>NW_027530019.1:8482518-8499776 GCF_008692635.1 Crocuta crocuta | reverse complement strand
TGCTTCGCACCCTTTCTCCACCCGCGAACCCCGCCGCTGTCGCTGCCCTTGTCTGCAAGCCGGGGGCTGGGGCTCGCGCTTCCTTCCCGGCGTGTCAGGTTTCGGGGGCGCCCCGAGGCCAGCCTGCGAGGGGAGTTTGAAAGCTGGAGTATCCGTGGCTTGGGTGTGTGGGAATTTCTGGCGCCGTACGCTTGTTGAATGTGCCGCTTAGCACCGTCCCGTGACACCAGTAAGTGCTCAGCCTCGGGGATCGGAGGTGGACATCAGCCCGTCTGCCCGCAGCGGGGACCCATTTATGCACTGACAGTGCGCGTGGGACCGAGGGGGGACTCAAGGAGTCAGCTGCGCCTGGAGCAAGCCGAGGAGAGCATTTAGGGGCGCGTGCCGAACGGGAATTGGTGGAAAGGAGAGAAAGGGTTCTTTCTTCGGTGGAATCAGGGGTCTTAGCATTTGCTCTTCATCTCTTTCTTCATGAGGAAAATCCCAACCTAGCTTCTTGCCCAAAGACCTACGGAAAAGAGCCTCTGCATGTGCCTCGGTTTCTCATTGTTGTAATGTAGGGTTCTGACCCACTTTTGTGCCATGTACCCCTTTGGCAGTTCCGGGGAGACTAAGGATGCCTTCTCAGAACAATACTTTTTAAAAATTTAAAAAAAAGTTTTAAAAATACTTATTTATTTATTTTGAGAGAGAGTGAGCGGGCAAAAGTGGGAGAGGGGCAGAGAGCCTGAGAGACAGAACCCCAAGCAGGCTCCACGTCATCAGCGCAGAGCCCGACTAGGGGCTGCGACTCACAAACTGTGGCATCACTACCTTAGCTGAAATCAGGAGTCAGATGCTTAAGTGACTGAGCTACCCAGGCTCCCTTAAATGGCTGAGCATTATAAAGAAAACTGTTTCCAAAGCACTTGTCAAAATATTAAAAAGAATTTGTAATGTAGTAATATATGTGCCTTAAAGAAAATTGAATGCATTGGAACACCTGGGGGGCCCAGTCCATTGAGCGTCTGACTTCTGCTCAAGTCATAATCTCACGGTTTGTGGGTTCCAGTGGTTTGTGGGTTCAAGCCCTGCGTGGGGCTCTGTGCTGACAGCTCAGAGCTTGGAGTCTGCTTCAGATTCTGTGTGTCCCTCTCTCTCTGCCCCTCTCCTGCTTGCCCTCTCTCTGTCTGTCTCTGTCTCTCTCTCTCTCTCAAATATAAAATGAACATTAAAAATATTTTTTAAAAATCTAATGCATTAAAGATCTAGCAGTGGTCTAACATCTACCATAATTTTGAAGTAGTAATGAGCATAAACTATATTTCAGGAAATAGGCCAGCCCTGTAATACAAGAAAATATCTGTGATTTCTTTTGGTGACAATCATAGGTAGTTACTAATACTGCTGTGGTTTTTGCCAACATGTATGATTGAAGAAAATGTTAAATTCTGGTTAGAGATTAGTGAAAATAAAGATGTGATTTCTTTCCCCCATTCAAGTTCACACCTCAGGTTAAGATACCTCCCTGATGGTGGGAAGGGCATTGCCCAGAGGTCAGATAACATGGTTGTGGTCTTGACACTTCCATTGACTAGCAGCATGGTCTTGGCTTTTGAACTTCCTTGCACCTTAGCTTCTTCACTGGTCGATGGAGATAATCATGTCTCCCCAGGTAGTTAGAGTATCCAGCGCTGTACCTGGCACAAAGATGTGAAATAAATACCATTTGTTAGAACTTGTGTGTTTCCCTCACTGGACTACAAGTTTATGGCCATCACCATTGGTATCCCCAGTCCTGGTATATGGAAGGGACTCAATAAATATTCATTGAATGAATAAGTGGGTTGGAAAAGGTTGCTTATGATTACATCTGAAAAAAAAAACAAAATTCATTAAGGAGACAGATGCTGGTTTGAAATATGACTAAAATTTAGACTTTTCATCTCTTCCTTCTCCTCCTCCTCCTTCTTTTACTGGCTGAACAAATATATATAAACACATCTGGAGTTGGCAAGCTTGAGATATCAGTCAGGATGGATAGTTTGTGTGTGTGGGTCTGTGTGGCTGGTGTTCTGCCAGAGAAAATGAAATTGAATGTTGATAGGAAACCAGGAACAGTTTCTTTCCCATCTTGCCTATGTCTAGGCTTGTTAATCCTATCTGTTGCAACACAGGAAATGTCTAATAGGGAATGGAGACAGACCCATGATGAGGCATTTCTGGGCATAGATGCACATTTCTTTTTCCTCTTTTCTTCCTACCTTTCCCTGCCCCACGCCCATTAGGTACCTCCTCTGTGACCCTGAAGATTTGGTGAATAGCAGCAGAGGGGGTGTGTTGCTAGAAGGGGCCCAGACTAGGCCTGAAGCAAACTAGTTGCTTCTTAATTCCCAGCCTTAAAAGTCTATGTAACAACAATTGTAGATGGTAACAGGAAGAAGAAAAGTAGGTCCAGCCATCCCTGAGGTTTACTTTGTAAAAGTGCTAAATTGGGGCAGGAAGATGGGGGAGAACTTTGAAAGGAAGAAGAAATGTAGAACACACTGGGGCTAACTATGTCTATGACTTTGAGAAGGGCAAATACTGGTGTTATGGACTGAATTGTGTCCTCTCAAAATTCATGTGTTGAAGCCCGAATCCCCAGTGCCTTGGAATGTGACTATATTTGGAGACAGGGCCTTTAAAAAGGTAATTAAGATGAAATGAGATCATAAGGGTGGGGCTTAATCCAATATGACAGATGTTCTTATAAGAGTAAGAGACACCAGGGCCTGGTTATAACTTTTTATTCTCTGCTGCAATAATTCACAGCTCAGATCAATCTAAGGAGTTACTAGAATGAGTATTCCCATTTGAAATATCTATTTTTTTTTTTTCCTGAGAGGGAGGGGGGAGGGGCAGAGTGAGGGAGACAGGACCGAAGCGGGCTCTGCACTGACAGCACAGAACACAATGCAGGGCTCAAACTCACCAAACCCTGAGATGATGACCTGAACCCAAGTTGGATGCTTAACCGACTGAGCCACCCAGGCGTCCCACAAGTATTCCCATTTGAGTACCTGCTTGTGAACCTCCATCTCCCTTTTCTCCTCATTTAGAAGATCACAGCGTTTTAGAAAAGGAAGGGAACTTTGAAGCTTCCAGTCCAGTCCTTTATCCATTGCTGAAGAAAGTGTGGGCCAGGATGGTTAAGGACCAGCCCTGCCTGGCCCTGCCTGGAATGTGAACCCAGTCTCCCAACTCCCTGACTCCTGACACACCCTCAGACAAAGCTTCACCAGGATGAGGAACTGTGTTGTTTGGTCAGACATAGGACAGACGTGAGCTTAGGGAACCCAGCACACCTGTTACCTAGCTTCCCCCCCCACATTCTGTTCTAACCAGTAAAGGATTGAGTTTGGCATCTCTTCAATCACGCTCAAAGGACAAATGTATAACTTGTAATTAAATAGTCTTTTCTCATTGTGTTAAGACCTCACACCCTGGATTCCGAGGAACAATATGCCAGATTAATTGGCCAGTCCCTGTTTATAATGAAATTCTGCCCTTCAGAGCCTTCTTGTATGTGGGACCGAGCAGGAATCCCAGCACTCCTAAGGCTGATGAGTAATTTTCTTGTGATCATTTAACAGATTCAGCCTAAGCTGACCCCATGCTGTGTGACTGGGAGCACATTAATTCCTCATCAGGCCTCCTTCCCCAGTGTGTCCTGGTCTACAGTCTGGGGATAGGCTCACATAGGCATGTGCAGATGTTGAAAGGAAGCCTGCAGTATACTTGACGAGAGGCCAACTGTGAGTGATGGACTTGAAGGAAAGCTAAATTGTGATTACACTACACCAGAACATGAGCCACACTCCTTGGCTAATGCAAGCAGAAAAGCAAGGCATTCCCACCCCTCCACTGTATAATTCAATCAAAACCTTTAACTCTCAGTTGAAATAATCCAGGTGGCTGACTTATTTCTTCCTTTTCTGAAGCTGAAGTGCAAGAATTTTCCTTTTGTAAGTAGAGTTTTTATTTTCTGCTTAGCAAATATGAGGCTTGGTAAAATTGTCAGTTCCTCCCCTTTATTAGGCTTTCTTGATTGTAAAATGCATGTCGGCCAGGGAAACTTGTAGGAAATTTCTCAGCAGCAAACGGCACTACAGTTTCATTGCCCAAGTCATCATTGTTAACTCTTTATCAGTAACTCTTCAAAGACATTTATTTATTTTTTAATGTTTATATTTTTAATTTTTTAAACATTTTAATTTACTTTTGGAAGACAGACAGAAAGAGTGGAGCAGGGGAGGGGCAGAGAGAGAGGGAGACACAGAATCTGAAGCAGGCTCCAGGCTCTGAGCTGTCAGCACAGAGCCTGATGCGAGGCTCGAACCCACGAACCGCGAGATCATGACCTGAGGAAAGTCGGCTGCTTAACCGACTGACCCACCTAGGCACCCCAAGTTTTTGGTGTTATTTATTTTGAGAGAGAGGGAGAAGCAGAGTGAGAAGGAGAAAGAGAATCCTAAGCAGGTTTTGCCGCCAAGGACATTTTTCATGCTTTGTTCCTAAAGAGTTAGAGAACTAAAGAACTCCACTGTGGCTCTAACCCCTGAATCATCAGGGAGCAGTACATGATATTTGTTTTCTGTATGATTTGCTCCTGTTCCACTGCCAGAGTGCTTGCTCCACAGCTTAATATTAAAATTTTCTTTTTACATTTATTTATTTTTGAGACACAGAGTGAGACAGAGCATGAGCGGTGGAGGGGCAGAGAGAAGGAGACACAGAATCCGAAACAGGCTCCAGGCTCTGAGCAAGCGTTCAGCACAGAGCCTGACGCGGGGCTCGAACCTAGAAACGGAGATTATCACCTGAGCCGAAGTCGGCCGTTTAACTGACTGAGCCACCCAGGTGCCCCCACAGCTTAATATTTAATGTTAAAATATTAAAATATTTAATTTTACAATAGCCCTGTAGAGTTTCAACATGGCCCTGCAGGCCTAGATGATGATTACTCAGTCTTGTTCATATGTTAACAATAAAGTAATCCAGGTCCTGAACACACAGGTGACGACCGCGCCTCCATTACTCAAGAGGAGGTGTGTGCCAAGAGGAAGGGCGCAGCCGCATTACCCTTTGCAGAACGGTGCTCAGTGGACTTTTAGGGGGTGTGGTTTCCTTCTCTCCCAG
The DNA here is from genome assembly GCF_008692635.1 of Crocuta crocuta. Taxonomy (NCBI): domain Eukaryota; kingdom Metazoa; phylum Chordata; class Mammalia; order Carnivora; family Hyaenidae; genus Crocuta; species Crocuta crocuta. The sequence goes on along the minus strand of NW_027530019.1, from coordinate 8,494,616 downwards.
TTCGCTTTGGGCCTTTACTGCACTTTGAGTAATCTGACGCTGTTACTTACACCGTCTCTCATTGTATCCACCTGAGCAAGGTCGTGTTCGCCTCCTTCCTTCTTTATCCCCTATAGCTAATTTGTCACGAAAATTCGGTTGGCATGTGTTTCATATTCACGCCTTCATCTCTGCTCTTATCATCTATTCTAAGACCTCCCAGGTGCCTGAGTTTCTGAAACAGCCACTTAGGAGATCCTTATACTCCTGGTCTCTCCTGTTAGACCACTCTGGGGGCACCTGGGTGGCTCAGTTGGTTAAGCAGCTGACTTTGGTTCAAGGTCATGATCTGGCAGTGTGTGAGTTTGGCTGCATGGAGCCCCATGTCAGGCTCTGGGGGAGCCTGGAGCCTGCTTCAGATTCTGGGTTTCCCTCTCTCTGCCGTCCCTGCTCACACTCTGTCTCTCAAAAAATAAATAAATGTTAAAAAAATTAAAAACGAAGCAAAAAAAGCCAGACCACTCTTTTATCGTTGCCATCTCCCCAACAACATTAGTTGCATCGAGAACTGCCATTAGCAGGGACCATGAGTTCAAATGAGTAACATAGACTGGGTGGGGCTGGAGTGAACTGTAACCTTGTGTTCAGTGTAGATGAGTGAAGAATGCTCAGCTCCAACCAAGGGTTGACATGTAGGAATGTGGGCCCAGTGATGTCAGGCCAAAAATCTGGAGTTGATTTTTTTTTTCGTTTTTGTTTTTGTTTTGTGAGATAACCAAAAATTTTAATGTTGGCACTAACTCAAAATTTAAGAAAACTCTGTGAGGGGCGCTTGGGTGGCTCAGTCGGTTAAGCATCCGACTTCGGCACAGGTCATGATCTCACGGTTTGTGGGCTAGGGCCCTGAGTTGGACTCTGTGCTGACAGCTAGCTCAGAGCCTGGAACCTCCTTCAGATTCTGTGTCTCCCTCTCTCTCTGACCCTCCCCTGCTCATGCTACCTCTCTCTCTCTCAGAAATAAATTTAAAATAAAAGAAAGAAAACTCTGTGAGCCAACCAAAACACATCTCTGGTCTGCATTTGGCCTGCAGATTGCTGCTCCGTGACCCCTAGATGGGATTGCAGTTGTCTGGGGTTAAGCTTCCAGATGAAACTTCAGTTACATATGCTCATCCAATCTTACTTCTCCCTTCCCGGTGGACATCTGTCTGCTGTAGGCTGCCCTCTTCCTTGTCCACAGTTATATGACGCTCATTCTAAGTGATTCTACTTGCCAAACCTCAAACCTATCTCCCCAAAAGTACCCCAAACAGGCCCTTACCTTGCCCTCCATGTTTCCTGTTTCATAGAATTCTTCCCTCTTCTGCCACTTGAGTGTCAATTTTGACTTTTTTTTCTCCCAGGGTGCCCTTCCCACCTCTCATCCAATCATTCTCTTTCCTCTACCTCGTTCTTATCTGAATCTTTATTTGCATTTCCAGTGTCCGCACCTAACCAGGCCCTTATCACTCACACCTAGACCACTGCACGAGACTCTAAAACGACTTCCAGAACCGGTATGACTCTCCTCCTATTTAATTTGCTCCCTGTGGGGCGCCTGGGTGGCTTAGTCGGTTAAGCGTCCGACTTTCGCTTAGGTCATGATCTCGCAGTTCGTGGGTTCGAGCCCCGCATCGGGCTCTGTGCTGACAGCCAGCTCAGAGCTTGGAGCCTGTTTCAGTCTGTGACTCCCTCTCTCTCTGACCCTCCCCTGCTCACGCTGTCTCTCTCCCTCTCTCTCTCCTAGAAATAAATAAAACATTAAAAAAATTTTTAATTTGCTCCCTGACACCAGATTCATTTTCTCATGACCATTCCCGTGGTTCTGTCACTTCTCAAAGTGGATTTTCAGTAGAAAGCCTCAGTGTGGCCCTTTAGAATTGGGCTATAATATTTCTTTCTTGTCTCCTTTTCTACTCCTCTGAACGGCAGCCAAATCCGGTTGGCCTTCTATCGCCCAAACACATTCTGGGCCTTTCCACCCTATCAGCCAGGATCTCCGGGAAACAGTTGGCACACTCAAACATGTTATTAAGAAGGGTTTAATGAAATAACTATTTGCAAAGGTGTGGGCAAGGCTAAGAGAAACCAATGAGAGGGTGAAACATTGATTCAAGGCCCGAGAAAGCAACGAGAGGACATGATTACCAGAACCCTGAGAAAGAGCCGTAGCTGGGGGCCACCCCACAGGAAGTCACGGCTTTGGGCTGAGCAGTACCCCCAAGTGGAAGCTAGAGGACAAGAGAGGCGAGTTGATGGCTCACAGGTCAGCTGTCGGCTCCGAGCGGGGCAGAGAAGGCTGGAATGAGGTGTGCAGGGAAGTCACCATATCGTTGATTCATTTACTTCTGCTCCTCCCTCCTCTTGGCGCACCCTCTCCTAGCGTTTCCACTTGTCAAAATGCTACCAGTCTTTTCCCTCCTGCTCAGATAGTTTCTGTCCCACCAAGCTTTCACTGATTACTCTTTGTCTCATCAAAACACCTAAAGTGTTTGGCTCATATTGATTACGTTGCACTATTGTCACTAAAGCTAAGGGTAGTTAGAAGTGTACACGTCATTCTCTTACTAACTCCAGAAGGGATACATCCTAGACCTTTGTGTTTTCCTCCACACTCAGTACATTTTTTTTGGAATGAATTAAGTCTCCCTCCATTCGTCATATATGCATCTGGCATATAGAGGTATTGAATAAATCTGTTCATCTTTTAAGGCAAATATTACTGCTGTGGTCTGAATGTCTGTGTTCCCTCCAAAACTCATCTGTTGCAATCCTACCCCCCAAAGGTGATGGTATTAGTTGGTGGGGTCTTTGGGAGGTGATTAAGTCATTAGCCTTCAGGAATGGGATTATTGCCTTGTAAAACAGGGTCCAGAGAGATCTAGAGCCTCTTCTAACATGTGAGGACATAGAAGAAAAGTCCTCACCAGCCATGCTGGTGCCTTGGTTTTGGACTTCCCAGCCTCCAGAACCATGAGAAATAAATTTCTATTTATAGGCTACCCTGGCTGTGGTATTTCATAGTAGCCTGGAAGGACCAAGACAATTACTGAGATCCTTCATTGTGGCGAGTGCTGTGCTAGAACTTGGGACTAGAGCAGTGACCATGTTGCATGGGGTTTTTGCACTGATAGGGCTTACTTTTCAGGGGAATGGAGTACATAGTATCGCTCTGTCCCCTATTATTATCCCTCCTGAAATGCGCTGATCTTAGCCATGGCCCAACATCCAGCCCAGGTCCCACCTGCTCTGGTCCCTCCAGCCCAAATCAATTCTGTAAGTCATGTTACCTTCCTAGCCCTTCTTGGAACTTTCTTGTGGTCACTCAGTCATTTGTTGGCATTTTGATGTATCTTTTTTTTTTTTTTGCAGAGAGACTGAAATCTCCTGGTGGTTTTGGACTCTGGTTCTAGGTTCTGGTCTTATCTATCCCCACTGGACCATTCTTGTCATCCCCCGGGATGGTCAGGATAGTTGGTGGTAGCAGGTGGAAAACCTCTATAGTCTACCAAGAGGGTGGCTCTAAACTCTCTGGCCACCTCCGTAGGAACAGTTGCCAAAAAAATTTGGTACCTTTATTTTCTACACATGCACCCTCTCTGGGTTAGTGGAGGAGTGTTAGGATTGACTTCCAAAAATCCAAGTTTACATTCAAGTTCTTAGATTTAACTAGAATGTTACTTCACTTCCCTGAGCCTCAGTTTCAGCGTCTATAAATGGGAATAACAACACCTTTATCTTGAGATGGCTGTGAAAATTAGGTAAGATGATTGTTAGTTTCCTATTGCTGCTGTAACAGACCACCATGGACTTGGTGGCTCAAACAGTACAAATTTCTGTTGCTACAGTACTGTGGTTCACAAGTCCAACATAGGCCTCACTTTAAAATCAAAGTGGCCACATTCGTTTTGGAAGCTCCAAGGCAGACCCTTTTGTTTTGTTCTGTTTTTCTTTTCCAGCTCCTAGATGCTGCCTGCATCTTTGGTTCATGAACCCTTCCTCCATTTTCAGAGCCAGCAACTTTATATCTCTCTGATCTGTCTTCCAAGAGTCATGCCTACCTTCTGGCCACAGCTAGGAAAGGTTCCTCACTCTTGAGGATCCATCCCATCCATACATAGGCCCACCTGTATCATAATGCAGACCACTTTCTCTGTTTCAAGGTCCTTAACTCAGTCACATCTGCAAAGTCCCCATTTGCTTGCAATGTAACATATTCATAGATCCCAGGGGTTCTTTGGTAGGGGGGATTATTCTGCCTACCACAGTTCATACTCTGGCTCCCCCAAATTCAGGCTTATCCCATATGCAAAATATATTCACTCCAAGGTCCCTGAAAAGGTCAGCTATTAGAGTATTAACTGTGGCACAGAATCCAATTTGAGTCTCATTAGCTCCAAAGTCTCAATTTCATCTACTGAATAATCTAAATTATGTACGAGTGAGGCTCTAGGGATGATCCATCCTAGGGTTCAATTCCTGTTCATCTGTGGGCCTGTGAAACTAAAGAAACAAGTTATCTGCTCCCAAAATACAGTGGTGGAGGAGGCAGAGGATAAAAGTTATATAAGGATAGGATAAAGGTTCTGCTTGAAAAAGGGGAAGAGTGGAAGGAAATAAACGAGTCACTTGGTCCCAAGACATTGTTAAAATCCAGTTGGACAAATTCCATTCAGTTTCAAGACCAGGGAATAATCATCTGCAGCTCTTGGTTCCACCCACTGGGCCATCCTTGCTTTGTCATGAAATTTGGCATGTGTTTACCACTAAGTAGTCCTAGCTCATTTTTGCTGAACATTTCTTCCCTTGGTTTATCTTTTTTCTTTCATATTTTCCTAATTGCAGGAAGAAGAAATCTGGCTGCACCTTTAACACTTCGCTTGGAAATTTCCTCAGCTAAATGTTCAGTCTCATCTCTTACAAATTCTCCTTTTCACATAACTGTAGGACAGAATTATCTTAAGCTTTCTGCCCCTCTAAAACAAGGATCCTTTCCCTCCAGTGTTCAATAATATGTTCCTCACCTCATGTTAAGCCCTCACCACCAGAGCCTTTAATGTTTGTATTTCTACTAATTTGTCTGTTCGTGATGGTCTAGGTGGTCTTTAAGGTGATTTAATTTTTTTCTCTCCTGTGCTCCTTACTTCTTTCTGAATCTTACCCAACATGGTTGTTGACATTCATACTTTTACAATATGTTCAAGATTGTGTAGACTTTTTTTTACCATGCTCTTCAAAATTCTTTCAGCCCCCATCCATTGTCCAGCTCCAGTGTGGCCCAAAGTAGAGAGAATTTGGGGAGGAAATACCCCAACGACTCTTTTCACTCTCTTGGATCTCTGGCTTACACTTAATCACCAACAAAACCATCCAGAAGGTAGAGAGCAAGGGAGTCTAGGTGATGTTGTCAGCAGCTCAGGGCCTGAACTGGGCAGAAATGGGTGTGGGATGAATGGAGGGGATGGTGAGGAATCAAGAATAGCACAGAAGTTTTAAAAAATGGTTAAGGGCTCAAACCATTGATCTGATTCATGTTATGCTAAGAAAGCTTTTTTCTTTTTTTTTTTTTTTAAATATTACTCAGCTTTGATGCCAATGTCCGCTTAAAATTTCTTCTAGCTTGAGGCGNTTTCCTTGGCTGTGCAGAAGCTTTTAATCTTGATGAGGTCCCAATCATTTATTTTTGCTCTTGATTCCCTTGAGTAAGCGTCCAACTCTTGATTCTGGCTCAGGTCATGGTCTCATGGTTCATGGGTTTGGGCCCCATGTAGGGCTCTACACTGACAGTGCAGATTCTCTCTGTCCCTCCCCTGCTCACTCTTTCTCAAAATAGATAAGCTTAAAAAAATATCTTCTGCTTTTTTATAGGTTATTTTTAACATTCTAATATTTAAATTAGACCATATCTTATTAGGAAAACAACTTTCCCCTGGAATTTGGCTCACCTTATTCTTGGCCTACATTATAATTAGCTGGCAAGCTGTGCTGTTCTGCCCTTAGCACCTGAAGCTAATAGACTGGGACCAGGACCAGAAATGGGGTGGGGAAGTATCTGTCCATCAGCACCGGTCCTGATGTGCAGTAGATTCTCAGTGAGCACTTGTGGAAACATGTGCAGCATGTAGATTTCATGTAACTCTACTCTTTCCATAAAGATATACTTACGCACTTAGCACAGCTAAATATAATTTGATTTGCAGACCTGTTGTGCAAGAAATAAATCTGTAAGTGAAAGAAGTCTCTTAGGTTATGTTTCCTGATTTTTGGCTCTGCAAATTTAGCCACTGCAGGGCTGAGACAAATTTAGTAGAGGTATGAATGTGCATATGTATTTATATCCTGTAAAAAACTTGTTCCTTAAACATCTTTCTGAGGAACTCTGGCTGATGACACTTCCCCTCTATCAAGATGAAAAGGATAAAAAGGATGTGAATGAAGACTTTCCTTGGTGGAGAAGATTGCTCATTTTGGTAGAGCAGGTGCTAAGTGTGTGACAAAGGAAAGGAAGGTCCGGTGCTCTATTCTTCTGGAGTAATTTATTGCATTAAAAAATTATACTGTAGCTATGTTATTCAGTTGTAAAAATTTGACCCAATCACCCACATAATTATAACATTCCACAGTAATATGTAATTAAGTTGCTTCTTAAATGCCTGCCACCTGATAGTTCAATGGATATGTGAGGAGAAGGAGCAGAGAAAAAAAATTTGTTACACATATAAAATCTTTCAACACATCAGGAGATGACTGCTGTGAAGGAAGAAGTTGTTGCTTAGAGTTCCCCAGGAACAGGAGCAAGATACACCCCATGCAGCCACATGGGGAAGCGCCTGGTGGGTCAGTAGGCAGGAAAATTGAGGGGAAAGCATGGGCAAAACTATACTGTAGTTTTTTTATTTTTGAAAAGCACTTTATTTTTTTAAAAAAATGTTTATTTTTGGGAGAGAGAGAGAAAGAGAGCACATGCGTACAAGCAGGGGAGGGGCAGAGAGCGAAGGGGACAGAGCATCTGAAGCAGGCAGCCAACGTGGGCTCAAACTCATGAACCAGAAGATCATGACCTGAGCCGAAGTTTGATGCTTAGCCAACTGAGCCACCCAGACTCCCACAAACCTTTAGTGAGGCAGGGGGAATGAGCTGACCAAATTTGGGGTTGGCTAATTTGAATAAATTTTAGTGGGCTTTGGGGTGTGTAGGGGCTATTCCAGTTGTCTGATGTCTGGCGCTAGAATAATTAGGGCAGAGGAATACTGCCCTTGGGAGTGCGAAAGCTAGATGGAGGAGGTGGTTCGGGGTATGGGCTCTCCATGGGTTGGTTTACATAATAGAGGTGTGCTCCCAGACAAGTTATTTACTCTCTTTAGGAGTTAGCTAGCACTGCAATGGCAGTCTCTCTAGGATTAGCAAGTCCCCCAAATGTCAAACAATCCTAAAATACAAAAATTTAAAAACTTTATTAATACAATAGGACTCAAACACCTCCAGAAAGGTTCACGACGTATCTAATCCAGTGCCATTGACACGTACCACAAGTATAACTGCATAATTTACTTGAATGCCCTTCAGATCAAGATGAGATCATGTTAAGGAACCATAGTATTTATGAGACAATGTTTGGCGTTTTCTTGAGACCCAAAAGTGATACTAATCCAGTCATAGTAACCAGTCATAGTCTAAGATTTTTCTAGGTTTGGATTTGCCCTTTTATAGGTTAAGTCAGAGGGTATGATAGATTTATGTATCAACTTGTGACTTGGGCCACAGGGTGCCTGCACATTTGGTCAAACATTATTCTGGTGTGTCTATGAGGGTGTTTTCTCTCGAGGAATCCTTAAGCAGATTGCCCTTCCAATGGGCAATCAGGTGAAGGTCTGAATAGAACAAAAAGGCTGACCCTCCCACTAACAGAGAATCTTTCCTACCTGCCTTGAGCTGGGACGTTAGTTTTCTCCTGCCTATATTCGAACTGCGACATGAGCTCTTCCTGGGTCTTGAGCCTGCTGACCTTTGGACAGAAACTGAACCAGCTTGCTGATGTAGATCTTGGACTTGTCTGCTTTCATAATTGTGTAAGCCAGTTCTCAGGAGTATTCTCCATGTCGTAGAGAAAGTGTTGATGTTTGCTTTCGTTCTCTTCCTTACTCTTTTCTGTTTCCTCTGGTTGAATCCTGATTCTATTTTATTTTAGTTTGTTTTAGAATTTAATTTAATTTAGCTTAATTTACTTATTGGCTGTGTGCTCTCGAGAATATAACCTATCTCCTGCAGCCTTACTTTTTTCAGTTGTAAAATGAGGATAATGTGTCCACCTCAAGTGCCCGGCACAGTGCCTGGCACTTAGGAATGTGCTATAGGGCAGTGATGGACCAGTTTTACACTAGGGATCAGGACGTAGCTTCAGATTGTTCAAAGAAGCCATGTTGTGTTGGGAAGGAGTGGGAGGGAGATTGGCAAATTCAGGACTGGTAGAAGGAGAGACTGGCTAGTTGTGAGTCCCAGAGCGGGTTAGTTGTGAGTCCCAGAGTGGGTTAGTTGTGAGTCCCAGAGCGGGTTAGTTGTGAGTCCCAGAGCGGGTTACTTGTGAGTCCCAGAGCGGGTTAGTTGTGAGTCCCAGAGCGGGTAGGCAGGCAGCGTGCTCTAAAGGAATGCTGTAGGCACTAGATGTGGATTTACCCAGAAGCAAATAGAGTTCGAGCTTCTGGACCCATCTCTGGTAGAGGTCCTCCTGCGTGTGGAGCGGGGAGTTCCCGGAGGGGAGGGGTAGCCAGGCTGTAATCAGGAAGTATTTCTATGCTTGTGTTCCTGACAAATCACCTCAAAGAGAGATCAGAAGAGTCTTGAATCACCAGGAATTCAGACATTTATTGTGATTTATTTTCTCATTCAAAGTTAATATTAACTCTCATATCTAATTTTGTATTTGTAATTTCGGTCCCTAAATTGCATAGGCTTCAATGACCATAAAACCAAGACTGGAGTCCTGACCCTTTGGGAGACAGTATGTGCGGCCACTTGGGGTTGCAGGATTCTTGTGCGCAGCCCAGCACAGACGCTGTCCCAGGATCTGGAGCTGGGAGAAGTTCCCTCTTCTCCTCTGAACTGCGCGCTCCGGCTATTGCCTACATGGCTACCCCAGAGGGTGTTCAGAAAAAGCTTCTGTTCACTTAAAGGACCCCTCATGGCTCCAGCCCTGGTGCTGACTCATTGTGTGAGTTTTGGAGGCTCACCTTGCCTCTCTGAGCCTCAGTTTGCCCATCTGTGAAGTGGTATCCATATCTCCCATGCAGGTTCAGGTGTGGGCCCTGTGAATTGTACAGCTATGTGCATGTGGGAGGGAAGCATGATTATAATTGTGTTGCTATTACCTGTATTTCTGTTATCTTGCTGTTACTTGAAATATGCCCACAACTTACCATCTCAGTGACCAAAGAGCAAAGTCACTGCCCACTCTGACACACTAGTTTTTAATTTTTGTTTTTTGCTGTTAAAGTTTATTTGTTTATTTTGAGAGGCAGAGAGACTGCGAGAGGGAGAGAGAGAATCCCAAACAGGCTCTGTGTTGTCAGCGTGGAGCCCGATGCAGGGCTCCAACTCATGAACCATGAGGTCACAACCTGAGCCAAAAGCAAGAGTCGGACACTCAGCTGACTGACATTCAGGCACCCATTTTTTATTGTGGAAATTTTTTGGTATATACAAAAATACACACCCACAGGGAATGCCCTCATGTATCCTTAGTTGGCTTCAAGTTATTATCAACTCAGGGCCAATCTTGTGTCTTCTAAGCTCCTACCTACTCCACCTTAAGCAAATTCCAAATCATTTCAATTGTGAGAATTTCAGTATGTATTTCTAAAAGATAAGGGCTCTTAAAAATTATATCAGTACTATAGTTGTATCTCACCCCTCCTCAAGAAATGTAATTTTTTTTTACCTTTCAATTTGTAGATTCCTTCCCATCCCTCTCCATAGGGAGAGAAGTTACTTTAAGTTTGAACATAAATAGAATTCTGCTGTGAGGCATGTTCCCTCAACTATCTCTTAGGTCTAACCCTGTGAGAACACTCAACAGAAGAGTCAGTTTGAATTAAACTCTGCTGCTTAAATTAGTGATGTTACTGTAGGTAAGTTCTCTAACCTTATAATAAACTTCAATGTTCTCATCTGTAAAATGGGGATACTAATGTCTCTTTTACAAAGTTATCCTAAGGAATCTCTGAGACGGTGTAAGTAAAGTACAACTAGTAAATACTCAGTAAATGTTATTATTATGACAGTTTCTCCCCACGTTTTCCTATCAAATCCTGACTTCTGGAAGTAATTTGGTTGAGAGATGTAACTGATGATAGCCTTAGGGATGACTTAAGTAAATAGGCCTTGAAGGCCCAAGGGGGAGGAGCGGATGGGGGAGGAGGAGCCTCCCAGGCGTCTTACCACCTGGGCACTAGGGGAGAGCCCCGCCCGTGTTGCCTGGACAAGGCTTGCTTGTGTCTCAGAGACTCGGGCCCACGGGGATTCAGACCATCGGGACAAAACAGCTCAGAGTAAGTTTGGCCCAGGGAAGCCGGAGGCCAAGAGGTACGGTGGGGGGAACAGGGTGGGTGGCCAGAGCTGGAGGCTATTCATTATCTAGTTTTTGCTTTGATTTTGGAAGTGTTCTACGGAGCCGACAAGTTGAAGGTTGGCTTCGTGGCTATTGAAACCCAAAGCAAGGAGGGCCCTGCCTGGTGTCCGCTTGAGGTAAAATAATTGTGAACCATGCAGAGACACGCTGTTTCCTCAAGAGCAAAAGTAGCTGAAAGGTTTACTACAAGCCTTGCTGGCCTGATGGATCTTTCATTAAGAATGCTCTGAATAATCCTTACTTAGAGGCCTGCTGTTTGAACTCAGCCAGGTGTCCTAACTGACACCCAGCCAGTGGCATGTCACGTGGCATAAGATTAGGGAGATTTTGACACGGGCGGTCTGCACTGCCTGTGCAAGCAGGGCCAGCAGTGGGAAAGCGTGGAGGCCAAAGGACTTGTTTGGATCGCGGCCTGCAGCCAGCGGCCAGTAACATAAGGAGGAGATGCCGACGGTCTTCTCTTTTCAGTCAGAGGGACTTTACTTTGCTGGTTAGACTACAGATACGGCAGAGCATTTATTTTGATCTCTTAAAGGAGGCATTCAATTGATTTAGGATTAGCTGAAGAATGTTTATCTAACTTCAAATCATGAAATTATTTAATTATAAAATCTGTTGCATGCACATGTGAAATGAAAGTTAAATTTGCCTTATTTTTTTTAAACGTTTTATTTATTTCTGAGAGAGAGAGAGAGAGAGAGACAGGGTGAGCAGGGGAGGTACAGAGTCTGAAACAGGCTCCAGGCTCTGAGCTAGCTGTCAGCACAGAGCCCGACGCGGGGCTCGAACCCACAAACTTGTGAGATCATGACCTTAGCCGAAGTTGGATGCTTAACCGACTGAGCTACCCAGGTGCCCTGCCTTATTTTTTTTTAAAGTGTGTGTTTTACCTCTTAAGAATGTAGAGATAAAGTGGCTGCATTCTTCTGTATCATTGGGAGTTAATTCTTATTTCTTTTTTTTATTAAAAAATTTATTTTAGAGACAGAGAGAGAGTGCATATATTGAGGGAAGGGGTAGACGGGGCGGGGCGGGGGAAGAGATTGAGAGATTGAGAGAGAATTTTAAGCAGGCTTTGTGCGGAGCTTGATCCCATGACCCTGGGATCGTGACCTGAGCCAAAATCAAGAGTCAGATACTCAACCAAGTGAAGCATCCAGGTGCCCCTTAAAAACACTTTTTTTCCCCATTTTATTTATTTTAGAGAGAGAGAGGGTTAATTCTTATTTCTTAACCTCACCAGTTTCAGGCTACCTTCTCAAGAGACTTAGAAATCATATTAGATTTGTGCTTCTTAGTTATTTGGTAGACAGATATTATCTGTTTCTTTTCTGATGACTACAGGGTCAGGTCCGGCCTTTTCTTTTCTGTTTGCTTTCTGGTTAAGATTGTGTGGCTTTTGCTTCAGCTGTCTGGTTTTTTTTTTTTTTTTTTTTTTTATTTGCTTTTTTTTTGA
>NW_027530019.1:8357793-8482495 GCF_008692635.1 Crocuta crocuta | reverse complement strand
GGTTGTTGCTATAGGCTTGATTTAGGTCAATGTCAGACCTTCTTATTGGTTCCTGAGTAACGTTATCTGACACCACTTCTAACACCAAATGTATGGTTTTTCCAACCCCAGTCAATTCTCTGACACCAAGTGGGTGTCCAGCAGTTCAATGCTGATGTTAATTCCCAGAGTTAAATCAGACCCCACAGGGTAAGGGCTCAGCTTCGTAAGACCGGCCCCACTTCGGATGTCAGCTGCAAATGGGGTCCCAGGGGACCCACACTTTTGTCTGGCTGACTGCAAAATTGGGGGTTCCCATGATCCCCACCTTTTAAGGTTTCACAGTTCACTAAAATGATACACAGATCTCAGGACAACACTTTACTTATGCTTACCAGTTTATTATAAAGTTTATTACAACACAGAAACAGCCAGGTTGAAGAGAGCACAGGTACGGGGGTCGGGGTGGGTGGTAGGGAGCTTCCTGGTAGCGACCCCCGCCCCCAGCACTTCCATGTGCTCACTAACACAGAAGTTATCAGAATCTTGTTCAGCAGTTTTTATGGAATCAATCCCCCTGACATTCTGTTTGATGACTGTTTTTAATGAAGTTGATAAAACTGTTTGAGAGGACTTTGTGTTTATAAATACTGAATCCAGAAACAGGCTATGGATAGCTGCTGGAATAAAATAGAACTAGCTTTCATGGCTGAATGAGGGAAATATTTGCGTGAACTCTCTCTTTCAAGAGAAAAACCGTGGCGTGTTAGGCTGGAAGGGAATGAGAAGGTTAAATGACGTTGGATGGGGTGGCTGGAAACCAGGAACTTAGCCAGGCCTCCTTCTAGATCATTATTGTTTAACCCTTTCCACGGCGTTTTAAGATGTAGTGTCAAGACCATGAAGAAATGGTTTCTCTCTTCTGGGAAGTGAAGAGTTTTGCTGTTAATCTGTCATTTTGTGGATAATATGAAAAGGCAGGATGTAACAACTGTCTATTCACCATAAAACATCTTTCCCTACCAAACAGCAACATCCAACTTGGTGGTTTCTTCCACTCCTCAGTCATTTAAAAAAAAATCAAATTGAGTGATTTTTAAAATTTGAAATCTGGAGTTCATTAAAGAACACCTGAGAAAAACACACGCAAAGAAAAGGAAAAAAAATCAATTATAGTTACATCAAAACATTAATATTTAGGTGTCAGTACCATAAAAAATAGTTTCCCTTCTCTGGGAAGCGTGGAAAATATATCTGGATTTTTTCCCTTTAACATCATCACATGGGCAGCATTTTGTTGCTGTGGATAAGTATCAGAGAGACAATAGAGTACAGTGGCTTAAAACACAGGCAGTGGCACCAAAGTGCCTAGGTTCAAATCATGGCCACCACTTATGGACAATATCGTCTTGAGGAAATCACTTAACTGCTCCCTGGCTTGATTTTATCATCTATAAAATGGAGATGATAAGGGCATCCAGCTCACAAATTACATGCTTGTGGAAAGGACTTAATACATGTTACTTATCAAAATAAAGATTTTATTATAACATTAATATATTTTTATGGTAGACATTTTATAAAACACAGAAAAGCAGAAGAAATCAAAATCGCCCATTGTCTTATATAACCATACTTAACCTTTCTCCCTGATGTTTTGACTCTCAGACTGCTATTCCCTGCCCCTCCCTACCATATTAAATGGAGTCAGTCATCAATTCATGTCAGTTAAAACTGTCTGGGCCCCGAGCCTTCCCTGGCCAATGTGGAGCCTGTAGTTTTTTTCTGTAATAAGTATGTACTCAGATCCAATCCACAAACCACTTAACTGAGGGTTCACCATATTAGGAATGAATCTGTGAGAAATACTTTTGTAAATGTTTTTCTTCTTTAGCGTTAGAGATTATTTCCTTAGCCTGGAATCCCAGAAATGGAAACGCAGGGACAACGGATGAGAAATGTTATTTTCTAGAAGGGTCATACTGATTTGAAACTTTTAGCTACAGTTTATAAGCCTGCCCCACTTACTGTGAGCACCCAAATCCCCCCACCTCTCTCACTTGGAAGTTATGTGTGGGGAGGAGTACCCAAACCCTAGAATAGTTCATTCTCAAGTTAAATCAGCACTTGGCTCCTCCTTCCCACTAGATCATTTCTCCCTCCTCCAGAGCCTTTCTTGCTTCCTTTCACATCCTTTCCCCCTCTTGGCTTTGTTTCATCCCATTGTGTAACCTTCCTCTTCTTTTGCTGGGGGAAAATAGTAGCATTAAATTGTTCCCACCAAGAAGTTGGTGACCTCAGCAGCTGGAAGTGTTATCCCCCAGCTGGGTGTCTGCATTTTAATAAAGGGTTCCTGGGGCATTGTTGAACCCAGAGGACTGAACTTGATGGTGGGATTTGGGGCAGCGGAATACCCAGAGAGGGTGATATTTTGAGTCTGGGCCCTGCAAGTTATACAGGTAGGTGGTGCCCAAGGTGTAGGGCCCGTTCTGCAGTTTCTGAGAAGCCTTCACTCTCTCACTGCCACAGCACTACCTGCTCAGCACAGACGCATGTTTCCCTAAAGGTAAAGTCTCTGCGGGGAACTGGGAAGGGGAGACTGTTGACTGGATTGGACATAATAAAAGACTGGTCAGCAGCGTGTACAGATTCTTTACGTAAAACATAACTTTATGATACCAGGTAGGGCTCCTTTTATGGCTTTGTAATCATCTAGTTGAAATTACCAAAGGTGCAGAGGGCTTTTGCTTACGCACAGCCAGTGATTTGATGACATTGCATGTCCGTGAGCAAGTGGAGCCAGGAGGCCTCTGAGTGGGGCCCACGGCCTCAGTTACCTTGCTCTGAACTCTGGGTTGCAGAAGGTGGGTTTCTTCTGGACTGTTTCTGTTCCATCAAGATCTCGGGTGCCCTTTAGGGCAAGGAATTTTACAGATGTGTCTCTGTTCTCCTACATCTTTGATGGGTGCAAAGGTCAAAGAAACAGTTATGGAGTGTTTCCGAGAGGGGAATGGGTGGCACTCTAGGTTTGTGGTTGGACAAGGAGAAGTGTAGGCTAATTATTATTTTTATTATTTTAGAGTTTATTTATTTTGAGAGAGAGTGAGTGAGCAGAGGAGAGGCAGAGAAAAGGGGAGAGAGAGAATCCCAAGTGGGCTCTTTGTTGTCAGCACAGAGCTCAGTGTGGGGCTTGGACTCATGAAATATGAGATCATGACCCTGAGCCAAAACCAAGAATCAGATGCCTGACTGAGCCACCCGATACCCCAGTTTGGCAAACTATTAGAGAGAACTTAAAAAGTAAGTCCTGTCTGGTTCAACAAAAGTCCTAGGGTTCCTGAAAGAAGGAGGGAGAGAAATGGAAAGCTTAGCCAATTGTTAGCTGTCAGTGGAGTGTTCCCAGGAGACTTTTGACCACAGCCAGATGGGAAGATGGTCTTGAGAGCAGATGGTGGGAACCAACTAGAGTTGGTCAGTTACCAGTCTCCCTTTTCTCCCTGAAAGAAAATGGTTTGGTCCCGTAGGGGTCCCTACCTTACACACAGCCTTGTCTGCTCCTTTCCAGCCTGATCCAGTGTGAAGATGACCCCACTGGCCACTGTGGTATCTGGCCCCCGGGCCCGGCTCTTTGCCTGCTTCCTCAGGCTGGGCACTCAGCAGGCTGGCCCACTTCAGCTGCACACAGGGGCCGGCCTTTCAGCCAAGAACCACTATGAAGTGCTGGTACTAGGTGGGGGCAGCGGTGGGATCACCATGGCTGCTCGCATGAAGAGGAAAGTGGGTGCAGAGAATGTGGCCATTGTTGAGCCCAGTGAGGTAAGTCTCTCCGTTGTGAGTGCATGAGGGCATGAGCATGTGCACCTGTGTGTTGGGGGGGGCGGGGGGGTTGGGTGTGGATGGCTTTTAGGCACTGTGTTGTCCTGTTCCTGGATTAGTGCTTCTCCTTCTGGACACAAAAAGCAGGCCATCTAAAAGGACTGGGAGAAGGTGGTAAGAGGAGGAGGAGAGAGAGAGAGAGAGAGAGAGAAAGAGAGAGAGATCTAGGCTTTTATGGTCTTCTCTGTATTAGTTTCTAAGTATTGCCATAACAAATTATCATAAACTTTGTAGCTTAACACAATAGATTTTTTTGCTCACAGTTCTGGAGGCTAAGGTGTCAGTAGCGTCATGCTCCTTCTGAAGGCTGTGGAGGGAAGAGGGAGTTGGTCTAGGCCTCTCCTCGCTTCTGATGGTTGTGGACCATTCTTGGCATGCCTTGGCTTGTAGCTGCTTCACTCCAATCTCTTCCTCCATCTTCACATGGCCTTCTCTCTATGGGTCTTTAGTGTCTTCGTATGGCTTTTTTATAGGGACACCAGTCTTTTGATTTAGGGCCCACTCTAATCCAGTCTAACTTCATCTTAACTTGATTACACCTGCCCTATTTCCAAATAAGATCACATTCACAGGTTCTGGAGTGAAGACTTGAATATCTCTTTTTGGGAGAGACCGTTCAACCCATAAATGCCTCCCAATTCCAACCTAGTGTCCAGAGGAAAATCAGTGGCCATTCATTGTACTTTCCTTTCTCTGTTCTAGTCTGCAGAACAGGTGATGAGTTGAGGGGCAGGGAGGCCTCTGGGAAAGGTGTTAATGGGTTTGGGAAATTTAAGTACAAGGGTTTACACATAGATAACAAAGCAGAAAAAGATAGAGATACCAGGAAGGAAGTGGGGAAGTGTTCGTAAGGCACTATTTCATGTACAGCATTTTAAGATGGTCCAGAAGCTTCAGAAAAAAGATTCCAGATTTTTGGGGGTTTGCCTAAGGTTTCCTAAGGTACTACGTGTATACCCATTGGGAGCTGTGTCCTTGGGAGGGAAGCGAAATGGATACAAATCCTGTTTGATGGGGAAGGTAAGTCAAGAAAAGCACACCCCTTTTCAAGGACTCTCCCCAGTCCCTGTGCACTGCCCAGGGCCTTGTTGTAACCTCAGACTGTGTGCTGTGGTCTGGGAGTGGACTAGAGAGGGTGTGCTCTACCATTTTCCTTTTTAAAGTGACTGATTCAGGTTCCATGTTAAAAAAAAATTTTTTTTAATGTTTATTTTTGAGGGAGGAAGAGCAAGCTGGGGATGGGCAGAGAGAGAGGGAGACAGAGGATCCAAAGCAGGCTCTGTGCTGTCAGTGCAGAGAGGAACGCAGGGCTCTCACAAACCATGAGATCGTGATCTGAGCCAAAGTCAGACACCTACCCGAGTGAGCCACCCAGGTACCCCAGGATAGTGTTTTAAATGACAGTGATCTGAGAGCTCTATCAGGGACCTGTGGTGTATTATAGCTAAGCCAAGGGCACGTCTCCCATTGGGGCTACTCTTTGTATGAGGGCTTTTCTGAAACACTGGGCACAATTCAGGAGGCCAGAATTATGGCTGTCCTTCCCCATGAGGAAGTTCGAGACAGGAGTCTCTCAAAGGTGCTGCCAGGGGCTCAGAGGTTGGGTACTTTCCCTCCTGTGTCCTGCATCGTTGTTGGTGGAGCTGATGCTTGTTTGTAGTCTAAAA
This sequence comes from Crocuta crocuta, assembly GCF_008692635.1. Lineage (NCBI taxonomy): Eukaryota > Metazoa > Chordata > Mammalia > Carnivora > Hyaenidae > Crocuta > Crocuta crocuta. Next base: position 8,476,973 of record NW_027530019.1, on the reverse strand, counting down.
AAAGAGTCTGGACTTGTATTTTTATTCCTTTTTCTGTTCAAGATGGAGTTGAAATCAATGAGTTCTCACCATTGGAGACGTCTGTTCCCCTTGTCTTTGATCACATCCATTACTGGCTGCAGGAGGATTGCAAAGCCATTTTTCATATCCTCTTTATTGCTCTGTGTCTGGGAATTCTGTTCAGCCAGTTTGAGGCATTCTGACAGTGTTGAGAGTTCTTGGTCCCCCAGGCTACTCCATGAGTATCTTGGGATTCTCAGAAACCAATCTGCCCTTTGCCCATGAGTCTAGAACTTTCAAAACTAACTTAGATCAAGAGAGGACCATCTGAAGCAAGAACATTCCAGGACACAGTGGAAATTTGGCATTAGAAGGTAGGATCTGGTGCCTACTGGCTTCGGGTGTAAAGCCTTAGAGAGCAGAGGACGGGGTACCGGGGCTGAGAGGGAATGTCTGTAGTCCTCCATGCACTTGGGAAACACAGTTGAAAGTTAAAGAGGTTTTAAGGGGTGGCTCAGTTGGTTAAGTGCCGGACTTTGGTTCAGGTCATGATCTCATAGTTGACAAGTTTGAGCCTCACATCGGGCTCTATGCTGACAGCTTGGAGCCTGGAGCTCATATTCTGTGTCTCCGTCTATCTTGGCCTCTTCCCCCTCTCTTAAAAATAAATACTAAAAAAACTATTTTAATGAAAAAAAAAGAAGTTTTGAGACTCCTCAAAAATGGTTGTAAACTTTCCAGACTTAGTGTAGTCTCCAGATGCTTCTAAGGAACCATATTTAGGCTTCTAGGCTTAATTTTCCTTTATGTCTGTGTATATAAATGTACCCATAATATATATGTATGTATGCATGTATATATAACATGTACATGTTAAGCACCAAATCTACTTTGAGCAATAAATAGTACAATGGTCATGAAACACAGTTGATGACTATTTCTTTATGATCTTGGCAGAATTCTTTTTTTTTTAAATTTTTTTTAGTTTATTTCTGAGAGAGAGAGCGAGCGTGAGCAGGGGAGGGTCAGAGAGAGAGAGAGGGAGACACAGAATCTGAAACAAGCTTTAGGCTCTGAGCTACCTGTCAGCACAGAGCCTGACGTGGGGCTCGAACCCACAAAGCATGAGATCATGACCCGAGCCAAAGTCGGACACTTAACCGACTGAGCCACCCAGGTGGCCCCGATCTTGGCAGAATTCTTATGTTGGGTGATTGCCTTTCAGAGCTTAACATATTGGGAGATACCAATGGGGAGGGCAGAACTCACCTTCTAAGACTTCTATGTATAATGATCCAAGGGTGGGAAGGGAAAAATTGAGAGTCTAGCTCATGTGCCTTTAACTTTAACCCTTTGAATCTCCAATGCTTTGTTTCTCAGAGACATTTCTACCAGCCAATCTGGACGCTGGTGGGTGCTGGTGCCAAACAGTTATCCTCATCAGGCCGTCCCACTGCGAGTGTGATACCATCTGGAGTAGAATGGATCAAAGCCAGAGTGACTGAGCTGAACCCAGACAAGAACTGCATCCACACAGACAATGGCAAAGAGGTAACTACTGGGCTCCTTTGGCTTTTGTTAATCAGTTTTTGTGTTAACGCACAGCCATTACCAAACTAGAGAGTTTCATGGAGAGAGAGCAACATATATGAAAGTGTGTTCACACTCNTAAAAAAAAAAGAAAGTGTGTTCATGGATGTGTGTGTTGATACTGCATGTGGTGGGAAAGCATGTGGTGAATGGAAGATGGGGTAGACAGAAGGACTCAGTGGTGCTGAATAAATGAACAACTAAGACATGTGTTTGTTGAACACCCACTGTTGCTCGGTTGCTTGGTACAGTATCTTGCATCTGAATGTTTATTCAACAAACACTACTGCTACATGTTAAGATAGCAGGCACCTCCCTTCTTTTACCTTTGAAACAGCCAGCTTCTCTACCTGACAGCTGACCTCCCAGAGGAAGGGGATGTTGGAAACTATCCATCCCAGTTACACTAGGGTTTGCTCTGCCAGAGTGATGAGGGACCGTGTGAGTCTGGATTGTACCAGGGCTAAGAAGATTTTCTGTGGCTAGAGCTTGAGGCTCTTAGGTGCTCAGTACCATTTAAAGTCTCCTCCCAACACCTAGAGATCAAAGTCCCTGTGTTTGACTGAGGGGATGAGAGCAGGATGGTGAGGTGACAGGCTTAGAAGGCATCTGCAGTCTCATGTCCACTTATCTGCTGCCAAGCTCAGGACTGTGGCAGGCGGTGCAGTCTGGCATTTTCACAGAACCATAGAATCTGGAAGTTGGTAGGGATCTGAAGGTTTTCAAGTCCAGTCCCTTCCTCTAAGTAGCGGCTCATTGGCGACCAGCGTTTGTAACCCTTCCTTGGATTATGGATCTTTCTGAACATCTGATAATAAGCCCTGTCTAGAAAATTCATATACATACTAAATTTTGCATTTAATTTCATTGAGTTTAGAGATTCTTTGTAGCTGTTTTCTAAACCTGGATCAGGAGTACCTGCCTTACAGCATCATTGATCCTTGGCTTTCTAGCCAGCCAGTCTGCTTGTCTGCCTGCCTGCCTACCTGCCTGCCTTCCTCTTCCCACAAATAATTACTAAGTGTCTTTTCTATGTTGACAGAGAGAGTGCAAGCATGATTGGATGTGAGCGAGAGGGGGAGGGGCAGAGAGAGAAGGAGAGAGAGAATCCCAAGCAGGCTCCATGCTCAGCACAGAGTCTGACTCGGGGCTCAATCATGACCTGAGCTGATATCAAGAATTGAAAGCTTAACTGAGCCACCCAGGTGCTTCTTTCCTTCTCTTTCCCTTCCCTTCCCTTCCCTTCCCTTCCCTCCCCTCCTTCCTCTTCCTGCTTCTTCCCTCCCTCCTCTTCCCTTCCCTTCCCTCCCTTCCCCTCCCCTCCTTCTTTCATAAGCCCTATGCCCAATGTGGGGTCAAACTCATGACTCTGAGATCAAGAGTCACATGCTGTACTGACTGAGCCAGCCAGGTGCCCCTATTAAGCATCTTCTATAAGCTAGATACAGTTTTAGGCATGAGTGAACAAAAAGAAACAAAAATCCTTACTGTCCTGGATTTTATATTCAGGTGGGGGAGGGCATCCAATAACTGATAGACATAATAAGTAAATTATATAGTGTGTTAGAAGGTGATGAGTATTAATAAAAATAGAGCAGAGTAATTGAGACTGGGGTATGTGAGGGAGGGGTTGAATTTAAAATGGGCTGATATTTACATGTCCCCGGGTCAAGGAGCTCTCTGACAACAAGTGATCCCTCTCCATTTTTTAGAAAGGTTATATGAGAGTTCTGCCTTTAATGAGTCAGAATCCATCTTTCTGTAACTACCTTCCTATTCTTTGTTGGACCCCCACAGTGTTATTGGCCTTAATACCTTTCTTGTTCCTTGTTTTACCCTGTAGCCTGGCCAAGACTATCTTTTCTTTTCTGTGGAAGAACCTTTCAACTACTTGAATATGGCTCTTATCATCTGTGTAAATTTATTCTTCAGGTAGATTTATGCCCCATCTCCACTTTCCTCAACTCTTTCTACTGTTTCGTGGCCTCCAGTTCCCTCACTGTTCTCTCTATCCTGCTTTGGACATCATTGAGCTTGTCGGTGCCCCCATAAAAGGGGTTGCCTAGAAGAGTAGGCAAATTTATAGAACAGCCCAGAATAGAGTGAGATCATTCTCTCCCACAACTGGATATAGCCCAAGTTAGCATTTGCCTTTTTAGCAGGCGGTTACCACAGTGCTGATTCATGCTGGGCTTGAGGTCAGTTCAAACTTCTGGGTCGTTTTTCACATAACCTAATGTCAAGTCAGGCTTTTTCCATATATATGTGGATATGGAAATATGTAATGGATTAGCATATATATGTTCTATATCTATATTATACATAGAATATGATGTATATATAGTATATATCATATATATATACATACATACTTAAAAATTATTAATTTCTCCCTGTTGATGAACTTATTTTCTCCAGTGTCTCTAGGAGAATAGACAAAATTAAACAGAAGATTATTCATAGTTCACAAGGTTGAGCGTTGGGGCTCATTTCCTCTGCCAGTTCACTGCTCCTGGGGCCAGGACACCTGTCCCCAACATTATATATCATGTCTTTGGTACAGCAGCTCCTGCCTCCTTGATTAGACCCCTTCATATTACATGTATGTCTCAGAGTCCTCTGTGGTTGGGTTTGTGCATATCTTAAGAATCATAAACTTGTCTTATCTCTTGAGAATGCAAGACACTGCTAGGGCGTTCTCACTTCTGAGTCCTGCTTAGGCATGTAAGACTCAGACTCTAGGAAAGTTGCAGTGTTTTGTTTTAGGGCTGAGGAAGAAGTTGCTGCAAGCTTGTGGAACTTTCTTCCAAGATTTTAGGAAGTATGCTATAGCCAGATATGAGAGATATGCATATAACATCTCATGGGGGAGGTATCGTCTTGTTGATTTTAGTTCATCTTCCTAACTTGCCTGGATCTTTTGGATTTGTGACTCTGTCATCCGATTAGCATTTTCCCCTAGCCATTATCTACGATGGATTCATTCAAGTTCAAGGTTTTAATTTGGTAACATGTCCCTAGAGAGCTTTTTCTAGCGTGCATAAATTAGCCAACATTCTTTAGCAAATCTTTTTTGCTAAAACTTTACCAAAATCATTCTATTCTTAGTTTACACTTCACTATTTCTTCAAGGCTGAGTTGAAGGGATTGCTGAAATCCAGCCTCATTGTGTCTCTGACTCTTCCCTGTTGCAAGGGTCTGTTTGTCTGGAATGTGTCCCATAGGCTCTGTGTGGACTGGCCCTTGTCCTTCTCCAGACTTAACCTGGTTCTGGTTCTGTTCCCTCTCTTATTTCTGCTCCAGTAGATTTTCCTTTCATTTCACATGCTTTGGCCTTCTTCCTCAGGACATTTTCACATGATGGGTTTACATCTTTCCCTAGCCAGCTCCTACTCAGCTTTACTTTAGATATACCCCTTCAGGAAAGCCTTCCCTGACCTACTGGGCTGGGTCCTGTATCCCCTTGATACACTCTCACAGCATTCTGTGATTTAGTAGTTATTTGTGTGATTATCTGATAATACCTATCTCACGCAGTAGACTGAGTTCTTGGAGGGGTAGGAAATGTGTCTTTCTTGTTCAGGGTTATCTGTCCAGGACCTGGCACAATATCTGTCACATAGAAGGTGCTCCATAAATATTTGTGAGCAAACATAGTTTGCTCACAAACTGTGTGTCTCAGTTTCTTTATCTGTGTAAATGGGACTAACAATACCACCTACCTCATCGGTTATTTTGAGAATTAAATGGATTAAAACATGTGAAGAATTAAAAAAATTTGTTTTAATACTTGTTTATTTTTTGAGAGAGAGAGAGAGAGACCACGAGTGGGGCAGAGACAGAGAGAGAGAGAATCTGAATCTGAAACAGAATCCAAACAGGCTCCAGGCTCTGACCTATCAGCACAGAGCACCACACTGGGCTCAAGCTCATGAACCATGAGATCATGACCTGAGCTGAAGTCGTTTCTTTAACTGACTGAGCCACCCAGGTGCCCCAAAATGTGAAGGATTTAGAGCAGTGCCCTGCACAGAGTGCATGCTTAAAAAATGTTTCTGTTTTTATTTTTAAAAGAACACATGAAAACAACGACCAGGAAATACTTATTAAGTACCCACTCTGTGCCAGCATAGTTCTTGACTGTTGACTGAGTGAAAGCAGTTTGCAATCTGTGAACCTATGTTGAAGCTCTTTTCCCAAATCACACGAGACGGTTATTTAGTAGATGAGCCTGGGGAGGACATCCTATTTAAAGAGTTATTAGTATCAGAGTTTACTGCCCCCACTCCCCTACATAAAATTAGAATATTTGCCCGTGTTTAGCTTTCTGGCAGTGTCTGCACTATTCTCTGTAATTGCTCAGAGTTCTCGTCTACAAGTTTTTGAAATTCCTTAGAATTTAGATCATCTGGCCTCAAGTCTTGAATTCATTCAGAAGGCTTGAGGCTTTCGTTTTGTTCTCTGCTCTCTTGGGGTTTTTTCTCCCTTAATGATTTTATTTTTTCCATAATCTTAAACTTGTTGGTTACTAACCTTTAAAAAGAATCAATATTATGCTCTAATTAGGCAGTCAGGGCACACACAAACCAAAGGTTTTTCTTGTTGACAGTGTTCATGTTTTGCCTGTAGAACATCACCTCCCGCCCAGACCCCATGGCCCATCTGACTTCACATACCCTGAAGACTCAACATAGTCAGGTGGTTAATGGGCCTGGTATACCTTCCTACAGAACAGAGAGTTTCAGGGCACAGCTCTCCATTAATAGACAAACCATACAGAGGAAGGTGTGCATATTATCTGTCCACTTTGAAAAATTATATATTTCATACATAACTGAAATCATCCATCCATCCAACATTACTGAGTTCCTCACTTTAATTTAGTGGCTGTGCTAGATTCTAGGAATATAAAGAAGAATATATCTTCTGGGGGTAGTCAATGTAGTGGGGGGAGACATTACTCCTATATAACACCACCAGTGCTATAAAGCATCATGTACACTGTGCTAAGGGAGCTCCCAGAAGGGACCTGTGGGGATGAGGATTGAATCATTGGAAGGCCTCACTGTAGACGTGACCTTGGAGCTGAGCCTCCTGGCTCCCAGGGCAAGACCTCTGCAGAGACTTGCTGCCACATCTTTCTTTCCTTCTTTCTTTCTTTCTTTCTTTCTTTCTTTCTTTCTTTCTTTCTTTCCTTCTTTCCTTCTTTCCTTCTTTCCTTCTTTCTTTCTTTCCTTCTTTCTTTCTTTCCTTCCTTCCTTCCTTCCTTCCTTTCTTTCTTCCTTTCTTATGTTTATTTATTGAGAGAGAGGGAGAGAGAGAGAGAGCATGTGAGTGAGTGAGGGCCAGAGAGAAAGGGAGAGAGAGAATCCCAAGCAGGTTCTGTGCTGTAAGCACAGAGATGGAGGTGGGGCTCGATCTCATGAACCATAAGATCATTACCTGAGCTAATATCGAGAGTTGGATGCTTAACCAACTGAGTCACCCAGGGGCCCATGCAAATCCTGTTTATTTATATCCTTTTTGCTTACACTTTTCTGGCCTCAACATGTCTTCCTTCTCATCTTAAACCCACATTCCCATCATGATAAATATGGATACTTTTGCCCTTGGCATGAGTAATCACAATACCCATATTTAAGGAGTGTACTTTTAGGTTCTAAATAGATCACTAAGTCAGATCAGGTGTGTTATATCACATTCTTTTCCATGGCCCTCAAAAGAGCAGTTTCTCACTTATACTGTTGATCCAATCCATATGACAGGTCAGATTTGCTTGGGATTCACATATTACTCCATAGATTTTAAAGAAAGTTGATTGGCTTTTAAGATCAGGAAGGGATTCTCCCACCCCTCAGCATGAGGAAGTGTTAACACAAGCACCATACAAATAATTGTGGCTTCATTGTGTCACTCTCCACTGTGTAAAAATATAGGAGTCTCAAGCCCAGGAGGGGGGTGTTATACAATAAAGTACTTGTGAAACACTGAGGTGTGAGGTGCGAGTCTTCAGAGAATGGCAGACATGATGGCAAACTGGAGTGTGTCTCCCCGCCGTGCCTTGCCCATCACCTACAGCCTCAAGGCATACACACTAAAAAATGGAAACATGGTGGTGGCCACACAGGGCTGGGGCTGTGGGCTGTCACTCCTGGGATCATGGTCTGAAATATTATTGTTTTGTGTTGCAGATCTCCTACAAATATCTTATTATTGCTCTTGGAATCCAACTGGACTATGAGAAGGTACTATTTTAAAATTTATTTATTTACTTTTAAAAAGAAATAGAGAACACAGGGGAGGGGCAGAGGGAGAGAGAGAGAGATTGAGAGAGAATCCCAAGCAAGCTCTGCACTGACAGTGTGTCTTGAACTGAAGAACCGTGAGATCATGACCTGAGCCAAAATCAAGAGTCCAATGCTGATGGACTGGGTCACCCAGGTGCCCTGAGAAGGTACTATTTTAAACTACTTCTGTGTTACACTGGCCTATTTATGCTAAGATCAAATGCTGCATTTAGTTGCTTGGTATTCGTTTTGACAGGAAATAGTTCTAAGGGATTATCTTATTTTTTTTTCTTAAAATGTTTTAAAATATTTTATTTATTTCTGAGAGAGAAAGAGAGAGAGAGAGCGTGAGCAGGGGAGGGTCAGAGAGAGCTGGAGACACAGAATCTGAAACAGGCTCCAGGCTCTGAGCTAGCTGTCAGCACAGAGCCTAATTCAGGGCTCGAACCCACGAACCGTGAGATGATGACCTGAGCCGAAGTCAGACGCTTAACTGACTGAGCCACCCAGGCACCCCAGTTTTTTTTTTTTTCCCCCTCAGCGGTCATTTTTATGGTTTTTAAAAAATCACCTGTAAGATTCTGTCAATGATAATGATATATTTTAGCTTTAAGCTTTAATCCGAGTTTAGCATGTCCATGCCCTAATGGCAAGTCTTGCAAAACAGTGGGCTTTTCCACACTCCCAGGAAAACTGCCTTGCTGTGTGGGACCGAGTTGCGTCTTCCTCTCCCAAGCTCCATGGAGTCCCTGCAGTGTAATGTTCTGCTCCCTGACCTGATCGGCCACAGGAGGAGTCGGATCTCCTCTCTTTCTGTGACTCTCCCTGCCTCTCTCTGCTCCCAAGTTCCCAGGGAAGCAACATGAATTGGATGAGGAGTCTTAAACTGCCCTTTGTGACCAGTCTCCCTGAAAGGAACCTGGTTACCTCTTTGTGGCACCTTTTCCCTTGACAACGTCTTCAAACTAGAGGAAAGTAATGAGGGAGATAAAAGATCAGCTATTTGTTTATCTCTTGGATAGTGTGTTTTGCTTTGGGAACGAGGAAGTATGGAGTTCGTGTGAGAAGAACCTTAGGCAGTGGTCAGGAGCCTTGGCGTCTGGTTCTGTAAGATTCTAGGTGGTCTCTCAACCTTGCTCTCCTCAGTTTCTTCCTCTGTGTCATGCCTCAGAGGTGTGCAGCGAGTATCCACTGTTAGCGTGGAGTGAAACTTCAGAAACATTAAAACACAAGGTGATTTTATAATAATAGTGATAATAATGATGATTGTTGAGACTGCTGATATTATAACTACTTAAACTGCAGCAGGAGATACGATCAGAGAAATAGTTGCTTATTACACTGAGGAGCAGCCCTCTGTTTCCTTGAGAGCTGAGGGATGGGTGTTGAGTGGTGGACCTCCGGTCTGGAGGGCTCTGGGAGGTTCTGAAGGAGCAGCACATCTTGATGACTGTTGTTTGCTGGTTCTCCACGCTTGCTGGAAGAACTGGTGCTTGAGTCTCAACTCAATCTATTTCATCTTCATTGTCCTCTATAAACCTCCTAACATTGAAGACTAATCTTCCCTGCAGGGATACACTAACACTTATGGAGCATGTACTGTGTGGGTGTTATTTTTCCAAGCACTTTACATGCACAGTCTCATGTACTTCTGCCAATAACCCTCTGAAGCAGTTACTTTTATCCCCATTTTATAGGCGAAGAACATAAACTTCTTAGTGTACATTAGAACCACCCAGAGAGCCTGTTAAAACAGATTTCTGGGCTTGCCCCTGAGTTTCTGAATCAGGAGGTCTGGGTGGGGACTGATAATTTGCATTTCTAGTAAGTTCCCAGGTACCCAGCTTTGAGACCCCATTGGCTTAGGGATATTAGGTAATTTACCCAGGGTTATAACACTTGTAAGCTGGGACTCAAGCCAGATCTGTGGGTTTCCCAAGTCCATGTTTTTAATTACCTGCCTTTATTAAGAGTCTCATTTGGTACAACCTTTGCTTGTTTAATTATTATTATTATTATCATTATTATTATTTTAATATAATTTATTGCCAGATTGGCTTACATACAATACCTAGTGCTTATCCCAACAAGTGCCCTCCTCAAAGCCTATCACCCACTGCCCCCTCTCCCACCCCCATCAACTCTGAGTTTATTCTCTGTATTTCAGAGTCTCTTATGGTTTGCCTCCCTCCCTCTCTGTTTGTAACTATTTTCCCCCTTCCCTTCCCCCATGGTCTTCTGTTAAGTTTCTCAAGGTCCACATATGAGTAAAAACATATGGCATCTGTCTTTCTCTGACTGACTTATTTCACTCAGCATAACACCCTCCAGTGCCATCCCCGTTGTTGCAAATGGCATGATTTCATTCTTTCTCATTGCCAAGTAGTATTCCATTGTATATATAAACCACATCTTCTTTATCATTCATCAGTTGATGGACATTTAGGTTCTTTCCATACTTTGGCTGTTGTTGAAAATGCGGTACAACCTTTGATAATGGGTAGGTGAAGTTTGCAATTATTGACAATATGGCTGTTGGTTCTGCCTGTCATTCTTCTTCTTCCCATGAAGGCAGACAGTTCTCCAAAAAGGAAGTATGGCTGTGGTTTCTTGTCCTCACTGTAATGGTGGGAAGAGATCTATCCAAATCATGGCTCCAAGGCCAAGGAGGCAGAGGGGTTCCCTGGGGCTGAGCCCATTCTGTGGTTTGACAGTTGACTCCAGGCCCATAGCCACAGTCTAAGCGGATCCCTCACCCACCTACCTGCCTGCTCCAACGTGTGTGTGAATACTGGGGGCTAATAATTGGACTGAAATACTTGAGAGGTTTTAGAAATGGCAGAGAACAAAGGCTCTAAACAAGAGTTTTTGCACTTTGGTGAAAAAATTAACATGCCTGTGAATTTGCACTTTGTTAAAAAATAGTTTCTTGGTGTGCCTTCTTGCAGATTAAAGGCTTACCTGAAGGTTTTGAGCATCCCAAAATCGGGTCCAATTACTCAGTGAAGACAGTAGAGAAGACATGGAGAGCTTTGCAGGACTTCAAGGAGGGCAATGCCATCTTCACCTTCCCAAATACCCCTGTGAAGTGTGCTGGGGCCCCCCAGAAGATCATGTATTTGTCAGAAGCCTACTTCAGGAAGGTATGCTTATGTCCAGGGACAGAGACAAGGAAGGCAGATGGTGCCCATCCAGTGATGCCAGAATTCCATTTTATCCATGTTAAAATACCTTTTTTATTTCTAAATTTTTATTATGTATGTACAAAATTATATAATTGGAAGTTTATAAACTAGAAAAAAAAGGAAGTCCCTATAATCCAATTACTCTAATATAGCTGCTGTTATCAATTTGATATGTCTATTTTTTCCCTATGCTTTTTTTAACATGGTTACAATCATACCATGCAAATTTAGATGTTTTCATTGTTATTAAATAGTCTTTGTAACATACTTTCCAATGTGTATATAGAAATCTCCTGGGGAGACATGTTAGAGATGGTTTAAATATTTCCATACAGTTGGACAATTGGTCATACATTGTTTGTTCTTACACATACAATATCCTCAATTACTCCTGCTTAAGGTGAAGGTTATGTATATTTTCTGGCTCTTTTAAAAAAATTTTCTTTAATGTTTATTGTTTGAGAGACAGAACATGAGCAAGAGAGGGGCAGAGAGAGAGGGAGATAAAGAATCTAAAGCAGGCTCCAGGCTCTAAGCTGTCAGCACAGAGCCAGATGTGGGGTTTGAACCCAGGAGCCATGAGATCATGACCTGAGCCAAAGTTGGACACTTAACCGACTGAGCCACCCAGGTGCAATATTTTCTGGCTCTTAATAAACATCATTGAGAATACAGTAGGCAAATGCCAATTGTAAAGGCAAAAAAAAAAAAAGTTGATCTAGAACTTGAAACCTTCATGGAAAGAGGTATTTGGGTGGGGACACTCCCAGCATTCCTCAAACACACATGTCAGAGCCAGTGTCCACAGCTTGAGCACACCTGTCATGAAGCTGCAGAAAGCTGTTCTCGCCCTACTGCCCTTGTGTGAGATGTCGCGTTTGGTTTACCACAGCGTGGTTTGACTTGAGGCGGTATCAGGATTCACAGCCCTCTGTGGTTCTGTAAAGGGACAGGGAAGAGAAGGGGAGAGAAAGGGAGGGGTAGATGGGACTGAAGAGCCTTTAGACATGCGCTTGGAACCACACTGGGAAGTCTTCACCTGAGTTATGCAAACCTTTGCCAACCCCCCCGGGGAATTAAGCAACAGTTGGAGTCATCACTTCTATTTCTAAGAAAAGGCCTTCTGGGTCATGAGAATTCCTGGATGGCACAGGAAGTTGGAGGCTCTCACCCACCTCACTTCTTTTAAATAGTGTGATCCAGGTGAGCACATCCTAAAAGGAGCTGAACAAAGGAAAAGGGGAGGAGACCGGCTGTTTCTTCCTTGCTGGAATTGTCTTTGCAAAACTCTTTTCTTCTAAGTCTCTGAAGGCTGAGAGGAAGTGTCTCTTTCAGGTGCCATAAGATCTTAGGCATTTGGGAGAATACGAGCCTCTGAAACACATGAAGAAATCTAGTGTGTAGGAGCCAGTAGGGCGGGAACTCTGTTCACTGCTGCTCCGGCTGCAGCTAGAGCAGTGCCTGGCCAACTCTAGGACCTCATTAAGTATTTACTGAGTGAATGAACAAATGAGTATATGAATAAACAGTTCAGCTCATCTTTCCCTGGACTTGACCTTCATCTCTGGCCTTCAAATAAACAGTGCCCTCTTAACCCCCCTGATTCAAATGTGCCCTTAGCTGCCGTGTCACTGGCAGAAAATAATAAAGAGGCAGTGCATGGGCTCATACCTTGCCCCACCAGCGCAGAGTGACAGGGAAAGGTGGTGAGCTCTCTTCTGAGGTTTTAATTCTTGTGCATATTAAAAAAAAAAAAAAAAAAGAGTGGCTGAAGTAATGCTTTGGTGTTGGCGGTTTCTGTTCTTTCCTTTTCTCCCAGACGGGAAAGCGATCCAAGGCCAATATCATCTTCAACACTTCCCTGGGAGCAATTTTTGGGGTTAAGAAGTATGCTGCTGCCCTTCAGGAGATCATTAAGGAGCGGAACCTCACTGTTAACTACAAGCAAAACCTCATCGAAGTCCGAGCCGATAGACAAGAGGCCGTTTTCGAGAATCTGGACAAACCTGGAGAGACCCAAGTGATTTCAGTGAGTGGCGAGGTCAAGCTGTCGGCTAAACGGTGCCCTAGATGCCAACAACACTGTGGCGCCCTCCTCCCTGTTGCCATCCTCAGGCTGGGGGAGGCTGGTTACGATGGCAATGAGCATATTAGGGCAGTGGGTAGGAGAGAGGGTGGACCAGGATGGGTGGGGAAGGGAAACAGGTAAGAGGCTATATCCATGGGCTGGGGAGGGTGTATCTACTGGTTTCAAGTGAATTTTTTTATCCTATTTTCTATCTCCACTTTTCTTCTACTGGGTCCCCTGAAGCAGCCAAAAATATGTGATGACTTCAGGTCTGCCTAGAATTCAGGAAGGGCTTCCTTAAATGGAGGATTTTGTGATTGTCTCAATTTATGCTGTGTGAGAAACAGCCCTGCTTGTGGGTAGTTTACGTGTGACAGGGGTGTCTTTCCCCTGTGGAAGAGGTTGTCTTTAAACACCTTTCACTGGTGCACAAAAGGGAGCACTTCAAAACCCTTGAAAGGTGTTTTGTAGCCACACCCTAACTTGGGAAGATTGAGCCTCTGTCTATGGGCTTGGATCCTGTCTGTCTGTTTCGTCTTCTGTGTCGCGGGAATAGTACTTTTGTAGAGGCGTATGAGGATTAAGAACAAGATGTAAAGGCATCTGGAGAAGCATACATGGAAGAATCATTTGTTTATATCACTCTGGCAAGAGCTGTTAGCAATGAGAAACTGATGTATAGTGACATTTTATTCATTCAGCAGTTTTAGAGGAATGAAGGGTTCCATAAAAAAGGAATTTTCAAGTGAACCAACAACTAATCTTGTAAACATCAAAACTTCACGTTTTAGGCTTCTTAGTGCGGGCTTTTTCTAAAATGTATTGTACACTTTTTCCCTTTCTTAAATGGTGTGTCTTGACTATCATTTAAGGTGTTACTGATTCAAGTAAATTAAACTTTTATTTGCAAATAATCTTAAACTTCGAGAAGCTGGGAAAAATGCAAACAGTACAAAGAAAACTGTACAGTGTGTAGCCTTTACCTAGATTCGCTTATTTTAGTTTTACCCTATTAGCTTTATCATTTGATCTCTCTCTCTGTCTTCCACACATAATGTAATATAATATGATGTGATATGATATAATATTCCCGAAACATCTACAGGTAAGTTATGTATGCATCATACATCATGGCCATTTACCTAAATTCTTTGCTGTAAATCTCTTGAGAGATCCCTCTTCTCTTACATAACCATAGTACAGTTACCAGTTCAGTAAATTTAGCATGGATACAATGTTTTCATCTACCATTTGTATTCCAGTTTTGTTGATTGACCCAATAGCATTTATAGCACGCTTCTTCCTCCAGGGCAGAACCCAGTCAACAGGCAGATACTGCATTTACTTGTGATGTCTCTTTTTAAAAAATTTTTTTTTTAATGTTTTATTTATTTCTAGGAGAGAGAGAGACAGCATGAGCAGGGGAGGGTCAGAGAGAAAGGGAGTCACAGACTCTGAAACAGGCTCCAGGCTCTGAGCTGGCAGTCAGCACAGAGCCCGACGCGGGGCTCGAACCCACGAACCGTGAGATCATGACCTAAGCGAAAGTCAGGCGCTTAACCGACTAAGCCACGCAGGCACCCCTACTTGTGATGTCTCTTGAGCATCCTTTGATCTGGAACATTTCCATAGCCTTTTCTGGTGGATATTTTGGAAGAATACAGCCCTCCCCCTTTTATTTTTTAATTGCATGTTCCTCATGTTGGGTTTGTTGATGTTTTATTGTGATCAGTTTTAGGCTATGCATTTTATTTTAAGTTTATTTATTCATTTTTGAGAGAGCAAGTGGTGGAAGGGCAGAGAAAAGGGGGGCAAAGGATCCAAAGTGGGTTCTGTGCTGATAGCAGAGAGCCTGATGCGGGGCTCGAACTCACAAGCTGCAAGATCATGACCTGAGCCAAAACCAAGAGTTGGATGCTTAACTGACTGAGTCACCCAGGTGCCCCTCAGGCTCTACATTTGAGACTGAAATGCTGCTTAAGCGATGTCGTGTCTTTCTAGTGTATCACCTTTGAGAGCACATGATGGTCATCTACCCCTCATTGATGATATTTATTTTTATCACCAGTCAAAAGATGGCCCAATTTCTCCACTGTATATTATTATTCTTTTCCTCCTTTGCTACTAATAAGAAGTCTGGGGCGAGACACTTTAAGATCAAGCAAACACCTTACTCCCTCCTCATTAGGTTTCCCACTGGATTTACCATCCACTGATGACTTTTGCCTAGTCCAGTCTTTATTATGGCGGCTGCAAAATGATGATTTTTCCAATCAAGCATTCTCTCCACCTTTCACAGTAGGCTGTTGGCATTCTGCCTGCAAAAGCCCTCCCTTCTCTCAATTAATTAGTTATAGGTATAAACTTATGATTTTTTTTTTACTGCCTCCAGTAGTTTGTAATTCATTGCTGTCCTTAATACATTACCGTCCTTTTGGTGCTCAAATTGTCCCAGATTTGGCCAGTGGGAGCCCTTTCAAGAGGGCTATGTCCTTGTGACATGTTGCCATCATATTTTGAGCACTTTCTTGCTTTCTGGGGTCACAGCATGTCCCAGACTCATCTAGTATCCATCTGCCCAGACTCGGGGTCATTATGTTGAATAGCCTTTATAAAGGCCTCCTAGGGCTAGTTATCACCTTATAAAAGGGTCTCAAAGTACTCTGCTGTTTGATTTTGTATGTGTCCTTTTTGTGGCTTTCCAGTTTTCTTCTTTCCTGGGTGTCAGGCAGTTTGAGTGACGTTAGAAGGCCCCTCCCGCTTCAGCTCTTTTAAGCTGCTGCTGTTAATTCTTTAGTGGCTGGAAAATGAGAGAGCCAAACTTGTTTGATTCTTTGTAAAGTAACAATGAATGGGCTACAAGTGAGGGCCCACAACATACTTTTATGAGCAAACTATACGGGCTTGAGGGCATGAACTTCATTTTGTTATTTGGTCTTTTTTACTTTGGTTCTCAGCTGTGCTGAGGATTGTTGAAGCTGCAGATAGAAACTTGGATACCTAAATCGTTATCGTTCTTTTAAAGGGTTTATAAAGAAAAGAGATATTTGTATCCCCTTTAAATGATAGGATTTCAGGTCAGATTTTCTTTCCAGACCCAATTCTACTCTTAAAATATGAATTTCAAAAAATCTACCAACAGGTGTTAAAGTGGTGGCTCTCAGCCCTGGTCCCTGGGAAGCTTTTAAATCTTCTGATGTCTGGGTCTAACCCCCAGGTTTTATTTTTAAATTAAAAATTTTTTTTTTATATCTTTATTCTATTATGAGAGACAGAGAGAGAGCAGGGGAGGGGCAGAGAGAGAGGGAGACACAGAATCTGAAGCAGGTTCCAGGCTCTTAGCTATCAGCACAGAGCCCGAAGCGGGGCTTGAACCCATGGACTGTGAGATCATGACCTGAGCTGAAGTCAGACGCTTAACTGACTGAGCCACCCAGGCGCCGCCCCCCACCCAGGTTTTGATTAATTAGTTTGGGCGGTGGACTGATGATTGGGCGTTTCAAAAGTTCCTCTAATAATTCTCATATACAATCAGGATTGAGAACTACCTTATTCCTTTAATTGTAAGGAATTAAAAGAAAGAAAGAAAAAGAAAGCCTACAGCCTAACCCCACACTGTTCAGTGGTCAACTGTGATGTGTTTCTTTGTTGTTGTTGTTGTTTTGTTTATTTATTTTGAAAGAGAGAGTATGAGAGAGAGCATGAACAGGGGAGGGGCAGAGAGAAAGGGAGAGAGCGGATCCTAAGCAGGCTCAGAGCAGAGCCTGACTCGAGGCTCAAACTCATGAACTGTGACATCATGACCTGAGCTGAGATTAAGAGTTAGATGCTTAGGGGTGCCTGAGTGGCTCAGTTGGTTAAGTGTCAGACTCTGGCTCAGGTCATGATCTCATGAGTTCGAGCCCCGTGTTGGGCTCTGTGCTGACAAACTCAGAGCCTGGAGCCTGCTTCAGATTCTGTGCCTCCCTTTGTCTGCCCCTCCCTAGCTTGCACTCTGTCTCTTGCTCTGTATCAAAAATACATAAACATTAAAAAAAAAAAAAAAGAGAGAGAGAGAGAAGCTTAACTGAGCCACCCATGTACCCCTGTAATGTATTTCTTTATAGATAAACAAATGGAAGTTGAAGTAACTTACCCATATAATAAATTTCTGTTTTTTATTGTAAATGAACCTGTTCCTTCAAGCCAAAGCTTCTAAGACTGTCACCTACAGGTTTCATGTGTCCAGATTGCTAGGAGATTTTGCTAAAGTGCTGATTCCTATGCCTCACCCAGACCTACTGGATTGGGATCACAGGTGGTGGGGCCCAGGAACCTGCCTTTCCCACAGGTCACCCAAATGCTGCTTATAAACATTTAAGTTTGAAAACCACAACCCTGAATAGATTATTTATGTTATGAAGGAGAACCAAGTTATTTATCACACACAGTTTATGGAAATAGTGGATAAAGAACAAGCTACAACCAAATGCCAATGTTAATCTTTAATAAATCTATAAAGCAGATCCTACTATATCTTTCGCAGGATTTTGGTGTGAGTAAAACTTCATGCCTTCATGATGATTATATGGAAATATTCTAGCAAAGATGTGTGGAATTCATGTGTACTTGTGAAATTTAAGCACATTAACGCCAACAGGTAGATATGACTCTGGGAAGACTTAGCCCTCAGCTAAAAAAAAGTCGTTCTACTTAACTATAGAAAAACAGACATAGCTTTAATAATGTGGTGGCTCATGGCTGCGGACCATTCCATTCATTATCCTGCAGACATGTGCTTAGTTTCCTCATTCATTAACACAGCCAGCCTCAGGAACCCATGCCCTTAAAGAACCACCCAAGATCACCTTGCAGAGGAGCAGAGCCCATTGACAGAACTTTTTTACTTTAAGGTTAATTAAGCTTATAATTGTCTGAGAGGGGGAATAAATACAAGTCACCTCTTTACCTCCCTGTGCTGTCAAAGACTGTCCAGCCCTGACAAGGTTGTGGACCTCCTTATAGAAACCAGGGGCTATGGGCTATCACCAGGTGGGGATTGTCTTAAGATGCTAAAGTTTTCGCCTTAATGAAATGTTTGTGGAGCTCTTAAATCAGCTTGAAATTGCTGGATGGAGTTTATAAATAATAATAAAAAGAGTAGAAAGAATAAACCACAAAAATATCACATAAGCAAGTAAGTATTTCATAAACAAACAACAAATGAAATGAGCCATCCAAATTGATTGGGATGGGCTAGTGCACTGCTACCAAGGGTAACACTGATCTAGGTTTTCTGGGAAAAACATACAAACAGACAAACTATCTTGTCCCCCTACGCTATTCAGTAAACCTATTACTGAAGCAGATCGCTCTCTCCTCCAAAATGCTAGCCAATATTCACATCACCCTTTATGTCATCTTTTGTATTAAAATTTTTTTAATGTTTATTATTTATTTTTTAGAGAGCGACAGATAGAGCATGAGGAGGGGAGGGGCAGAGATCGAGGGAGACACAGAATCTGAAGCAGGCTCCAGGCTCCAAGCTGTCAGCACAGAGACTGATGTAGGGCTCAAAACCCACAAACCAGAGATCATTACCTGAGCTGAAGTTGGATGCTCAACTGACTGAGCCACCCA
Organism: Crocuta crocuta; assembly: GCF_008692635.1. NCBI lineage: Eukaryota > Metazoa > Chordata > Mammalia > Carnivora > Hyaenidae > Crocuta > Crocuta crocuta. The sequence goes on along the minus strand of NW_027530019.1, from coordinate 8,458,224 downwards.
GGCGCCCCCTTTTATGTCATCTTAAGTTGGTGTTCCGATGGCTTCCTTTATGTATTTTGAGAGTTGACCCATGTTTGAAAATGGTGCTCACTTCACCAGCCATGAACATGGCCTTTGTGGGCTTCAGCAACTCTGAGCACCATTTTGCGATAGAAAACGGAAGTATCAGACTTTATGAGTAGTCAGCTGAGGGTCAGGGAGAGGGCAACTGAGAAGCACCACTTCCTTTGTTTTAGTAATAATAGAAACGTCAGTGGGTTCTTTCAGAATGTTAGTGAGGTTCATTCTAGCATTTCTGATTCCCCCGTGCCTCTGGCCAGACAGGTCATGCTGATTCTGTATGGGGAGACGACATCAACTGAGAGAGTGGTTAGTTGTTTTATCACCATGATGCACGGAAGCATGGAAACCCTCAGGGGGGGTGTGGGTTAGTACAGTGTACAGTGTGCCACGCGGCCATAGTACGGTGTATGGGTGAGGGAGATCAGGGGACAGCTGCAGGGCTGTGGAGATACTGCAGTAAACATAAATTTGGATGCTGTCCTTTTCTGTAGTATGAAATGCTTCATGTGACGCCACCAATGAGCCCACCAGATGTCCTCAAGACCAGTCCCGTGGCTGATGCTGCTGGTTGGGTGGATGTGGATAAAGAAACTCTGCAGCACAAGAAATACCCCAATGTGTTTGGGATTGGGGACTGCACTAACCTTCCCACGTCAAAGACCGCCGCTGCTGTCGGTAAGATAACAAATGAGCTCTGTTCCTACTCTCGCAGACTGATGTCACCTTAAGGCACCATCATAACAAAAACCAGAGCCTGGCACAAACAGCATTCCATTAATAATGAAACTTTTGTGGCCTAAAAATGACTTCAACCTCCCTGACACAGAGGCAAGCTGTCTATNCTCCTACTGCCATCCTCGTACCCTTGGCCTTTTTTTTTTTTTTTTTTGCCCCTGACACTAGGCAGGTTGGCTATTTTTCTTCTGCCTGAAACACCGCAAAGCTAGGGAAGCATTTGTTTCCACAGAAAACACATGCAAGTCAATGAAAGCTTGCAGACCAGAAAATTGTTCTGTTAGGACACATACAGTGGAGCGTGCCCTGATTGGTACACGATGAAGGCCTCAGCCTGGAAAACGAAATTCTTTCCCTCCATGTTCTGCACTAGCAGTGATGAGGAGAATTGCCTTTTAGACGCTGTCCATTGTAGACGGACTGTCCGCTCCAGACGCTGGAAGTCACAGACACTTCTGCCGGCGGGGATGCTAGTGTTCTGTGCGAATTGTGTACTTGTGAACACGTTGTGTTACTGTCGCTATTTCAACCTGTTTCCCTTCTAGGAAACCCACTGAATGTCTTTTTCATTATTAGTCATGATTTCCCCCCAACTTTTTACTTTAAAAATCTCAAGCCTACGAGAAGTTTGAAAGAAAGCACAATGAATATCCATTGGCCCTTTGGATTTTAACTGGTTATTATCTTGTGTAGCGTTTGCTTTATTACTCCATGTCCAATTTTGGCCGAGTCATTTGAAAGTAAGTTTTGACATACTAATACCTCATCCTCAAATACTTCAAACTGCATCTCTTAAGAAAAAGGACTTTTTCCTCGATATCCACAAGACCATTATCATGTCCAAGGAACTGAGCACTGTATTATGGTATGTAATCACCTCATATACAATCCAGTTCAGAGTTCTCCAGTTTTCCTTAAAATGGTCTTTACTATCCCCACCCCCACCCTCCCTTATATCCATGAGCCAGTTAAGGGTCATACACTGCACTGGATGTCGTGTCTTTTTGGTTTCCTTTCATCTGGTACAGGCCCTCTGAAATTCTTTTATTTTTTTATTTATTTTGAGAGAGAGAGATAGCAGGGGAGGGGCAGAGAGAGCACGAGAGAGACATAATTCGAAACAGCACAGAGCCTGATGTGCGGCTTGGAACTCACGAACTGTGAGATCACGACCTTAGCCGAAATCAAGAATCAGACACTTTACTGACTGAGCCACCCAGGTGCCCCTGTCTGGTGGCTTTTCTTTTCTTTTCTTTTTTCTTTTCTTTTCTTTTCTTTTCTTTTCTTTTCTTTTCTTTTCTCTTCTCTTCTCTTCTCTTCTCTTCTCTTCTCTTCTTTTTGAGAGAGAGACAGAGTATATGTAGGGGAGGGGCAGAGAAAGGGGGAGACACAGAATCCAAAGCAGGCTCCAAGCTCTGAGCTGTCAGCACACAGCCCAATGTGGGGCTTGAACCTACAGACTGCGAGATCATGACCTGAGCCAAAGTCAGATGCTTAACTGACTGAGCCACCCAGGTGCCCCTGGTGGTTTTTTTAAAATTAGATTCAGGTTATCTGTTTGGCAAGACCCTTCATAAGTGAGGCTGTGTGCCTCCCACTGGGAGCCTCTTGACAGCTTGTCTTGTCCTTGGTGAAGCTGGATTTCATCACCAGGTGAAGGAGTGATGTTGGTTCTCTCCACTGTAAGGTTATCTTTTCTCTTTGTCACTCATAGGTAGACTGTGAGACAATACTTTCAATTTGCTTTTCTCTTAATATAAGCCTGCTGAATTTATGTGTTGAAAATACCTGTGGGGAGCATGGGTGGCTCAGTCAGTTAAGCGTCTGACTTCAGCTCAGGTTATAATCTTGCAGTTCCTGAGTTTGAGCCCTGCGTCAGGCTCTGTGCTGACAGCTCAGAGCCTGGTGCCTGCTTCAGATTCTGTGTCTCCCTCTGTCTCTGCCCCTCCCCCACGCACACTCTGTTTCTCTCTCTCTCTCTTAAAAATAAATAAACATTAAAAATTTTCTTAGAAGAAAATACCTATGGATGCATGTGAGGCCCAGATTACCCAGTCTGTGTCCTACTTCAAACAAACACATGTCACTCACCATTCTGAATAGACAATATTAAATAGGATTAAACAAAAGGTTGTAAGTGAAAAAACTTGCTCCCTTCCCTGTCTTGCATCTATCTGCCCTGCTTCTATGTCCCTCCTGGCCATGTAGAGAGCATCTCCATTGTTTCTACATCTGTTATTTTCCAGTCTGTATTCTATTGCATGGTTGCTCCAGAATTTATTTAATGAGTCTACTCTTAATTTATATTTACATTGTTTCCGGTCCATTTGTATTTCAGACAGTGCTGTAGTGAATGCTTTTTTTTAAGATGTCACTTCACATTTTAGTGAGTAAATAACAGAGTCCCAGTGTTCCCCAAGTGGATCTACATTTTCACTAGTTTCCCTTCCCCGGGGCCTCTGAGTCTCCCTGGCAATGCTTCCACCTGTACCACTAACCCACCCTTCGCTTCCCTTGCTGCCCAGCCACGTGTCTTACCTCATTCCAGACCTCTGTGCTACTGGGGGTGAGACCCCATCTTGCCGCATTGAATCTAGCTTCCCGGGGCTCATGCCTCTTCCTCTGCCCCAAGATTCTCCCTTAATTACCCACAGCACAGCCAAGACCAGGATGTGGCATTTAACAGAAGCTAACTGAAGGTTTGGGTGTAGCAGAAGGGGATTATAATACAGGACGCAAAGGCACAGCAAGTCACATACACTTTCATCCACACACACCCGGACGGTGTGACTGCCTCCTGCGTCCCAACCTCTCGGCAGGTGGTACCCACTGGCCATCTTCTCTCCTCTCCTGTTGGTCTTGATGCCCTTCTTCAGGGGCCTCTTTGGCCCCTCAGTTAAGATTCTGAACTCTATATCGTCCTCAAAGGGGAGCAAAGTTTTCCACAAGGGAGGTAGGATCTTTAGAGATGTTAAGACAATGAGGACAACCAGTTATTATATTGCAGAGTCATTTACTCCTCATTTTTTTTTTGAAACCCCTCATTCCAGAAAAAAATTATTGTTTTTTTGATTTGGGCATCAGCAGACTACAGTCTGGGGGCCAAATGCAACCTGCTGCCTGTTTTTGTACAACTGGCTAGCAATGATTTCTACTCGTTAATATTTTTTTTCTTTTTCAAAATTTTAAATGTTTATTTATTTTTGAGGGAGAGAGAGCCAGCATGAGCAGGGGAGGGACAGAGAGAGAGGGAGACACAGAATCTCAAACAGGCTCTGGCTCTGAGTTGTCAGCACAGAGCCTGATGCGGGGCTCGAACTCATGGACTGCGAGATCATGACCGAGGTCGGACACTCAACTGACTGAGCCACCCAGGCACCCCTCTATTGGTTAACATTTCTAATCAATTTGATGATAGGGAGCATTGAGGTTCAGAGAGAAGAACTTCATTCTTCTTACTAGTGGACCTATATTACAAAAAATTATTGTTATATTTTGGGTTTTGTTAATAAACTTTTTTTTTTCTCTCTTGTTACTTAATATCTTTGATATTTGCCTCTTGGCCCACAAGGTGTAAAATGTTCCCTTACACAAAAAGCTTGTTGACTCCTCCTGATTTTGGGGATTTCAAAGCAACTGCTTTAATGAGTATTTTACAGTATAAATCTAATCCACCTTTCCTCAAAGTAAATCCAATTTTCTACCTCGAGAGACACAAAGTGCTTGTATTTTTAAAAGGGCAGTCTTAATTATTCAAAATTGAGCACAGACTGGGATTAGATGATATTAAGGAATTATTGCTAATAATTCATGTATAAAATTGCTATTGTGTTTGTGTTTAAAAAGTTCCTCATATATCAGAGATATGCATGGAAATATTTCTGGGTGAATTGTTGTGATGTTTGCTCTGAAAATACTCCAGAAAATAAAAGTGGCATCTATGATGGAATAGATGAAACAAGAAAGATAAGACTTTGAATATTTTCATAATAAAAACAGCAGTCTCCCACTGTTACCGTCAAAAACAAAAACATATGGCCACCTGTGTATCTGTCTCCATCTGGTCCAGCCTCGGCAAGGGCACTCCAGGACAGAGGAGCACTCACTGTGTTGTCTAATTGAATATACCTGGGGCAGTTGAGGCTGTCTGAACCAGGAGAAAGGGACATCTGAGAATCTAAGGGATTCTTGACACACAGACCAAGTTGACAACTATTGACCCTGAGGAGGAGGGGGTCTGGGGTTGGGGTAGGGCCACCCTTACAGTTTTCTTGTTTGGAGAGAGCTGGCTCTTGAGTTTCACACTTAGAGAGGCATCTGTCTGGGCCTTTGATGAATTGAAGAACACCTCCTCATAGTGAGAACTTTGAGTGGTAAGATGAGTCATGTTCTAATTAAAATCTAGAGGGATTGGGGGGCCTGGGTGCCCAGTCTGTGAAGCTTCCAGCTCAGGTCATAATGTCATGGTCATGAGTTCGAGCCCCATGCTGGGCTCTGCACTGACAGTGTGGAGCCTGCTTGGGATTCTCTCTCTCTCTCTCTCTCTCTCTCTTTCTCTCAAAAATAAATAAACTTAAAAAGAAAATTAAACATAATAAAACAATTTTAAAAATCTAGAGGGATAGGGAATGGAGGCTTCTTAATTTCTTTGCATTTATTGGCAAATTAGTTTTCTTGGAAAACCTAGATGCTTATATTTTTCTGACTTTTCTGTTTCTTTTATAGCTGCCCAGTCAGGAATACTTGACAGAACGATTTCTCTGATTATGAAGAATCAAACACCGACAAAGAAGGTTTGTATGCCTTGTAAGAATTGTCATCTCAGTGATCATCTCTTACTCTACGTGGAAGCAGTGTTTTCCCACAATTCTTCCACTTCCGTATTAGGTTTCTCTAATATGGGCACTTTCATTTTTGCCTTCAGTATATTTTTGTTCTATAATTTCCATTTTTCACTGTATATAGACCATAAAAATTAAATTGTAATTACTTTAGAGTAAATAATAAATTCTGAGGTATTATATAATGCCAGATAAAGAGCCACTTTCCAACTCAGTCTCACATGCAAATTTAGTATGATGGCTACACCTCGTGTCCCCTGGTGACTGGCTACAACCGGGTGATTCTTGCGGAGTTTGACTACAATGCTCAGCCGCTGGAGACCTTCCCCTTTGACCAGAGCAAAGAGCGACTTTCCATGTACCTCATGAAGGCCGACCTGATGCCTTTCCTGTATTGGAATGTGATGCTAAGGTAAGGTCGTCACCTAGGGTAGAGTTGTGTGCAGGGTGGTTGTCTCAAGGAAGCCCTCTGGCTCCAGGAGACATCATGACCCAAGGCAGAAATGGCACCTGGAGTCTGCTTGGCTGTGCTGTTTCTAATGCATCTGCGATGGTGGCCTATGAAGGATCTGAAACCTTAGCTGTGTTCTCTTGCTACTGGATTAATAATAACAAAAATAATAGTAAATCACTTTCGCATGCCAAGTACTTTCTCATCTGCCACCTTTTGTTTTTATTGTGTTCTAGGAAAAATAAACCATAGTGATTAAGTGCAAAAGCTTTGGAGTCAGACCTGTGCCTGAGTCCTGCTTCTGCCATTGACTAGCTGTGTGTCCTAGGGCAGGTTGCTTAACTACTCTCATCTGCAAAGTGAAATTAACATTGCCTACCTCACAGGATGAAGATCAATGAGATGACATTGAAGAGCTACATAGTAGGCATTCAATGAGTAAACAGAATAACAAAAACTAAAATTCTCTTGGTACAAAAAATGACAATCTCATTCCACTTGTCCAAACTCTTAAGAGATAGTTAAGTCAGGGTACGTACACCAGTGATTTTGTCTTAGAGGGGACATTTGTCAGTATCAGGAGACATGTTTGATTGTCACAACTGGGGGGGATGCTTGTGAGCCTCTATTGAGTAGAGGCCAGAGATGCTGCTAACCCTCTTAAAATGCATATGCCAGTCCCACAACAGAGAAATGTCTGGCCCAAATTGTCAATAGGGTCATAATTGGGAAATCCTGACCTATACTTAATTTACAAGCAAATGAGAGTAGAAAGGATTGCAGTTTGCATGTAGCAGAGGCTTCACACGGGTTTGCTGAATTGAGTCTGCATGTATAGTCTCACATAACAACTCAGTGTCAAAGCCAGGATTCAAAGTACATTGTCTACTCCTGGTCGTGGGATCTTTCTACCTCACTAGACAACTCTTGCTTTGTGTGCTGAGAAGCATGCTCTGTGAGCAACTTGGCTTCCTTTTCAGCATCCTGCTGCTATCTTTTCTGATGCAAATAGTCTTCTCTGTGTCATTTCTTACAGGGGTTACTGGGGAGGACCAGCTGTTGTGCGGAAGTTGTTTCATCTGGGTATGAGTTAAGGATGGCTCAACCCTTGCTCTCCGTGGATGGCTTCTGAACCCAAATCACAGTCGTTGATTGACCAAGAGCAGCATGAAGAACTTCAAACCTAACCCTGTGCTAAGAGTTTACTGCTGGATGATGGTGACCAAATGCCTCCCTTTTCAGTGCCTCTGGACAGCCACCACGTGGTCTCCCCAGGATGAGTTTGATTCTTTGGAAATACTCAAATGAAAGATTAGATTTCTATTTTTTAAATAAAAGCTTGCCATTGATTGAGATATTCTATGAGACAATTTTATCTTGACTGGTAGAGTGAAAAGTCACAGCAGTTGGGAGCAAATGTTGCTGATAGGAGCTTACCTGTTAACCTACTGTGAGTGTTCCACTGATAGCTGATGCATTTTCACCAGACCCTGTTTGGATTCACAGAAAAGCCATTCCAGGGAGAGTGTTATTTCAAATGGTAGGTGTGCCAGCCCTGAACACGTGATGCTTAGAATTTCTCAGCAGGGGCGTAGTGGCTGCTGCCCTCTGCTTGGCCGCCATGTTTGTGCTGAGGCCACACCTCCTTCCCATCAATAACTGATGGATGCTGGCTCATCCCTATAGAACATAGGACTCCTCTACTCGGCAGCTGGCTCCATAATTCCCCATCAACCTGGCTGAGGCCTTCTTAGAACTGTGTCATCAGAGGCCCTCCTACCTACCCCCTTCCTGTCCCAGGTGTCCCACCTGCATCCCAGTCTGAAAGCCCTCCATGCGTCTCCTGTTCCTTTTCCTTTAGACTTTGCAGACCTTCCCCCACTGAACCTCTTGCACATCTGACTCTCAGGGCACCTGCTTCTCAGGGAACGTACGCACAGTGAGGATGGGGCTAGAGGAAGTCTGATGTGTGTGGTGAGCATTTGCTTGATTCAGTCCCAAATTTGGCCAGTAAAATTTTGGATGGGTTCACATTGGAAATATTATAGGAAGTAGTTCATTTATTTGAAGTTCAGCAATGGCTTCAAAATCATTTGTTCCCAGTTTGCTTGTGGAAACTTACAGTTTCAGTTCAATCTGGTATTTATTTTTATTATTTTATTTCATTTCATTTCATTTTTTAAATGTTTATTTTTCAGAGAGAGAGAGAGAGAGTGGGGGAGGAGCAGAAAGAGAGGGCCACAGAGGATGCAAAGCAGGCTCTGTGCTGACAGCAGAGAGCCCAGTGCGGGGCTTGAACTCATGAACTGTGAGATCATGACCTGAGCTGAAGTCAGAGGCTTAAACAACTGAGCCACCCAGGCACCCCCAATCTGGTATTTTAGGGCTTTGTACATTTTATATTTATTTATAAACTCCATCACAGGGAAATGCATAGCAGTCTATGCAGCACCTTAGATTTTTACAACCATTCAGAGTTCAAACCTAAACAGCTACCTAGTTTAGGCAACAGTGCTACCTGGGATTGCCGAGTCTCTCTGGTTTTCTGGAGTTCGGCTGATGACTCAAGAAACTGCTCAAGCATTCATGTATTAACTCAACAAGTAATTTATTGAGCACTTACTACCTGCCAAGCACTCTTTTGGCCCAGACGATGCAATGGTGAACCAGACAGAGAGGGCTCTGCCCACACTTCTGGGGTTCATATGATAGTTCCCTCTTCTCTTCTTGGGATGCCAGGGGGCTTGCTGGAGGAGGCCTTGGTTGATTTCGAAAGTAGGCTTTCCTCAGTGGCACAAATTCTGAAGAAAGAGTACAGGGCGCCACTCCTGCAGCAGAGCCCTGGCAATAGGGGTGGAAGATGTTTTCTGTGGTAGCTATACATCTGGTTTGTCTGCTGTATTCCCGTTTAACATCTGGTATCTTGGCAGTGCGCCTTTCATCCCAAAATGTCCTGTCTGGACAGTATATTGACCACACTCCTGGGAACACTCCCCCCCCGCCCCCAGCTCTGCCCTGCTCCTAGAGTGGGAGAGGGGAGCCACGAAAGCTACATTCACATGGTGCTTGTGAAACAGCCAGGGGTGGGATTATTCTGCCCTGTACTCTGAGTCCTGGCCTGAGGTGGCCGCAGCTTGGCTCCTAGTGGGCTGCCCATTCTCACAAGGCGTGCGAGTCAGGGAGAGCTTCAGCCCACGTGACCTTCCTCTGCAAAGTCCAAGAGGTCCTGGGAATAGCCAGCCATCACTTTCTCCCTGGTTGTAGACAAACATGTTGGTGAAGCGGGTTTCTGCATTTCTAGCAATGGGCTGGGATTCTGGGAATAGTTGAGGCTCTAGGTCAAGTCACTTTGAAATCCCTCGCAGGGTGAACTGGAGCCTCTTGAGTCTGTTTATGATCATGCATTCTGCACAGACCCCTACGCACCGGGGGATTGCTTCTGGATTCGCATGATGCTGGGTAGAATTTATTGCCAAGGTTGGAGGGAGCAGTAGCCACTAGTGGCCAGAATTCTAGAAAAGCTTGGTCCTTGAAGCCTTATCTCCTTAACCACAAATGTAGGGTTGGCCAAGGGAGGGACCTTCCCTTGTGACTGCCTCCAGTTATTGGGATCAGGCAGCAGAAGAGAGGGTAAGACCAGGATAGAGACGAGGGTGCGTGCTTTCTCCACTGGTGAGGCCTCAGGCAGAGTGACTCGGGGGCTGAGGCCTTTCCAGCTAGGACCAATGACTTGAGAAGTCTCTCCTTGGTCCCCTCCCCTTGTCCCTGGAGCTTCTTCTTGGGAATTGAAATTCTTGCCCTGGGTGAGCTATGGGGGTAATAACAGAGCTGGGGTGGCGGCTTAGGGCCCACTGGGTAGGGGGAGGGAAGTGAGACTTAAGTCATCGGGGGGAACATGGTTTCAGATTTAGTAGATGTTTTTGGTATTAAGGACAACTTTAGTGCTGTTTTCATGTCTAACTTTTGCAGAAAATTTGGAAGAGATTAACAAAAATAATAAAAATCCAAACCCATCCCCCAGTGATGATAATGTCTTAGTGTCTTTTTCTGTCACCCTAATAATATCACATTTGAAGTTGCTCAAAACAAAAAGAATCACACTCCAAGTACTGTTTGTCTTTTATACTTCATATGTGTTGAAGACCCAGAGATTGGTTGTAGAGAGGAGTAGGAGATTGGTGAGTAATGAATTACTCAAGGAGCACACATCATTTGTGTTGGCTGAGAAAATTGCTAATTAACTACTGTAACAAATGTGTGTCCCGTGCCCCGGAGGGTATTGGGCTATAGTCAGCACTAGATACTTTTCTTACACAATCCTACAATAATCCTATGAACAAAATTATCAAAGACATAGAATAGTACTCTTTTTGAGGAAGGAGGCTTTTGTAATCCAATAATTAAGAGTAGCTTCTCTGACTGTTTTGATGCACTGGGTAACTCCAGTCTCATTTTTAAAATGTTTATTTATTTATTTTTGAGAGAGAGAGAGAGAGAGAGAGAGAGAGGCAGAGACAGAGGGAGGGGCAGCAAGAGAGAGAGAATCCCAAGCGGGCTCTGCACTGTCAGCACAGAGCCTGATGTGGGGCTGGAACTCATGAGCAGTGACATCAAGCCGAAATCAAGAATTGGACACTTAACTGACTGAGCCACCCCGGCGCCCCCACTCCAGTCTGATTTTAAAACAATGTCTCCCATTCCTGCCCTAAGACCACGCTTGGAGCTTTCAGTTGGGATGGACTCATTGTGATCATTTCAGGGAAGGAAGGAACAAGACAAATACTTTGGATAAGATGAGCTTTTTTGAATGGATTAATGAAAACTAGGTCTCTCTAGTTAGGCTTTTTGTTTTCCTGTTTTTAATGTTTGTGTTTCAGAGAGAGGAGAGAGAGGTGGTCAGTAGGGAAGGGACAGAGAGAAGAGGGGGACAGAGGATCCGAAGCGGGCTTTGTCCTGACAGCAGAGACTGGATGCGGGGCTCGGTCTCACGGACTGTGAGATCATGACCGGAGCTGAAGTCAGATGCTTAACTGACTGAGCCACCCAGCTGCTCCTCTAGTTAGGTTAACTGCCAATTAGCTAAGGAGATAGCTTGTCTGTATGCTGGAGAACATGAAGGTTAATACTTTGCAACAGATAGGTACAAAGATCACAAAAGACAGTTGAGAAAGATGGATGGGGAAATACTGGACAGTTTTCTCTGTCAATATTGATTTTTAAAATTAACTTCCTCGGAGGAGAGCACGCTTCAAACAGCCCTGAATTAAGTTATAGCTTTCCATATTTGCATGCAGTAAAACTCCTTCGATCGCATCGCTTAGGTACAGTCTGGGACCACTTCCAGGGCAATGATGGGGCAGAAGCTGCAGAAAGGTAGGCTCTCTGGTGCTTCCCTGGCACAAGCTGGCTTCAGATCTTCTTGAAGGACAGCCCGATGGAACACAGGACTTGCACCACAGACCTGGATTTGGGTCTTGGCCCTCCCATTCATTAGTGTCTCAGCATCCAACTGAAGCTGCTGCTTCTTCTTTTTTAATGTTTACTTATTTATTTTGAGAGAGAAAGAGTGTGCAAGGGGGAGCGAGGGAGAGAGAGAGAGAGAGAGAGAGAGAGAGAGAGAGAAAGAGAATCCCAAGCAGGCTCCACGCTGTCAGTGCAGAGCCTGATGCAGGGCTTGATCTCATGAACTGTGAGATCATGACCTGAGCTTAAATCAAGGGTTGGCTGCTTAACCCACTGAACCACCCAGATACTGTAGCGGGATTCTCGCACTGAGAGTCATGACCTGAGGCTTTTCTTTCTAGGAAGCAACTTTATTTGTGCCAGCATGGCTCAGTTAAGTTCGTAACAAAGAACTGAGCCCCGAAAGCCACATGGTGTAGTTTTTAAAATAAATTTTCTACTTCTTTGTCTCTCATATATGGTAACATACAAACATGTAGTCTGATTAAGTGGTCTCATGTTACAAGGTCATGAGGGATGTTGTCACATCCACGTACAGCCAGGTTGCCTTGAGGATTTTTTTTTTCCTTTGGGGAGGGGGCCCTACCACAGTGCCCCCCAACTCAAGCTTTTAAATCACCACTTTTTCTCCTGTAGAGTGGGTGGTAATACTACTTCATAGAATTGATGTATAGAATCAGGGTATAGCTTTTGGCAGTTTGGCACATAGACTGAAGCTGTTATTGTCGTTAAGGCTGGTAGTTGAATGAAGCACTCAGAAATAGCAACTTCCCCTTAGACTAGGAATTCCTGTGTGCCTGGGAAAAATGGGGTCCTCCACGACACTTGTTGACACTTCTTATTGTCTTTTGATACTAGCCCTTCTGGCTTGTGTGAGGGAATATCACATTGCGGTTTTAATTTGCATTTCCCTGATGCTTAGTCAGGTTGAGCATCTTTTCATGTGTCTGTCAGATATAAATATGTCTTCATTAGAAGAATGTCTATTCAGATCCTCTGCCCATTTTTAAATTGGTTTTTTTCTCTTTCTGTTGCTGTTGAGTTATATGAGTCTTTCTGTATTTTTGATATGAGCTCCTTATCATGTATATGACTTGCAAATATCTTCTTCCACTCAGTATGATGCCTTTTCATTTTGCCAATGGTTTCCATTGCTATGAAGAACCTTCTAGGTTGATGTTGTCCCACTTGTTATTTTTGCTTTTGGTGCCTTTGCTTTTAGTGTCAAATCTAAAACATCATCACCAAGGCTGGTGTGAAGGAGCTTGCTGCCTATGTTTTCTTCCAGGAGTTTTATGATTTCGGGTCTTACATTCAAGTCTTTAATCCATTTTGAATTAATTTTTGTGTGTGGTGTATGATAGTGGTCTAGTCTCATTCTTTTGCAGATGATTGTCCAGGTTTCCCAACACCATTTATTGAAGAGACTGTTCTTTCCCCATTGTACATTTTTGGCTCCTTTGTTGATATTTAACTGACTATATATGTGTGGGTTTATTTCTGGGCTCCCTATTTTGTTCCATTGTGTCTGTTTTTATGCCAATGCCATACTATTTTGATTACTATAGCTTTGAAATACAATTTGAAATCAGCGAGCATGATGCCTCCAGCTTTATTCTTTTTTCTTAGGATTGCTTTGGATATTCAGGGGTTTTCTTTGTTTTGTTTTGTTTTGTTTTTGTGGTTCCATCCATTTTAGGATGTTTATTTTAGTTCTGTGACAGGGTTAGCATTTTTTTCCTTTTAAGTTCTTACTTAAATTCTAGTTAGTTCACATATATGGTAAAATTGGTTTCTGGAGAAGAATTTAGTGATTCATTACTTACATATGAATACCCGGTGCTCATCACAACAAGCTGGGATTCCTTATGTTGCTTTTGTTCCTCTAGCTTCACCCTTCACCTCTGCACCCCGTGCTCTGGCCTAGGAGACTGAGTGGCATGGGTGGTGTGAATAGTCTCTCCTGCTGCCTGGTTTCTGGTTGGTTTTGGCCAATGGAGGTTGTTGGTAGGAGATGAGAGAGAGGGAGTAAAGCTAGGTTGGGAGTTAATTCCTCTGGTTCCCTCTCTTCAGGGTTGTCTTGGCCCCATGATGAGGTAATAACAGAAACTGAGAGTTAGAGTTTATAAACTTTTATAGCAATTTGACAGGGATACTTTATATCTGTTGAATCTAATAATAAAAAATTGAGCTTGTATTTTATGTGTTCTCAAATATCATATTTTCTTCTAATAAACTTTGATTGTATTCTATAAAGGCACTAGTCTGAGAAGAGTTAGGTTAAAAAAAAATCAACATGAAAAAACTCCAAACCTGGTCTTTCTGTACGACTCTTTGTGCTCTGACGTCACTCCCGCGCAGTCCCCGCGGGCCTGGAGGTGGAAGCAGCCCCAAAGATACAAACCCCAAACGACTGCACTGTGACTGTGGCTCCCCTCATCCAGGCCATGTTTGTAAATGAGGCTATCCTGAATGATCGTAACTTGACCTTGTCATCTGCTTCCTGTTGGGACCCTAACTGACACAAGGTAACCTAAAAGGGATGGGGAGACACTGGAAGGAGTTTACACAGGAATGACAGGGAATTAATCGTAGCAGCATGTGTCAGGTACGGATTGAGAAACAGACTCCAGATGGGGTGACCAAAGCGAAGGTCAACTAGCTTTAATAAGAGATGACGATGGTTTGAGTTAAGGCACTAAGGAAGGAGTGTATTCATGGATATTTAGGGAATTGCATTAGGCAAATAGAAACCACTGTATAAATAGTTCAGGCAAAAAGAACTTGAAGATTGCAGAGGTTGGCAAACTAGGCTCTGTGTGCCAAATTCAGTCCACTGTTTGTTTTTATAAATAAGGTTTTACTGGCCCACAGTCACACCCCTCTGTTTCTGTATTGTTCAGGACTGCTTTTGCACTACAATGGCAGAGTTGAGCAGCTGTGACAGAGGCTGCATGTGGCCCTCAGAGCCTAAAATATTTACCATCTGGCTCTTCACAGAAAGTTTGCCGACTCCTGGAACATTGGGTAGTAGTTATATACAGAACTGCAGGGGTAGATGGGGAAACAAACATCATGGAAAACTTCTGCTGGTTTTTAGGAGGTCAGGAGGCTGAAGGAATTGCAGGAAATACTGGCTCCACTGATGTCAGCTGTCTGACACATCAGAGTAGGTGGTGCAAGTCTCACGCGTGCAGACAGATATGCACACTAGTGCCAGAGTGGAAAGGGCTTCTTTCCTTTTGTTTTTCAATCTGATGCAGGTGCCCCTCACTCACTGGCAGACTCTAAGTGAATCTGGTTGTCTTTTCCCAGCTTTCCTCCTTAATACAGAGGTCAGTATAAGAGGGGCTGGATACCGAGGCCCACAGATTTGGGATGACTAGAAAGGTGTGAGGGAATATGGGGGATGGGATGACTTCCGGGCTTGGTTGACTGTGACGGATGTTAATGCCGCCACGGAGAGGCAGAAGAGCTGAAAAGAAGACTCTGGACAGGAAGAGAGGCACTGCCAAAAGATTAGATTCCCAACCCCCTGCCAACTGTGGAGTCACAGCCATCTGCCCCACTGGGATTTTACTCAGATTCCCTCAGTCAGTGATATTCATGGAATAAAACCATAAAGTACTTTTGACATAAAAAATTAGGCTTCCAAACGTGAGATTAATGTATCTTTCCACAGCTGATGAATGTCCAGCCTTCAGGCTACAGCAGTTATAGATCTTCCTTTTGGTAAGTTTATGGGAGACCTTCTAGGACTGGGAAATGTTGGCAATCTCTTTGGCCCAAGGACCCTGTTTTCGTGCATAGTACTGAGAATGGCAGAGAGGCCTGAAGCAAAGCAGCAAGAGGAGCAGGCTGGAGGAAGAGGTGATGAGGTAAAGGATGGAGAGGAGAGAAAGTGGTGGACCTGGGGATGGGTCTCATGAAAAAGATGAGAGGCCATCAATCCCCATACGGGACGATGGGTATGAGGACGGGGTGTTGGGGCAATGGCTGACGAGCCTTACCACCTCTGTCTGTACCTCATTTCCTCCCGGAGTCCATGCTGTGCTGGGGACTGGGGACCGTACTTGGAAATCTAACAAGACTGTGCTATAAAACTCTTTTTACCCCTTACTTCTGAGCAAATGGAAGCAATGAGACTCAAGGACCTCACTGTGTGCCATTTCGCTCCAGCGAAGCTGATTTTATTAGCTTGCTTCCTACAAAGTGGTAACAGTCTAGCTTGTAAATACATCCTTATATCCTACTAATTCACCTTCAATCTGACTAATTAGTGGCTGTCTTCTGAGAAATGCCTTCTGATGGTTTCTATATAGAAGTACAGTAAGGTAGGTGCTTAAACATCAGTCATTGTAAACACACGGTAATTTGAAGGGTTATGGTTAAGCTGCAAGCTTTGAGTCCAAGTTTTAAATCTAGAAATGGGTGGTCATCCGTGACTAGGAACTCTGTGGTCATTGTTGAAAGGCCTGAGAGGTTTTCAAGATCACATAACAAATGATTTGTTCTCTGCACCTCTGTCTGTTCTCAGTGTCTTGGAAAAATTGTTGATATCAGGATTACTTTGGAAGGCTTCTCCTGGTTCAGCCTTGTCATATTTCTAGTTGGGAGTAAAAGAAAATGGAGAAATGTATTAGCCCAAATCTTCTCATTTTCCAAGTAGCAAAAAAGCAATTTATTGGCTTATGTATCTATTAGTCTGAGAAGGAGATCAGGCACGGACGGATCCAGAGGCTCAAAGTGTTCCTCTCTACTTCTGGCTTGCCTTTCTTTGTTTCAGTTTCTTCTCAGTACCACCTCACAAGCTGACAGAGAGGCCCCAGGCAGGGTCAGGCTTACCTGGTCCTTAAAGCAACAGTCCCTCTTTTCTGACTGTGAAGATGGCAAAAATCTGGGAAGGGATTTGATGGTCTAAGTTGGGGCTGACTTTTCTTGAACCAATCACGTGCCCACTGTTGGGGAAGAGGACTGTGTCAGCTCTGTGTAAGTTGAGTTGAGAGAGGGGAAGAAGTGATTCTCCAAGGAGATGCTAAGGTAAAAACCTAGTTTTATTACAAGGATAACAAGGTGGACACATCCTGTATTCTCCTCCATCATCAACATTAGTCTGTGTATTCATTCATTCTGCAAATGCATATGTATGTGGCCTGGCCAGCTGCGCGGGTCTTCAGGTGAGTAAGATGGGTTCCTGCCATCTTAAATCTAAGGGAGGAGCTTGAATCTAAGCGAACCTGAGTTCCTAGGCAGGGTCCTCTTGGTCACTTGCAAAGCATCCTCCTGACTAGGAAGGGGGAACCGCAGCTCCTCCAGGAAGCCTGCTGACACAAGGGGTTCCCGCCAGCACCTGCCGACAACGGCCTTTTCAGCTTCATGGGGCTCCTCAGTGGATTCTGTGACCGAATCAATTAACTAATGGCCGGTGGAGAGCGAGCGGGAATGGGGAGTGCGGGCCTGGCTCTCCTTCGGCTCGGGCTGTGGGCGCCCCCTGCAGGACGACCGGAGCACCTGCGCGCCGCGGACACCTGCGGGGCTCCGCTGGCTCTTTCCTTCCTGATCTTGTAACAAAGTGGGCCTAGAAACGCTTAGTTTGAAGCGATGCCAAGCTGTGTATGTTTACCACCTGCGCCTGATTAACTGGCGGCGCCGTAAGCGCCGAGTAAAGGAGCCCAAACTCTGCGTCACGTGGAACCCAGGCCCGTCTCTCCAGCCGCTTGGCCCAGCACGCGACCCGGCGCAGGCGTGGCGCCGAGCTCCCTGGCCTTGCCAATTTCCTGCTCAGGTGAGTTTGCTCAGTCACGGTCATAGTCACAGTTCTCATCAGAATAGCATCAATTGCTACAGTTTTGAGGTAGACACCCGGCTAGGCGCTTTGCATCTAATTTCTTCTTTAATTTCCATAATCACCGCCCCGGAGAGGGCTTACCGACGACCGACGCTTAAAGAGAAGCAACTGGCTCAGCTCACGTGGTGAGGAAGCGACAAGGTCAGGCCAGATCCACAAGAGGGCGCTCCTCATTTTTCTATATTGACGGGTTTCGCTTTTCCTGGGGGAAACCCACGTTGTATTTTGACTCCTGTAAAAATCCACGTGAACACCGTATGTATGTATGTATATGCATGTATGTATTGGAAGGACAGGGCAGCATTAGGAAACTGGCTGCAGGTACCAGGAGCACATTTCTGGAACAGAAAATTATGCTACATCTGTTGTGACAGGAGGCAGAATTTTTGCATTAGGTGTCGTGTACAATTTGGGAAGTTGGTCATCAGTACCATATGGGGCAAAACTGTAAAGCTACCAGAGGCCTTTGTGAATTGTGGCTGGGAAGCCACATCGTGTGTGTATGCATGCAAGCTTGCACACTTTTCTAGATCTTCCTTTCAGGTTAGGGCAACTCCCTTGCCTTGGTAACATTTAAGATTAAAGTCTGAAGCAGCTGCTTTCTTCTGCCTAAGGTTATCTAAAGGCTCCAGTCTTTTTATCCACCGCGCATCCACCCCCACTTTCCCCTTGTTCCCAACTCTTGGTCAGACTGAGGCTTCTGTTCTGCACTTTCAAGTTGTGCTTACTCTTTTTATTTTTTTTAAAGTAAATTACTTTTTAGACTCCTCCAAAAGTGTTTCAGAATGGAAAAAAATTCTGTAAACATTCTTATTTGGTCCCCAAATCACGCCACCGAATATCTAGCTAATATATATATATATATTCTTTTTTTAACAAATAGTTTAGTGTCAAGTTGGTTTCCATATAACACCCAGTGCTCATCCCCACAAGTGCCCTCCTCCATGCCCATCACCCCCCTCCCCCCACACCCATCTGTCCTCAGTTTGTTCTCAGCATTCAAGAGTCTCTCATGGTTTGCCTCTCACTCCCTCCCCCACTATTTTCCCCTTTCTTCTCCTTCATGGTCCTCTGTTAAGTTCCTCCTAATCCTCCTATATGTGCAAACATGTGGTATCTGTCCTTCTCTGCCTGACTTATTTCACTCAGCAGAACACCCTCAAGGTCCATCCATGTTGCTACATATGGCCAGATTTCATTCTTTCTCATTGCCATGTAGTATTCCATGGTATAGATAAACCACATCTTCTTGATCCATTCCTCAGTTGGTGGGCACTTAGGCTTTTGCCATGATATGGCTGTTGTTGAGAGTGCTGCTATGAACATTGGGGTCCATGTGCTCCTATGCATCAGCACTCCTGTATCCCTTGGGTAAATTCCCAGCAGTGCTATTGCTGGGTCCTAGGGGCGTTCTATTGTGAATTTTTTGAGGAACCTCCACACTGTTTTCCAGAGGGGCTGCACCAGTTTACATTCCCACCAACCGTGTAGGAGGGTGCCCGTTTCTCCACATCCTCGCCAGCATCTAGAGTCCTCTGATTTGCTCATTTTAGCCACTCTGACTGGCGTGAGGTGGTATCTCAGTGTGGTTTTGATTTGTATTTCCCTGATGAGGAGGGATGCTGAGCATCGTTTCATGTGTCTGTTACTCTTTTTTTTAAATTGAGTATGTAAATATTTATTTTGCATACCCTTAGTTTTTATAAATAGTAACACAAAGGAACATATAGACATATACAATCTGCCCTTAAAAATATTTCTTTTTTTTTTTATTGAAGTATAGTTGACACACGATGTTACATTTATTTTAGGTGTACAATGTAGTGATTTGACAACTCTATGTCTTATGCTGTGCTTTCCACAAGTGTAGTTACTGTTTCATTAAATTATCATTATTAAACTACTATTACTAAAATTATTATTAAACATTACAAAACAACATAGACTGTATTCTTTATGCTATACTTTTCATCCCTGTACCTCCCACCTCACCTTCATCCATTTTGCCACCCCTCCCCAGAACTCTTCTTTCAGGCAACTACTAGTTTGTTTTCTTTTTTTGTTTTTAATTTTTTTAATGTTTCTTTATTTTTGAAATAGAGACAGAGTGTGAGCAGGGGAGGGTCAGAGAGAGAGGGAGACACAGAATCTGAAGCAGGCTCCAGGCTGTGAGGTCAGCACAGAGGCCAACTCGGGTCTCAAACCCACAAACTGCGAGATCATGACCTGAGCTGCAGTCAGATGCTCAACTGACTTGAGACACCCAGGTGCCCCTCTTTTCTCTTTTTAAAAGTCTCTACTTGGGGATTATGCCAAGATCAATTTGGGCTGAAGCCTGGCAATCTGTGTTACGTGAACAAGGAGCCCGCATCCCTGTGGCATCCACCTCTGCTGCATTAATGCCTCCTCCGGCTCGCATCGTGGCTTCATGAGGTGGGATGGGGTGAGGAGTTCTCTATGACACTGGGAGAAGGACCGAGTCTGTTGGTAGGGGTTAAAAATGGACTGCTGTCACACTACTACTTCACTCAGGAGTGGCCCTGTGGTGAGAAAAATCTGTCTAATGGGCTGAGCTGAGAGCAGTCCATTTTGTATGGAAGGAGAGGTGGCCAGAGGTAGTTTACATGGACTCTTAGGCAGTGGTGAATAATTCGGTTAGGAGTCTGGAAGGAACAGGTGTGGAAGATCTGAGGCTAGGATTCTGGAGAAGCATATGGTTGAACCACAGGAGTGGTCCTGAAGCCTGTAGATCTTTCTGTTGACCATCAAGACCCAGTGGAAGGATCACTCCACAACCAGGTAGATGCGATGAGTCAACCGGTAGATGTCTGTCAGCTTCTGCCCTTGGTCACCATAGTGCTCACATAATGCATGGATGGTGGAGCTTCAGTAGTAGGGACAGAGGCTCTGCATGGGTTCCTTCTGACCCAGACCGGTCCATTTACTGTCACTGCTGAATATCCAAAGTGTTGGCGGCAGAGACCAAAACTGAGCCTTCAGTGTGGTACCCCTTCTTAAGGAGGCCAGGTAGATTTGCTGGCAAGCTGATGCCACCAGGCCTTTATGACCCTACAGGGGACAGTGATCCATCCTTCATGGAGCGGATCCCCTCAGATATCTGTTTTCCTTTCCTGTGCCTCTGCTGCTATCATCAAGGGCTCATAGGGTGCCTGCTTGCAGACATGGGATCCCATGTAGCAGCTTTTCATACCAGAGGCCTCTTTTAACAGTGAAGGAGGTGTGACAACGAGCATATGAGCACAGAATCATCAGTGCCTACCGTATGCCATATCATGCAGAAGCCAAATAGAAGATTGGAATGACCCATGGTGACTTTTACCCCTCAGCTGGAATCAGCTGGCCACAGATCTCAGCTATGCCATTGAGGCAGAGCCTCCAAGGGACCCAAGGACTCGGGTTGCTTATGTTTCCATAGAGGAGGCCAGAGGCCAGAGGCCAGATGAGTAGGGCACTGGTCTTGGAGGGTGTGTTCAGCAGGACACTAGATATCGAGGAGCAGGGGCAATGGAAGAGCTTAATGGCGGCAGAAGAGGGTGGCAGACAACCAAACGAAACCCAGAAATAGTCTCTATATCTCTGGTGGTTCTGACCAGTGAATCTGAGGGAGGACTTCGGAGTCCGTACTTTAGAAAACTCTTGAGGTGAGTAGAGTGCTCATCCAGGCTTGGGAACCCTTTAAGGGTGGAAACAGGATTGAACACGGAGCAGAAAGAAGCAGATGTGAGTCCTGGCTTCACCACCTGCCCAGGGTGACCTCCCTTCGTACAGAGTTACTAGCTTGCTCATTTATACTCTTTTCTCATTTATAAAACTGGGCTTGTGAAATCAAATGTGATAATAGTGTGTGAACCATTATTAAATGGGTTAATACACATAAGGCACGTAGAGCAGTGTGTGATAAGCACCAGAGTGCCATTAAAGCCCCGACTATTTAAATGTGCATGAAAAGGGACTGATGAGAGCCAAAGGCAGACTTGAGTTTTTCCTGTCTATTATTAGCTCTTCCCCAATCCAGCAGTAGGGGCCCGGGCTACCATTTCTTTCATTCTCCTCCCCCTAATTTTTCTTTGGAAGTAACTTCAAACTTTCAAAATGTTGCAAATATGAAATAGTGCAAGTAGCCCCTATGTGCCCTTTACTCAAATTCACCTATCAGGACATTTTGCTCCCGTTTATCATTTGTGTTCTTTATCTTTCTTCCTTTCTCTCTAAACATATGGAATACTTGTATGTACATATTTATATACACATACATATATTTACATATGTATACATATTATATATGTGTGCATATACGTTTTTTGAATAAGTTAAGGTAAATTACATACATCATGGTTTTTAACCCTGAATATTGCATTATTCTAAGTACTAAACTAGTACTGTAGTACTAGCTGTACTAAATACTGCAATATGGATAATCTCTGACATAACGATAGTACCGTTATCAACCTCACAACCTCACAAATTTTTCACTGATACAATATTTTGCCTGATCTAGTGTTCATCTTGCACTTTTA
Organism: Crocuta crocuta; assembly: GCF_008692635.1. Taxonomy (NCBI): domain Eukaryota; kingdom Metazoa; phylum Chordata; class Mammalia; order Carnivora; family Hyaenidae; genus Crocuta; species Crocuta crocuta. Next base: position 8,436,285 of record NW_027530019.1, on the reverse strand, counting down.
CTACACTATCTCATGATCTCCTCCTGAGCACTTCCTCCCTTTAGTATAGGATCCAGTGTCATGGTGGGTATTACATTTAGTTGTCATCTCTCTTTATCTTTCTTTAATCTGGAACATTCCATAGCCTTTGTTTGTCTTTTATAACATTAACATTTTCCCCAGCTTTATTGAGATATAACTGACATAACATGGTGTATGTGTGAGGTGTACAAAGTGTTGATTTGATACACTTATGTATTGCAAATTGATGACCACCCTAGCATTAGCTAACACTTGCATCATGTCCTGTAATTTCCATTTCTTTTTTGTGGGGAGAACATCTAAGATCTACTCTCTTAGCAACTTTCAAGTATATGATATAGTACTATTAACTACAATCAGTACATTGCACATTAGATCCCCAGAACTTATTCATCTTCGAACCATTGCAGAGGTAGAAACCATATACTGAGGGTCAGAGGGCCCATTTTCAGGAATGTTAAGGTCAGGCTGGACCACAGCCAGAATGAGTACACAGTTATAGCATTTTCTTTTGGGTCCTGAGAGATGCCTCTGTGGTCGACAGAATATTAGCCTGTGGTTGTATCTGTGAGTGCGTGCAAGTTATGAGTATAATTGTGCTTCTCTCCCTGAAAAGGTAAACGATCATTTTAATTATTATTTATTTAGCCCCACTCTGATGTCTCTGAACTGCCATTTCTTCATAATGATGACTGTAATAATAGTATAAAAAAGCAGCAACAATAATGATAATTGCCTCTCTCCCTGGGGTATTGTGAGGCTGAAATGAGATAATGAACTCAAAAGTGCTTTGTAATCCAAAAAGAACTATCATTATATTGCGTGTTGCTAAATACCTGTTATTAGCACCGCTATCGTTGGGTGGGCCTCCCCCTTGTAAGTTGGAGAGTTTATGTGACATCTTTATTTTGGACAGAGTCTGTTGACACAGCGTTAGCATTTTCTCCCTATTTCTTGTGGGAGACAACTAACTTGTAATGAGAATCTACCATGAGTTAGGTGCTTAATATATACCATCTTAATATAATAAAAAAAATCTTGTTATGATATAGAATCATTGTTATCACTCTCTTTTTCCTTGAACTATTTAAGAACAAGTTGTAGATACGAAACCTCTATATCTCTAAGTAGTACAGTGAATCTTTCCCCCTAAATAGTACTTTCCTTAATAGCCACCAAATAATCCTCCAAAATGAAAAAAATCACTGTTAGTGCGTTTATAACCAAGTTTTCCCAACTGTCCCAACAATGCCATTTTTCCCCCTTTCTGGTCTTGGATTCACTGTATTTCATTGTCATGTCATTGTCATGTCTCTTTAGTCTCCATCAGTCTGGAATAGTTCCTCAGTATTTCCCTGTCTTGCGTGACCTAGAAAGATTTACAGAGTTTTGACCTTTCCATTCTGAAGGCTGACCTTCAGTCTGGGTCTGTCTGATGTGTTCTCAGGACCAGACTCACACCATACATTCCTGGCAGGAATTCCACAGATAGGATGCTATGTTTTTGGTACCTCATACCAGTAGGCATCTGATAGCAACTCTTCCCATTAAGATCTGGTGGTATTAATCTTGACCACCTTGTCAAGTTGGTTTCTGTCAGATTTCTCCACCAAGAAAGCCACTGTATTTTCCCCATTTTGATTAGCAAATATTTGGTGGGGAGATATTCTTAAATCACCAATATCCTGTTCCTCATTAAACCTCTACTCATGTGCGTTAGCAATTATTGATAACTCTCTCCATTATGGTTGCCAAATGGTGTTTTTTTGTTTTAAGTTTATTTATTTATTTTGAGAGAGAGAGAGAATGCAAGTGGAGGAGGGACAGAGAGAGAGTCCTAAGCATGCTCTGCACTGTCAATGCAGAGCCTGACGTGGGCCCAAGCCCACGAACGGGGAGATCATGACCTGAGCCGAAATCAGGAGTTGGATGCTCAACTGATTGAGCCACCCAGGTGTCCCCCAAATGATGATTTTCTACATTCATCATTCCACCTACATTAGTTGGCATTTTACTGTAAGGAAGAACTTTTCCTTCTTCCCCACTTATTTATTTATCTATTTTTATCTTTAGGGTCTCATGGACTCTCATTTTATTCAATGGGCTATGAGCCATCACTATCATTTATTTTAGAGTTTAAAATATTCAGGTTTGGCTAGTGGCCTTTAAGCTGACTCCTTCTTTAGTCCTTTTGACATATCTTCATTAACCTCTGAGCACTTCCTCACCTCCTGACCCAGCAAGATATTCCAGAGTCATCTTAGACTTGTACTCCTTAATTTGTTTATATCTTTAAGGTCTTAGAGATTCCCATTTTATTCCATGGTTGTAACCCATAACTATCATTATTTATTTCAGAGTAACTGCTCCTTTCACCTCCAATCTGTCTCCTTTCAAATTCATCCTATACTTTCACCAGATCAATCTTCTAAAATCTTAGCTTAGCTCCTGTCATTACCTCTTGAATAACCTGGCAGCTTTGATGAAGTGGAAAAAAATCCAAGCTTCTCACCTGGCATTTAAGACACCTCATACCATGTCCTCATCATCCCTGATATTTAATTTCCCAAGATCTTCCTCAGTTGCTTCTCAGTGGGTATCCTAAGTACCTCTCCTCTTCCTATTCTTCCCTCCTTCATCTCTCCCTCTGTCCTTCCCTCCCTCTCTCCCTCCCTTCCCTCCTCCCTCCCATCTTTCCTCCCTCCCTTCTTTCCTTACTTATCTAGAAGCTACAATGCACCAGGCTTAGTACTGAGAATACAGCAGTGAATGAAACAAAGTTCCTGCTGTTATGTGGCTTGTCATGGAGAGAGAAAGTAATCACAATACATATAAACCAGGTGATAATAAACGTTGTGCGAGAGAACAAAGCAGGACAACGAGACAGAGTAGATTTTGTGTGAGTGAAGGTGTATCTGTCCCTCTTTCAACCTGTGTGTGTGTGCGCAGTTGTGGTGCTATTTTATGTAGGGCACATCGAGTACCTCCATGACTTTGCTTGTGTCATTCTATTTCACAGACTATCTCCTGTTGACATTTGAGCTTGAATTTGAAGAAGTAAGGTTTTTTCCGCTCTGCATGAAGTTTTCCTTGCTTGCCCAAACACAGTGACCTTTCCTCTTCTGAGCAAATAAAACTTGGTAGAAAACATGGATCCGTATATTAAAGCGATAAAATTATACTAGGCAGTATATAAATAGCACAAATTTTTTTTAAAAAATGTTCATTTATTTTTGAGAGAGAGAGAGAGACAGAGCATGAGTGGGGGAGGAAGAGAGAGAGGGAGACACAGAATCTGAAGCAGGCTCCAGGCTCCAAGCTGTCAGCACAGAGCCTGACACGGGGCTCAAACCCACGAACCGTGAGATCATGACCTGGGCCAAAGTTGAATGCTTAACCGACTGAGCCACCCAGGCACCTGTAAATGGTGTAAGTTTTCAAGGTTAAGAGCTAATCTCATCTTTATATTTGTTTTTCCCTCTTCTACCTTCTTTCTCCCTGTAACATGTAATAGGTTCTTAATCAGTTTGATTTAAAACACAAGGAGAATCTCAAAAGAGTCCCATTTTCCCACTTTCAGGAGTTAGTGGGAAAGTGATTGTGCAGCCCTTTCCAGAGTTCTAAGCTAAGATCACAACTATTTCTAGCTTCTGTAGGTTTGAACTCTGGAGCCTCTTTTACTAGGGTTTTATTTTCTGAATTTCAGAGACAGCAAATGATTGATTGAATGTTTCACATCAGATTTCAGTGTCAGCTGCTCCTGACAGTTATTTCTGATTGATCTTACTTTCTGGTAAATTCTTGGAATAAACCTTAGGGGAAAAAAATCACAAGGTCAGAATTCAATGCTGTTAGCTTAAAACAAGCAAGAAAGCAAATAGACAAGCCTATAATCAATTAGCCCAAACACCTCCATGTTATTGGAGTTTTCTATTTTTTTCTCCCTTAAGTAAACATAGTATCTGCCAAGTTTAAAGTTTAGGCTAGATACTTTCTGCCCGGTGTAGGTACCTGAAGTGTTCCCCAGATTTCTTCCGTGTTTCCAGCGCTGCTTTTGAAGAGGGCTTAAGATGAATTGCACCGATGGTGCTGTAGGTGGCGCTGTGTACTCGACGCATGGTGGTCCCCGTGTCTCCAAGATTTTTATTTGGAGATGGCGTCTGGCACCTTTTTAGTTAAACTTGATCTATCTGCTCAGCTTCTGTGGAGCAAGTCTGAGAAACAGATTAGCCGATTTCTGACCCTAAACGGAAGGTCAGCCATTTTGTGCTCAAATGTAGCGTTCACCCCAGGCTGGATCATGTCCCGCGCTGGGCTTTGGAATTACGCCCATAGGCTATGAAAGTGACCCTGAGGTGTTTCTTCCTAGCCTCTGCCTAGCAGTCTTTTCTGGGTTTTGTACTCGGAAGCAGAGGGTGCATTAGAGTCACATTCTACATTAGAGTCACATTCTAAGCCCGTGAGGATGGAGGCGTTGTGTTGAACATAACTCATCAGCTTTCTTTTAAGCAGCAAGGCTGCTGCTTGGTGTTTTAGGTGGTGTAGCTCAATTTCTGAATCCAATATTGCCCTTTGAAGGGGGCACCACCTATTCAAATGAAGCCTTTATTGCCCCAACCTTGCTCCCAGGTCTTGGAGCTTGTTGTTGTTGTTAAAAGCCCTCAGTACCATTCAGGAAACTCAGCCTCAGATGTTATGCATGCTCTGTGATTGTGTACGCCTAGAGCCTAATAACAGGGTGCTGAGTGTATCATTTGTCAGCCACGCTGCAGGATCTCAAATTCCTTAATTAAACTTGCAAGTTTCAGGTTTCAGAAAATGAATCCACGTCTTATTTTTATAGAATTTGAGCATGTAGAACTGAGAGAATTGGAGAGCATCTTAGAACCGTGTGCTAGATGACCTTCTAGTATATTACAATTCTAATTCCCTAAGCACATTTACTAAAGGCATGTCTAACTTTGAGAGTCTCTTATATTTTCTTTCATTGAAGGGAATGAGTTGACACTTCCTGTCACATTTCTATAATGAAGTTATTAAAGTTGAATTTGATTATTTTTTCCTATTTATTGTTTTCCAGTGACTTCTCTTTTCACTTGTGACCAGTAGATGGCTCTATGTTCCTCCTTGAATTGACGGGCCTTGGTTTGGTGCCACTAAATATATGAGGTTAATTCACTTCTGCCCTGGCCAGTGGGGAAATCTTGAGCTGTGTCATTCAGTCCCGCAGGTGAGGAGAGTGGCAGATGAAGGCTCCCCCACCCCCCAGCCTCCATTGCCATCTCTGCCTTCTGTGTATGGATTTTTGGGGCCTCAGGTTGTGTGTGAGTGTGTGTGGAGAGGGGCTGTGCACTGGAGCGGGCAGATGTGAAGTCTGGGGCACATGGGCAGCACTCCTTCTGGATGGTCCGTGGGCAGTTGGCTGGCTACTGTTGTTTACAGATCATCCCCAGGTGGGGAAGAGAGGAAGGTTAGCAAGGCTGCTCCAACCAGGGTGTAAAGTGCCTACTTGAATGGACAAAGTCTGGGCCATTTGTGAGCATGAACTCAGCTTCCATTGGTTTTCCTGGTGCTGCTTGAGTGCAGGGGACCATGGGGACACATCTCTGGATGTTGCCTGTGCTTCTGTCCACAAGTCTCTCCAAGTGAGAGCCCTTTGTCAGTTTGCCACATTACTTCCCTTTCATCTCCCTTCTCTCCTGCTTCCCCGTTGCTCACTCTAGGGCTGGAGAAGACTCACCCTAGGGGTGTTTGTGCCCAGTCCCAGGTTTTTCTAAATCTTTTTGTTTTACTCTTGTGAAGTGGAGACTGCGAGTGCTCCCTCACACCTGGCTCTTCTTTCCTTCTTGGGCCTACGTGAAGATGAAGCTTTCTAGTCTCTCTTCTACTTGGGTGGAGCCCTGTGACTTGTTCTGGCCAAAGAATATGAATGCAAACGGTGCCTAATGGGTTCCAGGCAGTACGACTGAGGCATGTACCGACCTCCAACCCCTATTCATATGTTGAAATCTTAACACTCTAGTACCTTAGAATGTGACTCTATTTGGAGATGGGGCCTTTAAAAAGATAATTATGGTTGGGGCACCTGAGTGGCTCATTTGGTTAAGTGTTCCACTCTTGGTTTCTGCTCAGCTCATGATCTCATGGTTGGTAGGTTCAAGCCCTGTGTTGGGCTCTGTGCTGAGTGTGGAGCCTGCTTGGGAGTCTCTCTTTCTCTCTCTCTCTCTCTCCCCCCTACTCATGCTCACACATGTATGCTCTCTCTCTCTCTCTCTCTCAAAATAAATAAATAGAAAACATTTAAAAATGATAATTATGGTCAAATGAGATCATAAGGATGGGTCCCCACTCCAATCGGACTGGTTCTTATAAGAAGACCAAGAGACACCAGGGATATGCGTGTACACAGGAAAGATCATAAGTAGGACACAACCAGAAGGTGGCCATTTGCAAGCTAAGGAGAGAGGCCTCAGGAGACACCAAGCCTGCTGACAACTTGATTTTGGACTTCCAGCCTCCAGGACTGTGAAAAATAAATTTCTGTTGTTTGTGTCACCCCTCTGTGGTATTTCGTCATGGCAGCTGAGGAATTTTAAATTGTATTAAAAATGTTTTTAATGTTTGTTTATTTTTGAGAGAGAGTGGGAGAGGGAGAAACAGTGTGAGTGGGAGAGGGGCAGAGAGCGAGGGAGACACAGCATCTGAAGCAGGCTCCAGCTCCAAGCTGTCAGCACAGAGCCCGATGTGGGGCTGGAACCCGCAAGCCGTGAAATCATGACCTGAGCCAAAGTCAGACACTCAACCAACTGAGCCACCCAGGCGCCCCTAAACTGAATTTTAATTTTACTTATTTTTTTTTTTATAGTTTATTTATTTTTGAGACAGAGACAGACAGAGCATGAGCAGGAGAGGGGCAGAGAGAAAGGGAGACACAGAATCTGAAACAGGCTCCAGGCTCTGAGCTGCCAGCACAGAACCTGATTCAGGGCTCGAACCCACAAACCGAGTTCATGACCTGAGCCGAAGTCCAATGCTTAACCAACTGAGCCACCCAGGTGCCTCTGAATTTTAATTTTAAAGTGAGCTCCCCATTCTCTCTCTTCTTTTGCTACACTGACCTTTAAGATTGTTCCAGACAATGGAAGGCCCAAACCAAATAAGTTTTCTTGTGCCAAGCCACTGATGTTTCTGGTTTGGTATTGTTGTGTGATAGCCTAATATTAATCAGGCAGATTGATTCAATCTGCACCTTGCGTTTTGAAAACAAAAGCTGAGCGTGTGACCCTTTAGATCTGCAATTCCAGGGGATGGATCCTCCTGGAGGCAGTGGATGCTTTGTGTCTGAATGCATGAATGGGGCCGGGTTCACGGGATACCTGGGAATATGAAGGTGAAAATAATTGGTTACTACATCAAAATATTCTGCTGCTGCAATTACACAGGCCCTCAACGGACGAGAAAAGGTTCCTCTTAGTGTTCAGGTTGTGCCCTTCAGGTCTCAGAGATTTACTAAGATGCTTTTGATGGACGTTACGGCAAGGTGAGCCTCTGGGTTTTCTCTCTTTAATTAGAGCAACTTTACTTTTATCTGTTCACGGTTCTGTGTGAGACTTAATTTAAATGAAGTGTTCTATTGCTAAAGAAATTTTTAAAAATCACTGTGGTAGTTCCAAATAGTCAAATAATTACAGATTTTATGAGTATAAACAGTCTTTGTAGCTTGAAGTTTTGTTTGATTCAGGTAGAGCACTATATGGATGGGTTCAAGGTCATGGTTCTCAGATTAGCTCACATCCTTGATCCTCTAGGTGACAAAAAAAAAAAATCTCTGACTCATGGAAGTAGATTTGTGCAAAGGAGAAGATTTACTTATTGTGGGCCTTCATGTATTATTTTATGTTTAAAAAGGTATTTATGAGGGGTGCCTGGGTGGCTCAGTTGGTTGAGTGTCTGACTTCAGCTCAGGTCATGATCTCACGGTAGTGAATTCAAGCCCTACACTGGGCTTGCTGCTATCAGCTTGGAGCCTGGAGCCTGCTTTCGATCTGTGCCCCTCTCTATCTATACCTCCTCTGCTCTCTCTCACTCTCTCTCAAAAATAAATATTAGAAAAAAGATATTTATGAAAGACCCTAATGGCACATAGTGCTGCAGCAGTGATATTGAAACCTAGAATATATGAGTTACACATGCTGTCCTCACTCCCCATCCTATACTTGAAGCAGACATTGCTAGCTGATCACAGAACTAACTGCTGCAGAGCCCAGATACAGTTCTGCAGTTCTTTCCTACAGAGTGCTTGAGGCAGACTCTTGCAACTAATTGGTGTTAACACATGATATGAGACCTCTTTTATCATCTTTATGCATAATCAGTAATGATTGGGATTCATTATCTATGTCTTTGAATGCTAGGTTTTTGAGTTGTAGTAAAGTTGGTACCTGAGTGGTCAGGACTTCTCAGAGCCCACAATGGCCATGCTGATTGAAATTTAAATTTGAAATGTATTCTATGTAAATGTCCTGTTGAATTTAAGTATTTGAAATGACAATGTATGGGTCAGGATCCTGGCTGGTAACAGGCACACATCTGAAGTGATGCTGCTGCAGAGAATGTACTGGAGGGGCTATGACAGAGTTCAGGGTGCCCTTAAGGACCCCTGAGAGGGATGGTGAAGCATCCAGGTACCAGTACAAGGGAAAATAAACTCTCATCTTCTGGCAGGAATGCAAACAGAAGGGACACTGTTTTGAGGATCCTGGGAAGAATCTGAGACCTGGAAGAGGGCTGGGCCTTAAGCTGAGGGACCCAACGGGGGAAGATGGAGCAGAGAGGGGGCCAGGGAAGCAACAGCCTCATCCTTCTCTCCTTCTGCCATTAAAAAAAAAAAAGTTTATTTATTTATTTTGAGAGACAGAGAGAGCATGAACAGGGGAGGGTCAGAGAGGGAGGGAGAGAGACCGAATCCCAAGCAGGCTGTCAGTGCAGAGCCCAATGCGGGCCCTGACCTCACAAACCGTGAGATCATGACCTGACCCTAGATCAAGAGTTGCATGATTTACTGAGCGACCAACACGCCCCTCCTTCTGCCATATGATCTTTCAGTGCCTCCTAGTGTGTAAGTCCTATTTACTGAACAGACCCTTTCAATAAATTCTGTGCAGTTTAATGAGAAAGCCGGAGATTGAGGAGCTCAGGTGGTGGAAGTCAGCCTCCAGGATACAGAGAATGGAGGAGAATGCATCTGGGGGGTGGGATGAAGAGTAGTCAGCATGGGGGAGTATCTGTACGAGCTCCAGGAGAGCAGGGACTTGATCTGACTTGTCCATTGCTGTATCTCGAACATCTGGAACAGTAATGGACACGTAGTAAGTGTTCAACACTTATCTGTTGAATGAATGAATAAATATCCTGAATATTGGACATATGGCCTTTTTACTAAAATGCCCAGCTCAGAATTTAGGAATTATTGAGGAGTTCTGTGGAAGTGTCAGACATGGCCTTTTAGCATATGACTAAAACAATATGTTTAACTTGATTCTACTCACCTATATAGAGTTGGTTCGAGGATCCAGTGAGGTTATATATCTTTTACAAAGAACTTCCATTTCTGTTTCGGTTCTCTATTACCATATAACAAATCACCCCAGAACTTAGTGACTTAAAACAACTATTTTATTTTGCTCACCGTTTTTCAGGTCAGGAATTCCAGAAGGACTTGGCTGAGTGCCAGCTGGGTTGCTGAGGGCTGGGAGGATCCATTTCCAAGACGGCCTTACACTGTCATATCCAGTGTCCTAGGGGCACCTTGGCCTCTCTTTCTCCATGTGGCTTTATCCTGCAGGGCTCCTCCATGGGTCTTGGGATTTGCAGAGTATGTTGATCTCAGGGTAGTAGCACTTTTCAATGATGGCTGGTCCCCTAAAGGGAAGAAGCAGAAGTTTCCGGAAAAGTTAAGGGCTGTGGCTAGAATGGATGCAGCCACTTCTGCTGTATTTTATTGGTCACAGCAATCACAGGGCCCAGATTCAAGGGGTGGGGACACAGGCTTCTCTTCATAATGGGGGAGACTCAAGTTCACACTGCAGAAGAGCAGGCAGAATGTTGCCGATTTTAGAAAATACAATCTGTGGTAACTCATTTATGTTGCCCTTTATCCAACTTCTTGTTCCAGTTCTTTCTTAGGCCACTCTCTGGATTTTAGCTACAATTTGGTAAGCGCTTAGTGTATACGAGGCGCTATACTCAGTACTCCTATGCATTATCTCCATTTGATTCTCAGAGTGACCTATGAGTTATTTCCATTTCACAGATGAGGAAGATGAGGCATGGAGAGAACAGTGATCTTGCCTAAGGTCACGCTGGTATTGCTCAAACTGGCTTTGTTTTAGAAATGATTTATGATGCTTTAAAATACATATAATGCCCTAAAATAGAGGAAAATAAGTTGGTTGGAACATTATAGGTGAGAGAAAGGTAAAATGAAATGGGTGGGAAGTTAGTGTGCACAGGGCAACCCTCAGGGTCGGGAACTTGCCTGGGTAGGCCACGCATTTAGCATTTAGCCCCCAGGGGTGCCTGGGTGGCTCAGTTGGTTGAGTGTCCAGCTCTTGATTTCTGCTCAGGTCATGATCTCACGGTTTGTGACTTCCAGCCCCGCATCTGGCTCTGCATTGATAGTGAGAGGCTGCTTGGGATTCTGTCTCTCCCTCTCTCTTCTCTCTTTACCTCCCCTACTCTTGCGTATACCTGCTGTCTCGCAAGTGCTTGTGTGCGTGCTCTCTCTCAATTTAAATAAATAAACTTAAAAAAAAAAAAAAGACTTCTAGTAGCCAAAACAATGAGGGGAACGTGAGCAGTTCATACAAGAGAGAGAGGAACTGATGTTATCAGTCCTATTCTCTTTCTTTCTTTCTTTCTTTCTTTTTTTAGAGAGAGAGAGAGAGAGAGAGGGAGTGCCTGAGAGAGGTAGGGTTTCTCTCTCACTACTACTGCTGGTGATTCTAAACCAAGTCATAAAATAAATAAAAACATAGAAGAAAGAAAGGAGAGAAAACTTAAGTAAAATAATAAAAGCAGAGTAGAAAGCTAAGAGAACATTAAAATAAAAACATTGAGATTTGGTCATAGAAAGTTGAAAGAAAAAGAGTAGGATAAATATTTCAATAAGAAAATAAAAGCCCAATACAGTAAAAGCTTAAGACTTAAAAATAGTCATGAGAGATAAATTAAATAATATTTAAGATAAAGAGAGGAACAGAATCATTGAAAGAAAACGAGAGAAGGGAAAAAAAAGCCAAAGTCAGATTGAAGTTAAAAAATAAAATTAGCAAGCTATGAATAAAATAAAGAAAATAAAAATAAAAAAGTAATGATGAGATAAATACTATTTAAGATAAAAGATATAATAACACAAATCAGCAAGGTCAACAGGTAAAAGGGTAAATACATCAAAGTAAAAGAGATAAAATATTAAGACAATAACAGACTAAAAATGGAAAGACATGCTATAGAGACACTGTTAGAACCATAAAATTAGATGGGTTTGAAGCTTAAGTACAAAATAAGGAATTAAGAATGCTCTTTTGAATATTAATACTTTAACAAAGAGGATTAAGAGAAAATATTTTAAAAAGGAAATAAAAGAAGCTTGAGCTGAAAGAGATAGATAATAAAGTAAGAGTAAAGGCAAAGAAAATTTAAACTGGCACAAATCAAGACAACAAAATTCTTAGCAATAATAAGAAAGAAAAAAGCTAAAAAGCTGTGTAATAAACCCAGAATTTTTGCCTGATAGGCCAATAGCCAACAACCACAAAAACAACGTCTATCTATTACTAATTCCCGTGGTAGGGCTGGGTCTCTGTACTGAAGTATCAGCTGTTTTGGTAGCTGGGACATTTATGGCCAGATGAAAAAGGCAGAATAGGTATGAGATGCCCTTTACTTTTCGCCTAGCTGCTGCACTCTCTGCCTTCGACCCTTTCTTTTGCAGTAATGACATGGCAGTTGCTCTGTTACTCAGCCACCTGGAGTTGTGGTGGCACACAAGCAATGGCCAGGCCCAACTGTGCCAGTATCTCGGGCAGAATCTATATGGGAAAGTAATTCCACAGCGGCGGGGTGGAGAGAGATGAGGGTAGGTAGGAGGAGGAATTCAATTAGCTCTACTTAGGATTACACATGGCCAGCAGGTACATGAAATGGTGTTCAACATTACTAATCATCAGGGAGATGGAAGTCAAAACCACAATGAGATAGCACCTCATGCCTGTTAGAATGGAGTTTATTGAAAAGAAACAACAAGTGTTGATGAGGATGTGGAGAAAAAGGAATGCTCGTACATTGGTGAGAATGCAAACTGGTGCAGCCACTATGGAAAATAGTATGTCAATTCCTCAAAAAATTGAAAGTAGGTATACTATATGACCCATCAATTCTACTTCTGAGTATATATCTGAAGGTAACAAAATCATTATCTTTTTAAAAGTTTTAAATTTTTAATTTGAGAGAGAGAGAGAGAGCAAGTAAGGGGCAGAGAAAGGAGAGAGAGAATCTTAAGCAGGTTTCACGGAGCCCCACGTGGGGCTCAATCTCAAAACTGTGAGATCATGACCTGAGCTGAAATCAAGAGTTGGATGCTTAACCAACTGAATCACCCAGGTGCCCTGAACTCACTATCTTGAAAGGATACATGCACCCCCATGTTTATTGTAGCATTATTCACATTAACCAAGATATGAAAGGGGTCTATTGATGGATTAATGGAGAAAGAAGATGTGAGATATATATATATATATATATCACATATATATATATATGCCACATAAAAAATAATGAGCTCTTTCATACCATAAAAAAGAATGATTCTTGCCATTTGGAACAATGTGGATGGACCTTGAGCGCATTATGCTAAGTGAAATAATTCAGATAGAGAAAGACAAATACAGTATGACCTTACTTTTTATGTTGAATGTAAAATACCAGACTTGGAGAAGCAGAGTAAGATTGAAAGGGTGAAATGAGTGAAGGTGGTTAAAAAGTACAAACTTCCAGTTATGAGATAAATACATTCTGGGGCTGTAAAATACAGAATGGTGACTATAGTTAATAACACTGTGTTGTGTATTTGAGAGTTGCTAAGAGAGTAGATTTTAAAAGTTCTTATCATAAGAAAAAAATGTTTTAACTATGTGAGTTGATGGTTGTTTACTAAGCTTATTGTGGCAATCATTTTGCAATATATACATATATCAAATCATCATGTTGTGCACCTAAAACTAGTACAATGTCAACTGTTAATTATATCACACTAAAACTGGAAACAACTTTTTAAAAAGTAGCTCTATTCAATGAAATAGGAATTGAGATCATGTGAATGTGAGAGGGTGGGACCAAGGATGAGTAAGGTGAAAATGATTGGGTACGGTTCAAAGTGGGGAATATCCCAGTAACTCAATACTTCACTCCTAGTCGGGCCAGCTGTGGTTGAACTGTCTGACTTTGCATAATGTTGCTGTGACATCACACTTCCATGCAGATTCTCTTACAGTGTGAGGCCATCCAGGTGTGAGAATAGGCAGGTGGGTGGAAGGTCAAGAGCAGCCAAATCCTGGAGTATTAGTAGAACCTAAGTGAAGTGCCTGAGCCTGGAGACTCAGTAGTCCAGAGTGGACTGGTTAAGAGGAAACTGGGACTGAATGTTTGCATGACGGCAGAGAGAAGCCTCAGTGAGAGAGGGGACTGGGGTCCTAGGGGAGAGGTAGCAGTCAGATGGGACTTTCACACCAACAGCACTTACCTTGATGTTTTGTAGATAAAATAGGCCCTGGCTCACACAGTGCATGAGGATGCTTATTTGAAGGAAAGAGGGAAGGCCATTGGGCGTTTGAAGAGCATGGGTGATGTTTACATCTCTGAGGATGATGGAAGGCAATATTGGCTCCAAGAATGGGGACAAGGTTGGAAAGTCCCTGAGGATGTCAGGAAGAAGGCAGAAAGGGGGAGTAATTGTTTGGAGAGGATATGAGTGGAGCTGGTCAGGTAGACTACGGAAGGAGGAATGTGTGGATCCTTCCTTCTGGGTCTGAGTTGCAGTGGATAAGGGAAGCAGTGATCTTCGTTGGAGCATGGCAAAGGAGGCAAGTGTGTATCAGTTAAAAAGATGAAGTGGCATGGAAGAAAAAGTGAAGGATGAGTGGCAGATGGACTCAAAGATCCTCTCTTCTGATTTGAACATGGCAGAAAAGAAGATAAGTCTTGATTCAGTCTGGAGAAGGGAGAGTAGAGTTGCATGGAACTCAAAGACGTGTGAAAGAAAAATATGCAGTTACTTGAGCCTAGGATAGTAATTGTGAGTCCGTACGGCAAAGAGGAGGGCCCTGCTAGTTTTGTGTGATGGAACAGAAATGTGGGAAATGTTGAGAGGAAATTTGTTTATTTGCCATTGGATGAGTTAGTATAGTTTATCCCATTCCAAGGTTTTAATATGAAGGATTCTACATACACAGGTAACATAAGCACAGGGCGTTCATTGCTATTTTTAACGGGGAGGTGAGTTACTAATAGAGCAGGGAGGTGGGCTATTTAATATCCGCTCCCAAGTCCTGATGGATCAGAAATACGGTTGCAACCAACGATGAACAGTGAAATTTTAGGACTTCAGAGTAATTGGGAAAGGTACTGATTTGAGACTCAGGGCACCAAAGAGGTTATTATATATCGTTGGATTGCTAATACTGCTGCTAAAGTACCTGTGATTCCTGGCATATTAGACAATAGATATAAAATACTCCCGTGTGCTTGAAAAAATTTTCTGGGGCAATAGCTGCTGGCAACTCTTCCGTAGGTAATTACAACACAAATTCTCACACATCTGCTTAGTGGATGGCCTATCAGTGATGCTTAATGATGATGATTTGTTTCTGGTTGGATGTGTTAAATTGTCAGCTATCAAAAATTTTATGTGTGAGACTGCTGGGAATAATGAGATTGCAAGAGGTTTTCTAAAGCATACCCTCCACAGGAACATCTCCGCGTCCTGTGCACCTTCCACCACCTGTTTTTGTGAGGAAGAGAGAATCTGGACCATCAATTTGAATACCAATTAAATGGGTTAAAAACATCCTGGTAAATACATTGATCCTGGATAATCTGGCCCGACAAAAAGCCTTTGGCTAACAGTGCCTGGCGCAGAATTAGTTCTCAATAAATATTAGCTAGCTATTGTTGGTCCAGCCACAGTAATACCAACATTCATTGAAAAAGTGCCAGGCCCTGCTATAAGCACAGTTCATACATTCATTATCAGAAGGTTCCTTGCTATAAAAGAAAAATAATATGGAAGACTTGGAAATATATTCTAAGCATTACATATAAAGATTAAAATGAAAAATTAATTATTAAGAGTTGAGTGAAATTATATTAACTTGTCTGAGAAAACATAAAATATGCATCTGGANGAAAAAAAAAAAAAAAAAAAAAAAAAAGAGGACATGCAGAATTTAGAGAAATATAAAGGTTATCAAGGTTACCTATACTAAGGGAGGGGGGATTCTAGTTTCTAAAGACAAAGTCCTGTATGGTATCCCCCGCTTTTTGAAAGCTTATCATCTCGGTGTCAAGCCATCATAGCTTTGAACTGTGTCTGTGAGCATCTGTGCTTTATCTCAATTTGTTTTGTGGCATCCATTAGCACGATGTGCCCTAAGATATCAGAAAAGTCTATGAGAGGTTATTTTTGGGGTCTGGGAATGCTCAGAATTTTTTCCACATAAGTTAATGGTGATCACTGCTTTATGCCATTTCAGCTTATGAAAGGTTTCATAAGAATGCTCTACTTTTGAACAGCTGGGGAAACCCCTACTGGGGTCTTAGGCTCTTTAAGCCCTTAGTAGCACCTGGGGACCAATCTCAAATGTTTCCAGATTAACTGGTCCTTGAAAGAAGAACAGATAGATGCTCATCTGAATAGAGAAATTATTGTCTGTCCATTTTGGCCCCAAAGTTTAATTCCAGCACTTAAACACACTACATGGATTTTTCTTTCCAAGCCAGTCAAGAGAACTTAGGAATTATAATAAAAAATACAGAATTACTAGCACCATCTGTTAAAGAGGCTGTCTTTTTTCCATTGGATACTCTTTCCTGCTTTGTCGAAGATTAGTTGGCTGTACACTTTTGGGTCCAATTCTGAGTTCTCAATTCTATTCCATTGGTCTATGTGTTTGTTTTTGTGCCAATACCATATGGTCTTGATGCATATCAGATAAAGGGCTAGTATCCAAAAAATCTANATGGGCATGGAGGAGGGCACTTGTGTGGATGAGCACTGGGTGTTGTATGGAAACCAACTTGACAATAAACTATTAAAAATATATAGAATTACTGATGCAGTATTTTAGCATGTATCATGACAGGCACCTTAGATAGTCAATCTAATTTAATACTCAAATAACAAATTGCCAGTCATTTCTTTTCCACATTTTATCATGAATAAACTGAATCCCAGAAAGTTAAGTAATTTATTCAAAGGCACACCTGCTAACCTTAAACATAAAACTTCCAGTTATTTTACCAGCAAAAGAGGGTTTTATTTGGGAATAGTAGAGAATTTCAATCTGGGACAAGCAAGCTAGTGACAAAACCATGGGCAAATCCAGAGAACAAAGGAGAGGACCCCTCTATAAAGAAATGGTAAATTTCTTTATAATAAACAGAAAGTCCATTGGAGTAAACTGGGAGCTGGAAATATAGTGGCTTTTTGTTGGCTAAGTTGTGACTCTCTTTCATTGGCTGGGCTGTTGCAGGGGCACAAGAAAATCCTTTCTTCCTCTTGCTGGGATCGTAAAGCAGCATCTATGTGCAAAGTCTGTGTCTTCCTCTTGGATTTATACTTGAGAACAAGAGGTAGAGCATGAGAGCCCCCTCTCCCAAATTTCCTGACTCCAGTTTAGTAAGGTTGCTCTTTATAAATTTTTGCATTTCTCCCTTTTGGTCAAAATCTTCCTTTGAAAACATCACTGATCAATTGTCAGTTTCTTTACATCTACTGGCTTAGCGATTTAGTATCAGGAAGGACCTTTTCTGGTTGTCATGTTCTATGTTGGAGGGAAAACCACTTCCGAGCACTTTTGAGTAACAAGGAAGGCTAGAAGGGAGAACTCTCAGGCACTTACCATCTGAAGTCTACATCTTCTCCTGGTTGTGACTATCTATCCACCATCACCCTATTGGGTACATCCTTTTTTACAAGAGATTGATAGACAACAAGTATAGAGACAAAAACATGACGATGGTAAGCTGTACGTTGGTTCTAAACCAAGACCCTATGTCTGAAAATAGCCAACTGAAAATATTTATTGGCACTTATTTGGACCTAAGGAAGAAAGATTTCTTTCTGTGAAAGCAAACCTGGAGTCATATATGTTTCTTAGAAGTCCTCTCTTAAATTGGCTATGAAGCGACATAGTGAAATACTGCAAGAGTACACTGAATGAAATAACCAAACACATTTGGGAAGCAACAGTTAATGAATTTTTGCAAGAATAGCAAAACTTCAACGATGTAGTAAAGAAAAGTATTGTTATCTCAAAAGAATTGGTTTTAAAACAAGTATCAAATAACATAGTCTGTAAAGTTATAAATTCAGAGACCACGAATTTGGCTAAGAGTGCAATATCAGTTAATAGTTTAAATTTTTGAAAAAAAGACTTTTTATGAATACTGAACCTTCTAACCCTTTAGAAAAAGTAAGTGAAAATTCACTTCTGGGATAATGACACCTGTTCCTGAAAGGTCAAAATTAAAAGAAGAGTTTTCCCCCTTTTGCAAAGGCTTGGGAAATACAGACAGGGGCATTGTCTTTCCACAAAAGAAAGAAGTAGCTACAGTAAGAAAAAGGTATAGAGTCCTGGTCCAGACATCAGATGTCTTCTTTTTTTTTATGTTTTGTTTATTTCTGAGAGAGAGAGAGAGAGAGACAGCATGAGCAGGGGAGGGTCAGAGAGAGAGGGAGACACAGAATCCAAAGCAGGCTCTGGCTCTGAGCTAGCTGTCAGCACAGAGCCTGATGTGGGGCTCGAACCCATGAACCGTGAGATCATAACCCAAGCTGATGTTGGACGCCTAACCGACTGAGCCACCCAGGCGCTCCAGATGTCTTCTGCTTTAGTTCCAGTAAATCTTTGCTTTCGGATCACCAGACTGTGCAGGTCCAGTCAGGGTATGGTGCCTTCTTTAGTTTAGATGTGTCATGTGAATCCAAGAGTCTATTCCATGGAGTTTGATGGCATTTGCAGTTCTTAATAAGGGCCTTTCCAGTGATGTTGAGGAGTCTTTCTTTCTTTTTTTTTTTTTTAATGTTTTATTTATTTCTAGGAGAGAGAGAGAGAGCGTGAGCAGGGGAGGGTCAGAGAGAGAGGGAGTCACAGATTCCGAAACAGGCTCCAGGCTCTGAGCTGGCAATCAGCACAGAGCATGACGCGGGGCTCGAACCCACGAACCGCGAGATCATGACCTAAGCGAAAGTCGGACGCTTAACCAACTAAGTCACGCAGGCGCCCCGGAGTCTTTCTGAAGGTGTCTTTCCCAACAGATGAAATCTCCAGATTGATTGTAAGGTGTGATGCTTAAGGTAATTGTCTCCTGGGAATGCACTGTAAAAAGATGGCTCTACCAAAGCATGNCTCAGCATTCAAGAGTCTCTCATGGTTTGCCTCCCTCCCTCTCCCCAACTCTTTTTCCCCTTCTTTTCTCCCACGATCCTCTGTTAAGTTCCTCCTAATCCCCCTATACGTGTAAACATATGGTATCTCTCCTTCTCTGCATGACTTATTTCACTCAGCATAACACACTCCAGTTCCATCCATGTTGCTACACATGGCCAGATTTCATTGTTTCTCATTGCCGTGTAGTATTCCTTTGTATAGATAAACCACATCTTCTTGTTCCATTTGTCAGTTAATGGACACTTAGACTCAGTTGATGGACACTTAGGCTCTTTCCATGTTTTGGCTATTGTTGAGAGTGCTGCTGTGAACACTGGGGTACATGTGCCTCTATGCATCAGCACTCCTCTATCCCTTGGGTAAATTCCTAGCAGTGCTATTGCTGTGTCATAGGGGAGCTCTATTGTTAATTTTTTGAGGAATCTCCACACTGTTTTCCAGAGGGGCTTCATAAGCATGGTTATTTTTAATAGAAGCAATTAAGTCTTTATGTTATAGCAGTATATCTCCTTTTATCATCTGGGAGTGAGAGGAGACCGTGTCCAAGTGCATTGGACATTCTATGACTGTCTAAAAGGGTGAGATCTTTTGAATTCCCAACGTGGTGGATCTGAGATTTGGAAGAATCAATACCAATACTTGAGACCAAAGTATTTGGAGAGTCTCACAAAATTTTCCAGTTGAGTCTCAATCGTGCCATTACTGCATTTTACTCATCTTGCAGATTGAGGATAATATGCACAATGAAAGTGTTATAAAATTGGCCAAACAGCACAACATTGTCAAAGCACCTGACTGGTAAAATGGGTTCCCCAATTGCTATGAAAGTTCAAGAGGGGTTCCCCAGGTAGGGATAATCTTTCTAAGAGAAGAAGCAGTGCCTGTCTACAAGAGAAAGCTTTGGTCCAGTGAGAAAACATACAGATCATGACCAAAATGTATTTGTCCCTGAGAGGGTGAAGTTGTATGAAATCCATTTGTACAAACTCTAACATATTTCTCTTGATTATACTTTGGACACATTGGACAAGTGAAGTAAGCACCTTTTGCAGCTTTATTAACCTTTCCCCACCAATACTGGTTCATGAATGCTATCATTTTGTCAGTAGACCAATGATTTAATGCATTTACAGTGCCTCTCATAAGCAGTACATAAATCATATTGTAAGTAGTGGGGATTTTAGAATTTTTGGTAGGACTGGTTTGTTATATGATCCAAACCAAAGTTCTTTTTCTATCGAACCAAAAATTACTAGATTTCCAATATTGTTTCTCCTTTTCTGGGACCAGTTGTTGGGAATCTCTGGTCAAATTTTCCAAATTGTTATTTGGGAGAACATCCCTTTGGGACATGACAGAGGTTTGTCCAACAGTCTTCTGAGAGCATTAGTTTTGGCAGAAATACCAGTAAGGTGGTTTTGTTTGCCTTTCAGGTAGTCAAGTCTGGAATGTCCAGTAATCTTAATACTAGCGAGAGCTACTGGCAAAAGTATGGAACTTACTAAATTTTGAACATAGGAGGCATTTTAAATCTTATATCCATTGGAGAGAAGGAAACCTTCTTGTTTCCATAACATTCCCAAATCATGAGCTACTTCAAAGGCATACAGACTGTCCATACAAGTGTTTGGTACAAGGCTGAGTAAGGGCATAGAACTCAGCCCGTTGGGCTGAAGTAGCCAGAGGTAAAGGTACAGTTTCAGTAACTTCAGAGGAGGTTGCAATAGCAAACCCAGCATGATATTTACTATTTTTATCCTTTAAATAAGAACCATCAGTAAATCATGAGAAATGTGGATTGGTTAGAAGAGTTTCCTGTAAATTGTCACAAGGAGTCAAAAGGTGATCTGCGACTCTTAAGCAGTTATGACGGGTTTCATCTATGAAGACGGGAAGAAGGGAGGCAGGGTTAAGGTTATTGCAGTGAGAAAGAGTTAGGTGAGGAGTTAACAGAAGATTTCATAGAATGTGAGGTAACTGACTATAAAGTGTTGAGTGTGTTGAGAATTTAGGATGGCTTCCATTTCATCAGGTACAAGGATGGTTAAAGGGGATCCCATGATTATTTTTTCAGTGGCCTTAACTAAAAGAATAGTGGCAGGAAGGGCTCTAAGGCAAGGAGGGTATTGCCATGCTACAGTGTCTAGTTGTTGGCTATAACACTCTGTGGGTTGATGATGGCTTCCATGTTTTTGGGTCAGCACTCCAAGGGCATTTCCTTCCCTGTCACATACAAAAAGGTGGGGAGTGGGGAAGGAAAGTTAATAATTAGAATGTCTAAGGGCAAGGGGCTTTATTAGGCTTTTCTCAAAAGTCTCAAAGGCTATATCACCCCCCTCTTTCCAAATAATAGGGTTAAGTTTTTTTGGTTTTTAGTAAGACATATAAAGGTTGAGTCATAAGAGAGAAGTTTGGAATCCAATTTTGACAGTAGCCAGTCAGTCCAAGAAAGCCTTGTAATTGGCACAGAGTTTTAGGTTTTGGGAAATTCAGGATGCCATGAAGCCTACCTGGATCCAAATCTAGTCTTTGCTCAGAGATCAGGTGCCCTAAATATTGAACCTGAGTTTGAGCAAATTGCAATTTTTCTCTGGAGATTTTATGTCCTTTAAGACCAAAAGTTTTAACAGGTGAATGCTATCTTTATGTGAAGAGGTTTGAGAAGGGGAACAGGGAAGGAAATCAAGTACGTATTATAAGAAGGGAGAGCCTGAAGAAAACCTTAGCCATCCAAATCTGCCTTAAGGTTTGTGAACAGGAAGGACTCTGTATAGCCCTGGGGCTATTCTTCCCAAGTGAAAGCAAAAAGATATTGGCTATCCTTATTAACTAGAGTACTGGAAACGCAATGCATAGATTAATTACAGTGAAAACTTTGCCTTCAGTGGGAATGGGAACCAGTAGCATATGGGAGTTAGAAACAACAGAGTGGTAAAGGGATAACAATGTTATTTATTCTAAGAGGTTCTGGACAAACCTCCATCCATGGCCCCTGGGTTTTCTCACAGGTGAAATAGGCGTGTATGTTACAGGCATTCGTGTAGGGAATAACAAGGTCCTGAGCCTTGCAATCTTCTAGTATGGGTTTGGTGCCCTAAAAGGCTTCTTTACTTATAGGGCATTGATTAACTTGGGAAGAGGTTTTGAGGGATCCAGTTGAATCTTGATGATAGGTGCACTGTGAATTCTGCCAACATCAGTTGAGGATTTTGCCCATAAACAGGATGGTAGATGAACCAATGGGAATAGATGATCAGTACCCCCAGACTCAGCTATAGTGCCATCAGAGTCAGAGCATACAAAAGATACTGAAGGGTCATTTATTTCCCCTTGTTGGCGATTTTGGTTATTACTGTCAAATTATAGAATTGCTTTGCCCTTTTGGGAGAAATTCTGGCATGATCCTTTTATCTAAGAAATCTTGGCCCAATAAATGAATAGGGGCAGAGGAACTAGGGAGAAAGAGTGGATATTTCTCAAAGGGTGCAGACAAAATAGAATAGGCTTAGAGATAGGATCTGTTGAGATTTATTAGAGACCCCCCACTATTTGAACTGTTTTAGTACTCTGACACGGGGGCTGCTTTACAGCATGGGATTAAATACAGATTTGTAGCTCCAATGTCAGTTAGGACGGAGAGAGATTCATTCCCAATCTGGAGAGTAGTTTCTCTGAGTCAATGAAAGAGTGGATTGGGAAGGCCTCTGTATTTCCTTGGAACCCTGTCATTGGGAGTTAGGAGGACATTGGAAAGGTTAGCTAAGAGGTCTGAAGACACCTGGGGTGCTTACATTTCTAACAGTCTTTTTTTTCCCCAAAGTTCTAGTTCATTGCAATAATACCAGAAACTAGGTATCTGATTTTGTTTGAAAGGGCCTTCACTTGTTGGAAATGAACACTGAAAATTTTAGCGGTCTTTCCTCTAGGTAACTCATCTAGGGTGTGAGTGAACTGGCTTTAATTAATTAAACTTGGAATGGACATAACTCCCATTCAATCCTGGTCCTTTTATTAAAAATTTAAATCCAGTTAGTTAACATATATAACATATTATAACATACAGTGTAATAATAATTTTAGGAATAGAATTTAATGATTCACCACTAACATATATCATCCAGTGCTCATTCCAGCAAGTGTCCTCAATGCTTCTTACCCCTTTAGAACTTATACCTACCCAAAACCCCACCAGTAATGGTTTGTCTTATGGTTTGTCTCTCTCTGTTTTTATATTATTTTTGCTTCCCTCCCCTTATGTTCATCTGTTTTGTATCTTTAATTCCACATATGAGCAAAATCATATCTTTGCTTTCCCCTGACTGACTTATTTCACTTAGCATAATACACTCCGGTTCCATCCATGTTGTTGCAAATGGCAAGATTTCATTCTTTGTGATTGCTGAGTAATATTCCATTATATATATGTACCACCTCTTCTATATCCATTCATTAGTTGGTGGACATTTGGGCTCTTTCCATTCTTTGGCTGTTGTTGCTAGCACTGCTATAAACATTGGGGTGCATGTGCCCCTTCGAATCACCATTCCTGTATCCTTTGGATAAATACCTAGTAGTGCAATTGCTGGGTCATGGGGTAGACCTATTTTTACTTTTAACTAGAAGAGAAAGATCCAGGTTCGGCTTATTAATAAACATAGAGTTATTATATGCTACCAGATGAATTCAACATTCAAAGAAGACCAGAATCTTCTTAAAAGACAATTTGGAGTTGATTGTAATAATCATGAACAAATTCATCAGGCTTTTGTGTGCAAGCCTGAATTTTATTCCAATCAACAGGCTTAGGAAAAGCTATTATTATTGCTCAGTCAAGATTTCCAGTGAGTTTTCCAGCATAATGTCAAAGGTTAGGGGTCTGTTTCTCTATTCCTTTTGGGATGTTCCCTTCTGGCTAGTTTCACCCAGTGTTGGCCTGGCCCTCACCAACAAGCATGTGGATTTATTGATATAAACTTGAGAAATCAAGTTNAAATATTATTTATATATAAATAATATTATATTTATATAATATTTATATATTTATTTTGAGAGAGCACATGCACATGAACTGGGGAAGGGCAGAAAGAGAGGGAGAGAGAGAGAATCCCAAGTAGGCTCCATGCTCCGAGAGGAGCCTTATGTGGGGTTTGATCCCATGACCCTGGGATCATGGACCCTTAACTGACTGAGCCATCAAGGCACCCATGGCTCATAATTTGACTTTAGTATGGGGAACTAGGAAACTTGAAGTTTATTTAGATCCTCAGGAGATTTTGTTTTTAATGTTTATTTTTGAGAGGGAGAGGGAGAAAGAGAGAGAGAGGCAGAGAGAGGACCAAGGATCAGAAGCAGGCTCTATGGTTACAGCATTGAGCCCAATGAGGGGCCAGAACTGGAGATTGTGACCTGGGCCAATGTCAGATGCTTAACCGACTGAGCTACCCAGGTGCCCCTAGATCCGCAGATTTAACTTTAAAGAGGAAGGTTTTTTTTTTTAAAGTTTATTTATTTATTTTGAGAGAGAGAGAGTGCATGTGCACACGTGCAAGAGTGAGTGGGGGATGGGCAAAGAAAAGGAAAGAGAGAGAGAATCCCAATCAGGCTCTGACACGTCAGTGTGAAGTCCGATGAGGGCTTTATCTCACAAACTTTGAGATCATGACCTGAGGTGAAATCAAGAGTCAGACGCTTAACTGACTGAGCCACCCAGACACCCCTAAAAAGCCAGGTTTTAATAGATTCAGGAGAGGAAGGAGCAGAGGGAGACTTGGGGGAAAAGGGAAGGTCAGCAGAGAAAATAGAGAAAGATGGTGCCAGAGAGGACCCTGAGCACAAGGTGGGCTTCACATGTCGGCAGGTAGAGAAGGTGGGGGAGGGGAAAACGAGGCCTCAGAAGCCATTTGACTTCTTTCAGTTATTTGCCTCAGTTAATTTAGACATAGTACTTTGCAAAGAGACAAAGCTAGAATCCTCAAAACGTCTGGAAGCCTCCAGGTACCATTTAAAATAGGAATCCCATTCAGGTTTTGTTTTGTTTCTTTTCAGGAGCCATGGCTTTCTATTAATTTTAAGTAAAATAAGTTTGGGGAGATTCAAAGTTCTCTGTAATGGCTACGGAAGTTTTGAATTACTTTTGGCTAAGGTAGTCCACTTATTTGTAAATGTGTATGCAGAAGGACCATAGATTTTAAACATAAAACCAGCCAGAGTCCCAGCAGGAAGGTGCACCCTCAAAGCATTTTGATAACCGGGATCGCATTTCTTAGAGATTTTTCGGGAACAGACTGGCTCCAGAAGCAATCAGACCAAAGGCCAGCACAGTTCCACTGTGAATAGCCTGGATGCAAAGGAATTGAACTGAAGGCTGGCCTGATTCCAATAAGAATGGTCTGGCTCCAAAAAGAAGTCAGACCAAATCAACGGGCACTGTTCCAATAGGGACAGTCCCATCCCCCAAAGGGAGCCGGGCCGAAGGCCGACACAGTTCCAACTGGCACAGTTCCAACAGGGACCGTCTGGTTCCAAAAAGGAGTCAGACGGAAGGCCAGCTCAGTTCAATAGGAACAGTCCGGTTCCACACAGGACTCAGACTTGAAGGCCGGCACATTTCTGTCAGCAACAGTTGGATTCCAAAAAGGAGTTGGACCGAAGGCCAAATGAGTGCGCTCACAGAGAAGAACAAAACCCAAAGCCTTAAAACAGATCCTGAGGGGCGCCTGGGTGGCTTAGTTGGTTAAGCGTCCGACTTTCGCTCAGGTCATGATCTCGCGGTTCGTNTAAAAAAAAAACAACAGATCCTGAAAAAAGCCTGAAAAGCTCAAACACAAAGTGTGGAACTCCAAATCCAGGAGAAAACTTACCCTCAAACCCCTGGGTTGGCAAGAAAGCAGTGAGCCCAATGGACTGTGTAGGTGCTGGCATGCATTTGCTCAGTCTCAGAGTCCTTGGGGGTCTTCCCCTCGATCCCCATACAGGCCACCGAGTGATGTTAACCTTAAAAATAAGACTCCCAGTTATTTTACCAACAAAAGATGGGTTTATCTGGGAATAGCAGAGAATTGCAATCCAGGACATGCAAGCTATGGCGAAACTATAGGTAAGTCCAGAGAACAAAGGAGAGGAGTGCTCTTTTATAAAGACAGTGGAAAGTTGGGAAAGCTGTTAAAAACAAAATGTCCAGGGCGCCTGGGTGGCTCAGTCTGTTAAGCCTCCGACTTTGGTTCAAATCATGATCTTGTGGTTTAGGAGTTTGAGCCCTGTGTCGGGCTCTGTGCTGACAGCTCAGAGCCTGGAGCCTGCTTCAGATTCTGTGTCTCCTTCTCTCTGCCCCTCCTTTGCTCACGCTCTGTCTCTTTCTCTCAAAAATAAATAAACATTAAAAAATTAAAAAAATACAAAAAACAAAAAGTCCTTTGGAGCAAACTGGGAGCTGCAAGTATAGTGGCAGAGTTTTTGTACCCCAGGTGAGGGGACGGGGCAAGAAAAAAGGCTTTCTCCTTCCTGCTGGGATAGTAAAGCAGTATCCATGTGCAAAGTCTGTGTTTTCCTGTTGGATTTGCAATTGAGGACAAATCGTAGAGCATGAAAGCTCCCCTGAGGGACCTTCTGACTCCACTGCAGTGGGGTTTCCCTTCGCTAATTTTACACATACAAGCGAAATGTATGGTGCTGATTGTCTATGATGTATTATTTTTAAAATATGTGAGAAGGGAGATGATGCATTTTCAGAAATCCCAAATAAAAGCTGTGCTGTCTAGTTAACAGTAGGATTACAACCTATTGGAAATATATATAACCCCCTCCCCCCTCCACAAATGGAATCCCAAACCTTTTGACACTCCACTTGTTCTTCTTCCACTCGCTGTTTCACAGGCTTATTTTTGCAGCCTTTGCAATGAGCATGTGCCAAAGAACAAAGCGGGGAGGGACTGAAAGTCTCTGCATCACCTCCGGGAATGTACATTTGTTCCAATCAGACTACTTTTTGCTTTACATGGGCATGGGTGACATTAGGCTATAACCTCTGTAGTTCTCAGCCAATGAGGAGCCATGGGAGGGACTTCCATGCTAGGAGATAAATTGTTTGCTGTAACTGCCTCGAGTGTGCCTGTCCATCAGACACCCACTTTTGTAAGAACATTGACTAAAGCCTTGCTTCAGAGTCTCTGTGTCTCTCCTTTGATTGGGTCACTGGGCTTATTTATAACAAATAGACCCAAATTCTTTAGAAATCAGCTTTCATTTCAGAATATTCATTAATAGTGAGATTGCTCTATATCCACATTTGGAATTAATTGTCCCTAACTGTCGTTTTACGAGAGGCCTGACACTGCAGCATAATCTTGGGGTTATTGGTAGCCTGGCTCCTGCTACTGTGTGGTCCTACAAAGTATTGAATCACTTAGTGCTTCAGTTTAGTGAATAAATTGAATCATATCCATGCAACAAAACAAAACAAAACAACCCCCAAACATAACAAAACAAAAGACTTTGGCTACTGTGGGAATTTGAGCTCACTGACAGCAGTGACCCACTGACCAGGGGACCCTGGGGTGCGTGAAAATAGGGCAGATGGCCTCTTTTGATGTTGGCCCCTCTTTTGGTGTTCTGAGACTGATTTGCAATGTGTGGAGGGAGAGATTTCCTACACAACACCGGGTGATTCTCCAACACTAGCTGGGTGTCCTATAGTTCAATTCAATTCTGATAGTATTTATCCAGAAATAGCATCAGAATCCACAGTTTAGGGGTTCAGGCCTACAAGACTGCTCCCCCCACTCCCATTTCAGATGCCAGTCACAAGCCCACATTGTTCCCTAGGCTTCCAACTGACTGGTTATAAATCAAAGATTCCCAAGACTCTTTACTCAGGTTTGATTAATTTGCCAGAGTGGCTCACAGAACTTAGAGAAACATTTTACTTTCCAGATTCCTAGTTTATTATAAAAGGATACATACTCAGGGATGGCCAAGTGGAAGAGATGCGTAGGGCAAGGTATGGGGAAAGGACGTGGAGCTTCCGTGCCCTCTCCAGAGCTGCCACTCTCCTAGCACCTCCGTGTGTTCACCAACCCAGAAGCTCTCCAAACTCTCTTCTTGGGTTTTTGTTGAGACGTGATTACATAGTCATGACTAATTAATTCATTGGCCATCAGCAATTGAGTCAACCTCTAGGCCCCATCCCCTCCTTGGAGTTGGGGAAGGGGGTGGGGTGGGGGAGAAGGGGAAACTGAAAGTTCAGACCTTCTAGTCTTAATGTAGAGTCCAAAAGTCACCTCATTGACATAAGTGACTGTTGTCATTCTTTCTTTTAGTGTGTTTTTAATGTTTATTTTTATGAGACAGAGTGCCAGTGGGGGGGGAGGGGCAGAGAGAGAGGGAGGCACAGAATCCAAAGCAGGCTCCAGGCTCTGAGCTGTCAGCACAGAGCCCGATGTGGGGCTTGAACCCATGAACCATGAGATCATGACCTGAGCTGAAGTTGGTTGCTTAACCCACCGAGCCACCCAGGCACCCCCCAAATATATATTTCATATAAATTACAATATGGCACAGGCCCCTAAGGGAGGGGTAGTGAGAATTCTCTTAGGAATGGAGTGGATAAAGGACTTTTTCTTCTCTTTTTATCTTTTGATAGGTGAGGAAAGGTTAACTAATGTGCCAAAGGTCATGTGATTAATCCCTGTCGAAGGCAACACTTGAACTCAGGTCTCTTGTCTGCCATTTGAAGGGCTTTTTTTTTTCACCACTTTTATGAGGTTAATTCTTTAAGGATGTTCCTTGGTCTACATTGAAGAAAAAGGAAAATTTGTCTTTGTATGTGTGTCTGCTCACTCTACATGTGTCTGTGTGTTTTCGCCATATTACTCTATTAGGATGAAGCAGAGATGATTAGGGAATATTACAAGGTGGAAACAACAGTGTTGTTTCAACAAGAGCAAAAGCCCATCCCCCATGGACAGGGTCCTGCTAGTGTACCTGTGCGGGGACCAGGGCTGAGTGGGGACTGCTGTTCATAGCGTGAGGTTGGGAAGGAGTCATCCTAAAGCCTGACCTGAAGCCTTCTGTTATACCAAGTCCAATGACACTGGGATAGGCAGCTTCTGAGCGAGCTTCCAGTGAGCTCCAAGTCCTGGCCTCCGGGCCCTTGGGTAATCCCTCCCCTTGAGTGTGGGCTGGACCTAATGATTCACTTCTAACCGATAGAGTGATGATAGGCGAGCAAGGGTGATGGCGTGGCATATTTGAGATCAGGTTACAAGAAGTCTCTCTGGCTTCCCTCTTGCTCCCCCGTTCAGCTCTCTTGCTTGCTCATTCTGTGGGAAGCCAGCTGCCATGCTGTGAGCTGCCCTGTGGAGAGGCCCACTTAAGCAAGTAACAAAGGGAGGGAGGCCTCCAGTCAACAGCCAGTGAGGAACTGAGGCCCTCAGTTCGACAGCCGTTAAGGAACTGAACCCTCCATCACCCATGTGAGTGAGGCAGGAAGTGGTCATCTTCCCACTGTGACAGCAGCCTGTGAGAGACCCTGAGCCAGGGGACCCAGCTAAGCCACTCTTGGATTCCTTGACTCACAGCAACCATGAGATAGTAATGTGCATTTTTACAGAGATGCTAAATATCGGGGTGATTTGTTACACAGCAGTAGATAATGAATGCAGACACACTTGTTCATGTTCACTGAAGTGTAGTTGTTAGAAGGCTTTAGTGGAGTGTTCTATCTTGCCTTTCCATGTTAGTGTTTTTAGAACTGTAAGCTGCTGCCTGGTATAAGAATATTCTTTGCCACAGGTGTGAATTAATCTTTGGACAGCTTTACTGCCTCACGTTTAGCACTCATGAGATTCTGATAGTCCACAACCTTCACGGCATCAGCCACGGCCTTGTATCGCTGGATTTCTGAGGTGATAAGATGCTTACAGACAAGCATCTGAAGCATGTTGAGAATAATGATTTTCTTTCCCAAAGCTTCCAACATTAATAGGTTACCTTCACCATCAAGTATGGCCTACTTATTTCACAACCCACAATAAGACTTGGAGAACATATAAGTTGTATGTGAGATCCCATGCATTTGCACATGGTTTTGGGCATTTTAGGAGACTCACCAGCCCCTGCCATTTGAGATCTATTCACTAGGACATTTGGAAGCAATATGTCCCATACTGTCTCCTCTGCTCTGCTATGTGAAGTACAAATTTAGGCAGGGTTTATACCTCAGGGTGCTCAGCCTTGGTGCCCAGGACCATCTGTAGTAGTACTCACATCCAAAGATTGTTTCTGAGGTTAGTGCTAAAGAAATATACAAGCTGTCACCAGAACTTGTTAATTGGTTGAAAGGGTTGAGAATTATGTAACAAAAGCAATGTCAAAGCTGTTGTCTTTGAGTATATCTGCTAAACAAACATGAGACATCATGGGAAGGGGTAGTAGAAATGGCAGAGACTTGGGAATTAGATGGATTTGAGCTCAAATTTTGGCATCACTGCTTACTAGCATGTGCCCTGGGGCAGATCGCTTATTCTTCTGAGCCTCAGTTTCATTATCTATAAAGTGGGAATAATAACACCTGATTTGAAGGATTGTTATGATTTGTTTAATAAGGTAAAACATAAACTGCCTAGTGTATATATGGTACTCAAAAAAAGAATAACTCTTCATGTTACCTGTTGAGGTCCCGCTGAGTCTCCTAGGGTCTAGCATGGTACCCATCAGACAGACACTATAGAACTCTGGTTCGTCAGATGCTGATAGACCAAAGGGGAAGAAATCAAACACCATGACTCTTGGGGGCTTGCTCTGGAGGAGTTTGCATCTTTATGTTGTTTTCCCTGTATTTATAGGAACTAGTTGGGTAGATGGATGTGGGAGGTGCCCCCCCGCCGGACATCCTGATTCCAAATCTGGTTTGGGGTATGGTTCTAGCTCCCCAGGTGTGTGTGTGTGTGTGTGTGTGTGTGTGTGTGTACACCTGGAGGGCCACTGGCCTCAGAGAAGTGTTTTACCAGCACAAATCTCAGAGCCCTGCCTTGGGTCGGATTGCTCAGATACTGTGTTTCTACGAGTAAGAGTACACTGAGGTTAGAAAACCCTTACCAAGGGCTTGTCCTCCTTTCTGAGAGAGTGGCAGTATACTTGATTTCTTTTTCCAAACTAGCAATGAAAAGTAATCTCCCCTACCATTTAAAACCTTTTTATTTTGAAATAGTTTCAAACATACAGAAAAGTTGTAACCCACAGAACAGAAAGTTGCACAAAGAATCCCGGTATATCTTTTACCCAGATTCACCTGTTGTTAGTATTTTGCCACACTGGCTCTCTCTCTCTCTCTCTCTCTCTCTACCTACCTACCTATATAAATTAAGTTTTTTCTGAACCATTTGATAGTAAACTGCAGACACGATGCCACTTTACCTGTAAATATTTCAGCACAGATTTCCTAAGAGGATATTCTGTTACATAACTCAGCACAATGATCAAATTCAGAAAATGTAACATTGCCTTAATACTGTGGTCTAATACACATCCCGTATTCAAACGTCACCAACTATCCTAGTAATGTCTTTATATGGCTGTTGTTTTCTCTGGTTCCAGATTTAACACAGGATCACGCATTGCATTTCATTGTCATGTCTTTTTAGTCCTTTAGTCTGGGACAGTCCTTCAGCCTTTCTTTGTCTTTTATGACATTGAAATTTTTGAAGACTACAGGCCAGTTGCTTTGTAGAATGTCCTTCATTTTGGATTTGTCTGATGTTTCTTCATAATTAGATTCAGTTATGCATTTTTTGGCAGGAATATAATAGAAACACATCACATCAGGAGGTGCTTGATGTCAAATTGTCTCATTATTGGTGATATTAACATTGATCACTTGGTAAGGTGGTGTCTCTTAGGGTTTTCTCCTGTGAAGTTACTCTTTTCCTGTTTGTAATTAATGAACAATTTTAGGGAAATACTTCTTTGCCATTTTCTGAGCATTTACTAAGTACCAGTCTGTTTTAGGTACCTCACATACTCTACCTCATTTAATCCTTAGACTAAACTATGAAGAAGTTTTTTTTTATTATTATTA
Source organism: Crocuta crocuta (assembly GCF_008692635.1). Classification (NCBI taxonomy): domain Eukaryota; kingdom Metazoa; phylum Chordata; class Mammalia; order Carnivora; family Hyaenidae; genus Crocuta; species Crocuta crocuta. Next base: position 8,404,464 of record NW_027530019.1, on the reverse strand, counting down.
TTTTACTCCCTTTCACCTTCCTCTCACATTTTACAGATAAGAAAACTGAGGGCTGTGTAAGGTCACACAACATGGTTGTCTGTGACTCCAAAGTCCATACTTGCGCAGACGTATAGTGTGTTCCAGGAGTAGTCAGGCATCCAGAAGTCTTCTTGTCCAGATGGAGCGCATTGTTCACTCCAGGTGAGGTTGCGTCTTTAGCAGGAACTAAAGGTCTGTGCCATGGGGGATAGCCTTCCTGTTTCATAGGTAAGATGGGAGGGGTTGAAGGAACACAAAATCCTTGCTCTAGCTAGCCATTTAGATAAGAATTGGCTGGGTTGGTCGGTAGACTCAGATCCGTCCATACATATTTATAATGCAGAACACTCTATGACTTACAAAGTGAAATGGACTCTTTTTGCTATGCTATGAGGCTTTGCATACGTCCTGGCCATTCTCCATGATGAGAGGACTTAGCAAGTCACTACTCAAGTGACAATATCAAGAAGAGGTCCTGCCTGTCATGCTATTATACTTTTTCTTTTTTCTTTTCTTTTCTTTTCTTTTCTTTTCTTTTCTTTTCTTTTCTTTTCTTCTCTTCTCTTCTCTTTTCTTTTCTTTTTTCAGAGAGGATCTATGACACAGTAGAATTCAGAACAAAGAAAGTTATCAGGGATAGAGGGGTATTATATAGTGATAAAGGGATCAATTCTTTAAGAAGATTTAACAGTCCTTAATGTGTGTGCACCAAACAACAGAGAGTCAAAATATCTGAGGCAAAAACTGATAGAACTGTAAGGAAAAATACATAAATCCACTTTTACAGTTGGAGAATTCAATGCCTCTCTATCAAAAATGGACAGATGCAGCAGGCAGGAATCACTGCAGGGGCATCTGGGTGGCTCAGTCAGTTAAGCATCTGACTTCGGCTTGGGTCATGATCTCATGGTTCATGAGTTGAGCCCTGTGTTGGGCTCTGTGCTGACAGCTCAGATCCTGGAGACTGCTTCAGATTCTGTGTCTCCCTCTCTCTCCTCCTCCCTCACTTTCTCTCTCTCCCTCTCTCTCTCAAAAATAAATAAATATTTTAAAAAAAGGAATCACTAAGGACATAGCTGAACAGTAGCATCCCAAATCAACTGGATATAATTGACATCTGTGGAATGGTTCATTCAGTAACAGCAGAATACCTACTCTTCCATCAAAGTGGACAATATTCTGGGTTATAAGACACAACTTAATAAATCTAAATGAGTAGAAATCATACAATATTTGCTGTCAGACACAGTGGCATTAAAGTAGAAATAAACAACAGAAAAATAGCTGGAAAATACTCAAAGATTAAATAACAGACTTCTTTTCTAAATTTTTAAATTATTTATTATTTTTTTTTAGAGAGACAGAGCATGAGTGGGGTAGGGGCAGAGAGAGGGAGACACAGAATATGAACGAAGCTCCAGGCTCTGAACTGTCAGCACAGAGCCTGGCATGGGCTCAAACTCACAAAGTATGAGATCATGACCTGAGCCTAAGTCAGACACTCAACTGACTGAGCCACCCAGGTGCCCCTAAATAACACATTTTAAAGAACATATAAGTCAAAGAAGAAATCTCAAGATAAATTAAAAAACTATTTTGAACTAAATTGAATAAAAACATAACTTACCAGAATTTGTGGGGTTCAGTGAAAGCAGTGCTTAGAAATTTATAGAATTGAATGCGTATATTAGAAAAGAAGAAGGATCTAAAATTAATCATCTCAGCTTTCATCTTAGGAACCTAGGAAAAGAAGACTAAATTAAATCCAAAGGAAGAAGGAGAAAGGAAATTTTAAAAAATTAGGGTAGAAATCAAGGAAATTGAAGATAGGAAATCAATAGAGAAAACCAACAAAACCAAAAAGTGGTTCGTTGGAAAGGTCAATAAAACTGACAAGCCCATAGCTAGGCTAACTAAGAAAAATAAAGAGGACACAAATTACTAATATCAGAAGTGAAAGAGGGGACATCACTACAGATTCTATGGATATTAAAAGGATAACAAATGAATATTATGAACAACTTTATACTGACAAATTTGATGATCTAGGTGAGACAGACCAATTCCTTGTAAGGGACCCTCTACTAAAACTCACATAAGAAATAGAAAATCCCAAAAGGCCTATATCTATTAAAGAAATTGAATCAATGGCTAATAAATAAACTTCTAAAACAGAAAGCATCAGGCCCAGATGGTTCACTGGTGGATCCTACAAAACATTTAAGGAAAAATTATAACCATTTCTCTTTAATCTCTTTCAGACAAGCATAGGAAATAATTCCTAAATTATTTGGAGGCCAGCATTACCCTAAAACCAAAACCAGACAAGATATTACAAGAAGAGAAAACTGTATACCAGTATCTCTCAGGAACATAGGTGCAAAAATCCTCAATAAAATATCAAAAAATCAAATTAAACAATGTGTAAAAAGAATTACATACCATAACCAAGTGGGACGTATCCAAGGTATGCAAGGATTATTCAGCATTTGAAAATAAATTAATGTAATCCATCACATCAACAGGCTAAAGAAGAAAAATCACATAATCACATCAACAGGGGCATAAAAAGTATTTGACAAAATTTGACATCATTCATGATAAGAACTCTTAGTATATGAAGAATAGAGGGGGAACTCCCTCAACTTGATAGAGAAAATCTGCAACAATCTACAGTTAACACCTTACTTAATGAAGAGAAATTTGAAGCTTTCCCTCTAAATTAGGAACAAGGCAAAGATGTTCCCTCTCACCACTTCTTTTCAACATTGTATTGGGAGTCTGAGCTAATGCAATGAGATCTGATATAAAAAAAAAAGTGTAATGTTGAACAGGAAGAAATAAAATTGTCTTTGTTTTAAAGTGATATGATTGTTTATGTAGAAAATCTGAAAGAATTGACAAGTTGTTGTTTTTCTAAATTGTAATGCAAGTGCCTAACTTAAGCTTTTGATGGTTAAGGCATCCACTTCAAAGATGGCTGGCTACCTTGAATAAACACATTGCTAGCCACAGGACTGGATAAAGAGTGAGACCAACATCTTCTCCTATCCCCGGTTTCATCTTGTTTTAGATGTTGTCAGTCGACTTTAATAACTCATCATTTGACCTCCCGTTTTTCTCTTCTCACATATTGGTTCCTATTCCTTTGTTTTAAATTCATCAATAAGGAATGAACTTGTGAATCCCTAGGCTCTCTCCACCTTTCACTCTCCACCCTGATGAAAGGACAACCCTAGGTCCACACTGTCTTTATCTACTCATGACCTCACTGAGTGGCCCCAGATGTGCTGCATACTATCCAAGACTTGTGAGTATAACCTTGCCTTTAAACATTTCTAGATGGTTATTGTTGAGTGTCTTGGAATCATAATAAAAACCACAAGGGCCAGTCCAACCACTACATTGGTTCTAAAAGGAGGCCTAGAGCCCAGGTGAGTGCCCCCAGGCATTTGTTACCAATAGCATTACTATCCATGGGCTGAGACCCACACCAAACCAAACAAAAAAACCCGGAACTAAGAAATGATCATTGCAAGGTTGTAGGATACAAAGTTAATATACAAATGTCACTTGCTTCCCTATATACCAGTAATGAATAAGAAGAATTTGAAATTAAATGCACAATACCATTTATATTAGCAACCCCAAAATGAAATACTTAGATATAAATCTAACAAAATACATATAAGATCCATATGAGAAAAATGATGAGACTCTGATGAAAGATGTCAAAGAAGAATGAAAAATGGAGAGGTATATAGTTTATTTTCATGGATAGGAAGACTCAATATTGTCAGATACCAGCTCTTCACAACTTGATCTGTAGATTCAATGGAGCCACAATAAAATCCCAGCAAGTTATTTTGTGGATATTGACAATCTGATTCTAAAGTTTATATAGAGAAGAAAAAGACTCAGGATTGCCAACTCAATATTGAAGGAAAAGAACAAAATCAGAGGTTGACTTCAAGATTTATTATAAAAGTACATTAATCAAGATAGTGGGGTACTAATAAAAAAAATAGACAAATAGATCAGTGGAATAGAACAGAGAACCCAGAAATAGACTCAATAGGTATAATCAACTGATCTTTGAAAAAGGAGCAAAGGCAATAAAATGGGGCAAAGATAGTCTTTTCAACAAGTGATGCTGGAACAACTGGACATCCACATGCAAAAAAACCGAATCTAGACACAGACTTTACACTCTTCACAAAAATTAGCTCAAAATGTATCATAGCCCTAAATGTAAACCACAGAATTATTCCTACAAGATAACGAAAGAGCAAATCCAGATGACCTTGGGTTTGGTAATGACTTGTTACATACAACACCAAGGCATGATCAATGAAAAAATTGATAAGATGGACTTCATTAAAATAAGAAATTCTGCTTTGTGTGAAAGACTGTCAGGAGAATGAAAAGCCAAGCCACAGAGTGGTAGAAAATATTTGCAAAAGACATATCTGATAAAGGATTACTAACCAAAATATATAGAGAACTCTTAAAACTTAACAATAAGGGGGCACCTGGGTGGCTCAGTCGATTGAGCGTCCAACTTCGGCTCAGGTCATGATCTCACAGTTCGTGGGTTCGAGCCCCACATCAGGCTCTGTGTTGACAGCTCAGGGCCTGGAGCCTGTTTCAGATTCTGTGTCTTCCTCTCTCTCTCTACCTCCCACACTCATGCTGTGTTTCTCTCTGTCTCAATAATAATAAACATTTAAAAAAATTTTTTTAAAAACTTAACAATAAGAAAATGAACAACCCAATTAAAAAATAGGGAAAAAGAACCCCTGAACCCTCACCGAAGAAGATATATAGATGGTAAATAAGTTTATGAAAAGATGCTCCACATCATATGCCATTAGGGAAATGCAAATTAAAGCAATAATGAGATAATACCACAGGCCTCTTAGAATGGCCAAAATTCAGAACACTGTCAACACCAAATGCTGGCAAAGATGTCAAGCAACACGTATTCTCATTCATTACTGGTGGGCATGCATAATGGTACAGTCAATTTGGAAGATAGTTTGGGAGTTTTGTAGAAAACTGAATGTACTCTTGTTGGATGATCCAGCAATTCTGCTCCTTGGTATTTACCCCAAGGAGTTGAAAACTTATGTCCACATAAAACCTGAACATGGATGTTTATAGCAGCTTTATTCATAATTGGCCAAACTTGGAAGCAACCAATTTATCCTTCAGTAGGTAAGTGGATAGATTAAGTGTGGTACATCTAAATAATGGAAAATCATTTAGCTCAAAAAAGCAGTGAGCTGGCAAGGCATGAAAAGACATGGAGGAAACATAAATGCATATTACTAACTGAAAGAAGCCAATCTGAAAAGTCTACATACTGTATGATTCCAACTATGTGACATTCTTTATTTATTTTTTTTATTTTAGAGAGAGATAGAGAACACGAATAGGGGAGAGGGCAGAGGTGGAGAGAGAGAGAAAGAGAGAGAGAGAAATAGAGAGAATCCCAGGCAGGCTTCACACTCAGAGCAGAGCCTGAGGCAGGGCTTGATCCCATGATGCTGGGATCATAACCTGAACCAAAATCAAGAGTTGGATGCTAAACTGACTAAGTCACCCAGGTGCCCTGTGACATTGTCAGAAAGGTAAAACTTGAGGAGACAGTGAAGAGATTGATGGTTGCTGGGGGTTTTTGAGGAGGATGGGATGAAGAGGTGAAGCACAAAGGATCTTTAGGTCAGCGAAACTATTCTGTAGGGTGCTAAAATGGTGGATACAGGTCATCATACATTTGTCTGAGCCCACAGAACATATAATTCTAAAAATGAACCCAAAGTAAACTATGGGCTTTCCGTGATGATAATGTGTCAGTGTAGGTCCATCAGCTGTTAAAATGTACCCCTCTGGTGGGGGATGTTGATAATGGGGGTGTCTGTTGCATTTGTTGGGGCAGGGGGTTTACATGAATCTATACCTATCATCCATTTTTTCCATGAACCTAAAACTTCTCTAAAAAATAGTCTGTTAAAAAAAAGTGGATCCTGATACAGTTGAGTGTTTTTATTTTCCTTAATGACTACAATTAATTATCTTAAGGTGTCTCACCACTGTCTCACCAATTACTGATGGTGTATATACTTTGGTTTTATTAAATTCAGTGATTATTGTAATAGGAGGGAGAGAGATGGGAAGGACAAGGAATAGAGGAAAATGAGAAGGAAATATTATAAAGAGATATAGAGAGTGTGGGTCTGGATTGTGTGTGTGCGTGTGTGTGTGTGTGTGTGTGTGTGTGTGTGTGTGAGAGAGAGAAAGAATTAGGAGAAAGGCACAGCAAGAAAAACACATACGCTTCTTGTGGCCTTTTCTGATAACAACATTTTGCATTTTATAACTATAGGCATAAAAGGGAATGACTCACTCTTTGATTCTTGCCCCAGGGCAGTCTGGGCTGAGGAGGGTGCCCTGTCTTTGAGAGTAAAAGGTTCTTCCTGATCCCATAAACTGCCTGTCAAGGCCCATGCCTGCCCTGAGGTCTGCTCCTTGCCATTGTTTTCAATTCAATTTCCAGGCTCAACCCTCTGACTTCACCTGCAGCCAGCTTCAAGAAGTAGCTGGGGATCAGGCCAGCTGCAGAGAATGACCCTTAGCCATCCATAGGATAGCCATATGAAAATGACAGATGAGGACACTGAGAAAAACACTTTCCTTTTGAAGACACAACATGTAGTAAGGAAGGGATGAAAAGAAATGGGAATAGTTTCTCTAGGTATCAAATGGGATATTATAAGTAGCCTGGAAACAAGTTATCCTCATGGAGGAAAGAAGCCGGTGCCAGTGTTTACGTTGTACAGTTTGAGGCTCCTGGTGACATGAGAAAAGGCTGAGTGACAGGATTGCCTTGGGGGATGGCCAGCTTGTCACTTTCTGCAGAGACACGCAGTAGTGGAATCAGTCAAAGAATTGGACTAGACACCTTGAGAAAAGTCTCTTTTAACCAAGTACCTCGGAGAAGATGAAAGAGGAGGGAGAGAAAGCTGAAGCAAGAGAAAAGTAGGGGATGGCGGAAGAGGAAAATGAAAAAGAAAAAAATGAGAACCCAGTAATAAAGGTAGAAGGCTTTACACTTTCAAAACCAGTCTCCTTAAAGTTCTTAACCAAGACATTTATTTTTTTAAAGTTTATTTATTTATTTTGAGAGAGAGAGGCAGGGGAGGGGCAGAGAGAGAGGGAGAACCCCAAGCAGGCTTTACACAGTCAGCGCAGAGCCTGATACGGGGCTTGAACTCATGAACCACAAGATCATGCCCTGAGCTAAAATCAAGAGTCAAATGCTTAACTGATTGAGTGCCCCTTGACCAAGATATTTTAAGGACAGGATCAGGCAGTTCACCCACTTAAGGAATCATTAAGCTTTGATAGAAACATCTTTCTATACATAAGTTAGTGGCTAAATTTAAAAATAGATAACAGGAATAATTGAGAATGTTGCTGATAAGTTTGGGTTTGTGTCTTAGTAACATTTCATTTATCAAAGTGTCTGTCACCCTGAGGAAGTTTTTAGAGATGGGGTAAATTACACCAGCCCGTGTCTCCATGATGCCAACCTGGGGTTGGTGGGCTGTGCTTGTGTACATGCTTTCCCGCATCCCTACCTGTCTTATTTTGTTCAGGCTGTTGAGAAAGAATACCATAGACTGGGTGGCCATAAATCGGGTAGGAAGTCCAAGATCAAGGTGCCAGCAGATTTGGTGTCTGGTGATGGTGGTGCTGTATTCGTAGTACCTATTTCCTAGATGGTAGTGCTATAAGCTCACAATGAAGAAGAGGTGAGAAAGCTCTCTGGAATCTCTTTTATAAGGGTAGAGCTGTCATGGCCTAATCACCTCCCAAAGGTTCCACCTCCAAATACTATCACATTGGGGATTACATTTCAGCATATGACTTTTGGCGGGGGACACAAACATTCAGTCCATAGCATCACCCAGTGTCTTACAGGTATGCCCTGATTATTGTAGGGTTGGGTAAGTATGAAAGAGTGCTAGGAATTGTAAATTACTATGCACGTGTGAGGAATGTATTGTTCTAATTTTATAGCATCAATGACAGGATTATATAAAATCATTTCTGTTTTGTACAGGAAGAAAGTGACGTTCAGTGACATAAGTGATTCGCCTGGAGCCAGGAGAGAGGTGGAGCCAGGTGGTGATCCTGAGGTAACTAGGATGGTCCTGTCTTTCATTCTTAGTTCTGCTCCATAGGCCAGTTCAGCGATTTATGTTAATGGCTGGATCTCTGTATAGTCTGAATCCTTTGAGGAAGGTGTTAAAAAATACTAGTGTTGGGCCTGACCCCAGATTAATTCAGCTAGAACTTGGGATGGGAGCTCAGCCTTGGTTTTTATTAAAAGCTCCTCAGGTGGTTCTTTTTTTTACGTTAATTTATTTATTTTGAGAGAGCAAGAGGGGGAGAGCCCGTGCACTTGTGTGAGTGCACGAGGAGGAGGAGGGGCAGAGAGGGAGGGAAAGAGAGAGTCTCAAGCAGTCTCCACAGTGACAGTGTGGAGCCTGACACGGGGCTTGATCTCACCAATGTGCGATCATGACCTGAGCTGAAATCAAGTCAGATGCTTAACCAACTGAGTTGCCCAGGTGCCCCATAAAAGCTCCTCAGGTGGTTCTAATGAATGAAGGTGGAGAGCCTCTGATGTGAGGGGTCTTGAATGATTGGACTTTGGTTTTGTCAGAGACAACCAAGTTACATTTGAGAGAGATATGAAGCTGGAGTAGGGGTCCCCTGCTCCTGTGATGGTAGCTGCCCCAGCCAGCTCTGACCCCCGACCCCTACACCGATCATCTTCAGGGACCAGCAGTTTGATAGAGAGCCAGGCAGTCCCAAGGGGTATGCTCTGGTGACAGGAACCTAAGAGGGGCTTCATGTGGCCACGAACTGGCCATGCTGCTTGGACAGAGGACCATGGTGAGAAGACAGGACTGCTGGGGGAGGCAGAGCTACAGAGGGAGACTGGCAAGATGGAGGATGTGGAAGAGCAGATTTAAGTGAGTGAGCAGGAATGTCCTGGTGGGTAGAGACCTAGTACTCAAATTGTGGCACACCCGAGTCAGCCATATAGAACTCAAGTTCAGGCCATTAGATCAGAGTTGGAACTCAACACTGGGGCGGAAGAGCCATAGCACTGGGGTCCCAGAAGGAAGATGCAAATGCAGAGGTGAACATGCAGGCTTGGAGAAACGGGGGCCCCTGCACTGCCCTCCTTTCTGTGTAGGCTGCATAAGGAGGGTCCTCCCTGCGTGCCCAGTTAGCCTGCTCCCAGCCATAGCATTACTGGGACCTGGCGCAGAATGAAAATGTGAGGCCTCTTGTTCAGAAAGCAGGAAATAGTTATGTTAAAAGGACTAAAATACAAAGCTTTTTCTTTTCTCTGATGTCTCTCCCTCACTTGTCCTGGTGGTTTAATTTATTTTTAAATATTTTCTGATGATTTTTGTTTGCCATTTAATGCTTTATTTTTTTATAATAAAAAATTTTTAATGTTTATTTATTTTTGAGAGGCAGAGAGAGACAGAGCACAAGCAGGGGAGGGGCAGAGAGAGAGGGAGGCACAGAATCAGAAGCAGGCTCCAGGCTCTGAGCTGTCAGCATAGAGGGGCTCGAACCCATGAGCCATGAGATCATGACCTGAGCCTAAGTCAGACACTCAACTGACTGAGCCAACAGGCACGCCTTAATGGTTTTTTTTTTTTAATAAGTCATGTCAAGTTGAAATTTGAGATTATTGGCACAGATTTTACTGTTCAACTTCATATTATGCAATGCCAGTTTTAAATGCAAATATAAGAGCATTCAACTCCTATGTAGAACCACCAAAATTCCACAATTTGTATTTCATGCAAAATAACATGCATGTGTATTTTGTTCTGACCAGAACAGTGGGAACACTACACAGAACTAATTCAGCTGTTTCTATTTCACTTGTTGGTATGTTCACATTCTACCAACATGCTCTACCTCTTCCTTACTAAGTAGTAAGAGGAAGAGAACTATGGATTGCCCTATCTTTTCTTTTTATGTCGTCGTTTTCAGTGGGAGTGGTTGGACATAACTGGCAGGAGTGTAAGTAACACAATAAGAAAAGATGTGATAGGTTCCTTGGTGGTTCCTCTTTCCTGGAGCATCATTGTCTTCTTTCTGGGTTCAAAGCATTTTCTGATTTGAATGAAATGCGTGGCCTCTCCGGGCTGTGGGTGCCCAACATACTCAGTTGTAGACGTAACATGTACCTTGCAGTCACTTTGAGCCTCGCTGGTGCATCATGGGTCCACACAAATTCCATGCTCGCAGAGCATCAGGAGTGCTCTGTGCTGATTGGGGCAGCAGACCCCATAGAGGATATGCAGATGGAGCCCATTGATTGCCTCTGCTCAGGCGCATGCTCCATTGTCCCATTAGGCTTCTCTTTCAAAACACAAGTTCAAAGGTATAACTAAGAACTTCTAGGCAGGAACAGCAGAGCATTAAAGGAAGCGCAGTGCCTTCTGTGGGCGGGGCCCTGAGTGACTGCTCAGGTTGTGCGTCCGTGAAGCTGGCCCTGCTGGAAAGGACGAGGTGTGCTGGCAGAAGTGCCCACAAGCGGTGGGAACTGGGGTTGTGGTTTGTAACCCAAAAGGATTTCCTTCTGGTTTTATTCTAATTTGGATTTTTTAAATTGAGTAGCTCATTTTTATTTAGAAATGTTATCACTTCTGTAATTAACCTCACATTACAAGCCAAATCAGCCCCTGCCTAGATTAATTTGAGCAGGGGAATACAGAGCTGGGTGAGGAGCAGGATTAGCAGCTGGGGAAGTCAGAAGTCCCTGAAAAGCTGTCAGTCAGGCTTGTTGGACGGAGCAGAGGGAAAAGCTAAATGCCTCGTTATCAGATCTGAGAAGCCTTAGTGAGAACGGAGCAGCCCTGGGGGCTGGGAGACCCAGCTGGGTGGGGCAGGGGAGAAGGAGAGGAGGGGAAACAGCCCCTGGGGGTTTCAGCAGAGGGCATTGGGTATGTGTCCCTCCGGTAACTGTCCCGGGGGGTTGCCTGGGGAGCCTAAGGAGGGCCACGGCAGGTATGCAGGCTGGTGCATTACAGAGTCTGACCTCATTATTGGCAGCAGGTTTAAAGGATAAGATGCTAGTTTCTGCGCAACAAACAAGGCTGATTCCAGCTCCTGGAGAACCAGAGGAGAAGAACGGCAAGGATTCAGTAGTTCTGGGGACAGCATGGACGTTGACAGACGTAAGGCAGGTTTTTGTTGTGAGAAGCAAGGCAAGAAGAAGGTTGGAGCAGGAGCAGCCCCAGGCTCCACAGATGTGAGTCCCTGAGCTGCAGTGGTCCCTCTGTTTCTGTGACTTCCAGTGCCAAGTGGTCCCGTTCGGGGTTTGGAAACTCCCAGGATGGGGGAGCCAGGGGAGTTGTTACCTGTGTGTACCATATCAGCCGGAAAGCACTGGTTTGCTCCCGGATTTATATTTTGTATATTGGAAAAAACACCACTTTAACCCCACCTTTCCCCAAAGAGAATGTGGTTGCAAATCATCCTGAAACCATACACCCATGTTAGTTGGTTAAGCAATTCTGGGCACTTCAGAATTCACCTGATCCGGTGCTGGTCTTTTCCACCCGGGACTCCTAGCGCTGTAAGCCTTACACACATGAAACACAAGCACACAGACAAAAATTCACAAGGCAAACTGTTTAAAATTGACAAACTGCGTATCGGTCAGTCTATGGATTGGAATCAGTTAGCTAACATGAAATATTAATTTCCAACCTGCAGCCTGTGACCAATGCTTTGTGTGCTCAATCAAATGGCACACTTCTTAGCTGGCTGAGCCCAGGGAATGTGCCCTGGTACACTTCCAGCGGTTCTGACAGTGGCCAAGGTGTTGTGGTTCCCCGTCAATGGGCGGCCGGGGTCACTTCAGGATTCACTGCAGTTTTGGAATGCTCCACGCTGCAGAAAACTGCACTTCCTCTGAGCCAGGAATCCAAGGGAATCTTGTCACAGGGCACATGGCTGCTGTGTGTGGGTTTGTGGGGCTGTGTGATTAGGGAGCCTACGTTTCCAAAAACGATTTCATCATTTTCTGACTATAGTTAGTGACTGCAGTGCATCTTAATTATTAACATATTGTCCCTTGGCTTCCAAATCATGACTCCTGCATCTGTTTCTAGCTTCTTCCTTTCCATAATCCATGAGTTTTGCACATCTTTGGGAAACCCAAATAACATCTCTAGTGTAGGAAAACGCAAAGGCAGGTGGTTCGAATTCTTTGGCATTTCCCTGAAGTGGACCGTAGATCTGATCTAGTGACTTCATTCTCCATGTATAATTAAGTAGAAGCACATTCCCAGCTCCTACTAAGCTGCCCGATTTACATTGTGAAGCTAGCAGATGCGAGGCTGGTCTGTTAGCCAATCAGAATTCCTGAGGACAGACAAGACAAGGTCACGAATGAAGACTGTCTTGACAGGTCTTGAAGGGAAGTGAAAATAACCAGGCTTTGATCTGCACCCATGGTCACTGCGGCCTCCGAAAGATGTCATTTTTAGATATTTCCTGTGTTTTCTTTCAGAGTCACAATACGTCAGGCTCAGCTAAGTGAAGAACTAAATTAAAGCTGTCATTTCAGCTCATAAATAACAGATGTCTAATGCATTTAATTATTTATAGTCTTGAATCTTTCAAAAATGAAAATGACTATACACATTTTTAATGCAGTTCCTGGTAATTTGCCGCCTGACTGATAAGATTGGCCAACAATCCTGGCTTGCAAACATGAAAAATAAAACTGAGACTGACTCGTTTATTTCACGAGACTGCCTCTGTGCTCCCTTGTGGCCTTAACAAAATCTAAATTAAAGTGAAATCTAATCAAAACAAAATGATGTTCATATACTCATATTAATAACAGGGTTTTCTGAGATCATGCGGTAGGTACCTGGTTGCCAGAGACTTTTGCACTGCCTGGAAAATCAGTGCTTTATTCTTCTCCACACTCTTTGCCAGGAGGTTGTGACTGCCCCGATCAGGGCTAAAGAGAGAAAACTACACATGGCCCCTAAGCATGCCTCCCAGATCGTATTTGGATGCTTGGCAAAGACTTAAGTATGGTTAAACATGGCTAATGTGGCTTCAGTGACACCAGGAAGTGCACTTCTTCCCTATTTTTGTTCAGGTGAAAAAAATCTTTTACCATTTTTATTTTCACCCAAAGTGGAGTCCATTGAGACGCCAAAATGACTTAAAATGATATTAAGGTATAACTGACCTATGTCAGATCCTGAGAGTAATTTTTATTAAGAGGAGAGAAGAAACAGTTAGAATATCTCAATGGAGGATTACTTTCTGGGTGGGCAAAAGTAAACATTTGCTTTTTGGTCTAGTGGTATAATGAAAAGTGAATTAATTTGGGGCTCATAAAAGCCTAAGTTTTTTTTTAAGCTTATTTATCTTGGGGGGGGAGGGTGCAAGAGAGGGAGGGGCGGAGAGAGAGAGAGAAACAGAAAGACAGAGACAGAGAATCTCAAGAAGGCTTCACACCATCAGCACAGAACCCAACAAAGGACTCACTCGAACTCACGAACAAACAGAACATGACCTTAGCCGAAATCAAGAGTCAGATGCTTAACTGATTGAGCCACCCAGGCGTCCCCATAAAAGCCTAAGTTTGAATCTCAGTTACAACAATTGTAAGCTAATATCCTTGATTAAGTTATTTAAAATCTCTAGGGCTCAGTTTCTTCATTTCTAAAATCAACACAACAACACCTGCCTTCCAGAGATGTTGTAAATAGTAAATGAGGTGATATATGTGAAACACCTGTACTTAGTAGGTATACTGTGAATTTTAGGGACGTTTGTGTCTGGCTGGGAGAAGAGCAACAGACTTCTCTTTAGTGAAAATAATTATATTAGCAGTTCCCGGAGGTGGTTTTCAGCGAAGAGTCCCGGCATCCATTGCTCCCCAACATCGTGATTTCACTTGTGCAAAACCTCTCATTGGCTTCTCAGTTCTGCTCAGTGCTTCCCTTTGTGATTTCCCCAGGTCATTTTGCTAGTCATTATTGCTCAGCCATGTGCTTTGGAGCAAGGTTGTCAGCTCTCCCTGCACAGAAAGACTAGTTGTCCCTACTGTGTCATGGTCATGTGTAACCCTGCTGTGTCACTGGTACATCTCAGAATCCCTGGCAGGTACCCCAGAGGTGGTGGCCATAGCCTGTGTCTCACTTCTAAATTCTGGCAGGGATCATGTGGAGGTCTCAGGAGAATATGGGGATTGTGGTGAAAGGGATAGATCATGTCTGCCTAAAATGGGGCAATGGCACGTCTAGTGCAAGACAGTTTCCGCCATGCATGAAAGTGGGCCCAGTGTTTCCAGGTCTTTAGATTCATCAAAAGAAGACAGACACAAAGGTATTTATGTGAAAACTTGCAAGTTTTAATGGTGGCAAGCTACTCATATTAAACAAAACATACAGCCCATGAAGATCACTCTGTGCCATCTAAACAAAGCAGGCCTATGTCTCTCCAGGTCTGACCTACGGGCTTACGATGTCTCATTGGCCAGACTCCTTGGTGCCATTATCTCTCTGAGGTCTTAGACCTCCTGGGAGCAGCCACAATTTCTCCTTTAGTAGTTATAAAGATTTCCTCCTTTCTTTCATGGGGTTCATGACATTTTGAAATAGCCATTTGGTTGCTGTAGTGATATTCATATCTATTTGTGACCATAAAAATATCACTACTGAACATAAAAAAAAAAAGTGATGTCTTTAACCCTCAGTCCATCTCTGACTTTTAAGCCTCCAACCCCCTGCTGTTCCTGAATCTCATGCCAGGATCCTTTAGAGGTAAGAGGAGCTTAGAGATGAGAGAATCTTGTTGATAAAAAGGCTTGCATTTTAATTGTTTAAATTTTAGTTCTTTTGGGGTGACCCAGTGTTAAAACAATATCTGCTTTTGTTTATTTTTTATTTATTTTGAGAGAGAAGGGAGAGAGAGAGAGAGAGAGAGAGAATCCCAAGCAGGCTCTACTCTGTTAGTGTAGAGCCTGAAGTGGGGCTCAAACTCAAGAACCATGAGATCATGACTTGAGATGAAATCAAGAGTCATATACTTAACCGACTGAGCCACTCAGGCACCCCAGAGACTGGGATATTATAGGCTTACATCTCTTTTCCCAAAACTTGGGGCAAATAGATTTCAGAATTCAGAATTGTTTGACTTTTGGAAATATATATTATAGAATACTTTTAGTATCATTTGGGAAAGCACCTAATAATCTGAAACATACCCATATTTCTATAGGAAAATATGAATATTCATACTAAGTAAGGTAAACAAAGACTATAAATAGCCCCATGTCAGTCAGGTCAGGATTTGATGCCAAATGAATTACAGAAAAAAATCTTGGTTTGGGATGTCAGAACTATGGGTAAGGGGCTATACCTGTACAGGAATCACAGTAGTCCTCTTGCTGTCTGGTGGCAATCTCCTTAGCATGGCCTCAATGGAAAATCTGATTTTGATCTTCTTTATACTAGTCTATGCCTCCTTATCTTGTTGAATCTATAGTTACATACGCCTATTTTCATTTTCTCTATTTTCTAAATTCCTACAGCAAATATATATTTATAATAAGAAAATGTATTAATAATTTCACTTGAAATTTTATAACATTGGGGCAGTAGGATGTCCATACTCACCGTGTGTGTGTGTGTGTGTGTGTGTGTCTGTGACTTGCTGAAAACGACTTCAGTTTTGCTTCTCACTGCTATAGCAGGAAGCTCTGGTGTCTGTGGTTACTTCATTAGGAAGAAGTGGAAGGAAATCCCTCCTTGCTCACCAACCTCCTCTTTCTTCTCTTCACCCCACACCCTCACAGTAAACAGGCCTCTGTTTCTACAATCTTATTAAGGTAATGGCAGGACACTTTGGTTTCAGGGGGATGCAAAAGTGCCCCTGGGAGAGGAGGGGCAAGTCCTACAAAGATGGATGGGTGGGTGGGTGTGGACTCATGCTGGCACATCACTCCTGAGGCAGCAGGATCCCAGAGAATGGCCAGTTGGGCTCTAAACGTGTTGATAACTGATCGTGGTGGTGTTTGGAGGCCAGATTGCTCATTGTGGAGAAAATGGAGGTGGCATCTACTTAAGCAAAGCTGTACCAACCTGCGGTGTCCGAAGAAGGTTCTACAGCACCACTGAGAGGCAGAGAAAAGCAAGGGCAGATAAGGCAACCGGAACTGGAGCTGCCCCCAGGGTCCTCCCTGCCCAGAGAGGAAGTGGGTTGGGCTTGCTTTCTGAGCTGTGTAAGCTCCTGGGGGCCTTGAACCAATCAAAGGAGAATGGGGAGCTCTGGAAGGTAAAGCCAGACTTGGACTAATCTTGAGAAAAACTAAAATGTGGCATTCCTTGTACCTGAATACTGAGACTGTAATCATTACAACTGAAAAAAAAATAGGATTACAGTATAGAAAACAATCATATCCAGGTTTGAAGAATTTGAGTATCTCTCGTATTATTCTGTAGTGTTATTTGACCTGTGTAATAGTGTTATCCAAAAGGAAAAAGAATGAACTGGTCAGGGTTCTGACGTGGTGGGGAGATATTAGATAACCGTAGGAGGGTTGGTAGGGAAATGACAGAAAGGGAAAATGCCATAGAAGCTGGGGATTGCAGGTGACCCCTCTATAGGTTTACCAGGGGTCAGGCAGCTTCTAGACAAAACCAGAGTTAATCAGTGGTTTTCACCCTAGGATCTTTTGACCTAGAGGTCAGTGCTATTGTGCTGTGACTTTATGAACTATTTTTTTAATCTCTGAAAGTCAGCTAGAAATCATGCATTGTTCCCTGAAATGGCTGTATATCGGCTGGCAAGAACACATGACTCTTTGCTTTTGCCTAGAATTCTATTGCTTGAGTGTGGGAACAGTGAGTATCCAACACAGATCAGAAGCTGTGTATGGTCCTAAGGTATATCAACAATTAATAGAAAAATGGAGGAAACAAATAGTCATGTGTAGTTCATTTGGTGATCAAAGCTATTGCCAAAACACATTATTGGGTAGGGGGATTTGTAAAAGAAGGCCTCAGGGAAAGGCCAGGTACCCCTGTGGACACAGTGTTGCCAGCATTCTCTGAGCCCAGGTGNGCCAAAACACATTATTGGGTAGGGGGGATTTGTAAAAGAAGGCCTCAGGGAAAGGCCAGGTACCCCTGTGGACAGTGTTGCCAGCGTTCTCTGAGCCCAGGTAGCCAGCCATCGCGAGCATCTCACTGTCCTGCTAACTGGCATCTGTCCCTGCCGATGAGTGGCAGCTGACTGCCTCCTGATGGAGCTGTTCTTTAAATCATTAAATCAAGAGGGAGACTTTTGTTTTTAGAGGGAGTGGAAGATTTTAATTTTACTTGTTGATGAACATTTAACCATTCAGCTTCTCATTACCTAGACCAGTCCACTTGCAGCTTTGTTGACACAGGATTCTTGGAGTCTCTTGCCTTTTTTCTTCATCATCTTCATTGACCATCTGCTTCCTTATCCTGCTGTCTGTGGGTTCTCTGCCTTCCTCCCTCCACGTACCATTTCCGTGGCTCCTGTTCCTGCCACCGTGCCTCCCAACCACCCCCTGCAGCCCTGGTCTGTTGGCATTTCTCCTTTATGTGGCTCTATTGCCACAGACCTTCTACTACATTCTAGGTACTATGCCGGTGCATGTGCAAAGTTCCCTGCAAAGACTAGTTTGCTAACTAAACGTTTACCTCTTTCTACCTTTTGCACTGACTTCTCATGCAGAGTAAATCTTATTTCACCCTTTCTGTGTGAGGCCATGTTGTTAGGCACAGAAAAATCTAATAGCTACTCATAGTAGTGGAGTTGTGTGGGGAAGAACACGCACATATACCCTTGTAGATTGGTTCCAAGAATTCCAAAAGGTACCTGTCCACAGAGGAGTGCATGGCAGTGTACAGTTGGGATTCTGATGGGACTCTAGGTCTCCTATGGGGACTGTGGAGTCTCCCCCTGGACTTCTTGGTCCAGTGCATGCAGGGAAGGGCTCCCACATGCTGGTGATCTAGAAGTTAGAAAGTGGAAAGGGAAACCCTCCCTCCAAACCCGGGTTTGCACTGAAACCTGTAGCATTCTCAGACTACTGCTGTGGCTGTTTAATTGTGATCCTCACTTGGCTGAAAGAGCAAGCCTTCTTTATTTATGCCTGACCCTAATCGTAGGGACTGTTGGGGCTGTTAGTGGCCACCGTCAGCACACATAACGAGGCTAGGGATAGTTTGGCACAATCCTTCCAAATTGGAGGGAACATAGAAGTGCAAGTCCCTTAGATACAAAGTCCCTTAAGGGTTTCCATTCACATGACCATGGACTAGGTAGCTTAAAACAGTAGAATGTGTCCTCTCACAGTTGAGGAGGGCAGAAGTCAGAAATCAAGTTGTTGGCAGGACTGATTCCTTCTTGAGGCTCTGAGGGACAAACAGCCGCAGGCTCCTCCCTCTTTGCTTCTGGCACTTCCCCTCGGTCATCTGTGTTTTCTGGCTTGTGGATGCATCATTTCGATCCCTGCCTCCCTCTTCAGACCACCTTCTTCTCTATGTCTCTGTGTCCTTTCTGGTTCTTATTTGGACATTCTCATTGGATTCAGTGTGAACTCTAGTGTGATCCCATCTCCATTCTTACCTTAATTACATTTGCAAAGAACTTATTTCCATTATTTGGTCCTTGGTGCTCATAGATTTGGGGAGCACTGTTCAACCCACTATAGTGGTTGACATAGCATCATCCTCCTTTCCTTTGAAAGTAAGTTCCTCATGCACTTGGCAGTAAGTATCATTGTGCTTTATAAGATACCTTACTGTTTGCAAGTGCCTTTACATCTGACAGTAATTTATGCCCCTACCTGTGAGACAACGGGAGTGGGCATTACCTTTTCTCTAGTTCATCTACAGAGTGTATGCAAGACATGATTTGATCAAGGTCAGTTGCAAAGGCTGGACTAGAACCTATGTCCTGATTCTCAGGAAGCAATACGTGGTAGTGGAATAATTTGAAAATGGTATTCTTGACCATCTCTCTTCCCTTTTGGGATGTGTTGAAGGGAGGGAATCTGTGTCTTTTTTTTTTTTTTTTTTTTAATTTTGCCCCTGAAAATCACATTCAGTTGTGGACTGAGCTCACTGAAGCTTGGACAAAACAGCTGCTATAGAACCTTCTTTTCTCTTACACTGGTTCATATGCCCCAGGCCAACTCCTACAAAGTGTTGATATTTGGAGATCAGGTGTGGCTCAGGGTCCTAACACCATTCATTACCACATCCCTCCAGACCTCCCCTCTCTTGTAAGTCTGCCCGTTGGAATGGCAGCAGGCTTTCTAGCATATTGTCCGGGGAAGGAGTTTACTAATGAGTAAACTGAGGCTGCCAAGACTGAATCTTCTCTTCTTATGGAGATGAGAACTTTTCCAGCACATTAGACATACCTATTTAATATGTATTATAAATAGACCATTTAAAAAGCACCACAAAGATATCACAAGCTCAGGGAATGTTTGGCTCCTGTGTGCCAAGAAACACTTAGCTCCCAGGTGGTGTTTTAAGCAGACTTGGAAATGGGACCCAAGGGTGCTGAAGTTCATGTACATTGTATTCTTGGATTTCTTTGGGCCTTAGTTTCCTGATCAGTAAAATGGGGATTATAGTATCTCTTTTTTCTACTAATTATAAAGTCCATAACCCATGTATTTCCGTTCCAGAGCAGGTAGTTTTTTTAGGGGGAATATACATGGTTCACACAAGAGGTTAGCCCAGGTCCTTTGCTTGTATGTCTTGAACACTGTGAAGAGGACACAAATTATCATTCCCAGTTTCCTTGCTCTTGCCCCACCCTACCTTACCACTTCCCCATGATTAGGCAGAAGAGCCTTATAGTGGACAGGCTGGTGTTTTCTGGAGAGGACGGGGGCAGTGGAAGAGTAGTCCACACAAATAGGTTAAAATAATAGCCTCGTAGGAGATAGGATACACGTTACTAGGTTGGAGACCAGGAAATTGCTTTTGGTCAAAAGAGTAGGGGTCACAGCCATAGTCTCAGGCCACAGGTACCTGGCCGAATCTCCAGGTGGTGGAGAACAGAAAACCTCTGCTTCTTAGGGTATCCAAGAGGCTGCACGTTTTAGTTCTGGTGCGGTTTGCTGGAGCTCCTGGGGCACCTGCCTTCTGTAATGCTGAGAGGAGAAAACAGTCATTTGTGGTTACACCTGTAGATCAGTGGTTTCCAGTGGGTATGAGGAACTTGCCTCCCCACCTCCAACCCCACTCCCAGGCACTTTTGGCCTGTCCAGTGGCATTTTTGGTTGTCACAGCTGAAAGTGGGTGTGTGTTAGTGGCGTCTAGTGGGGAGAGGCCAGGGATGCTGCTGAACGTCCTCTGATGCACAGGGGAGTCGCCCTCCCAGGCCCCCATCAAAGAATTATCTGGCTCCAAAAACCAGTAGTGCTGAGATTGAGACACTTTGCTGTAGACCTTACTGGTCATTTCTTGCCACCATGAGCCCTCATTTCCTTACCTCATCTTAGTCGCGTTCTGACCTTGACTTATGCCAGTCTCCAGGGAACAATTTCTAGGGAAAGAGATAGGCTATTTCTGGGAGAAATAGATGGGAGCTTGAAATTAAGAAATTCTGATTAAGGGTTGGAGAGAAAAGGGAGGTCAAAGCTGTTTGATTTCCTTGCCATTAAAAATGGGAAATAGTGTTCAAAGAACAAAGAGGGACACATGGCACGTATGCCAAGTGGAACATCATGCACAAATAAAATGCAGATTGAGCCAGAAAAGCAGGGAATTGAACAGGCTGTAAACAAACGGCGTCCGATTTCAGATGAAAAGAGGATAGTGGGTCCCATCAGCCCCTGAAGCATATCGACTCAGCAAACAGATTTCGCGTTGACATTTCCCAGGAATGACAAAGGCAGTAAAATACCAAAAAACAATCTGATTCCAGGGGCGGTGGTACGGCTTCAACAACGCTTTCGCACCAGGGCTGAATTTCACAAGGCACGGCTGGTACGCTGCTGCCCTTTCCAAACTTCCATGGAAATATTTTCCATCATTTTGACATTTCATTTAAAATGAAATATAGGAGATATTAAAAATTCATGTTCATGACAGGTATTATTTGTTTGACTTTGAAATATACAGTGAACACACTGTTAATGAACAGTGAGAGAAGCGTCAGTGTGTGTGTGTGTGTGTGTGCATATTCATGCACCGCTTCCTGACTTCAGAGGAAAACAATTGCAGAATCAAAGAGGGCTGACCTTTTATGGTTTTAAAATCCATGAGCATGTGGTTATGAATAATTGAATACAGAATAATAAAAATGACCCTTTTTGGGGGTAGTTCAGGTAAAAGCAAAATGCCATGACTTTATCCTGGAAACATGAACCTCAATTATTTCTGAATTTGCATGAATTACATGAATATCTCACTTGAAACGTTACCGGGATGCAATCACATTAATTCATCGACCTGCCAGCATGCCATCTGTGTTTCTCTGTAGTCTTTCCTCCACCCTGAGGACAGTGCAGTCCTTGGCCTTGGAGGGAAAAGGCTCCCTCCTTTTGAATCCTCTATTCTTCTCCCTTTTAGATTCGCTGAGGAAATTGCTTTTTCCTAAGCTGGGAGACACTTTTTCTGCACTGTTCTGGATGAAGGGAAGGAAAGGGACTGTTTTGTGTTAATTACTATTGGCACAGAGAGGGGAGGGATGTCAGGCTGGGCTGCTCTGAGAGAACGGGAGTTAAGAGTGGGAAGGAGAAGCTAGTTCCTCACACAGTAAGAGCAGAGCGGGTAGCCTTCCGTTTTCTTTTATTCAAAAACATGATCGCATTTATTATTACTTAAAACGTTAAGGTGTAGGACTGCTACATTCTTAAGAGTTTTCTTTCATATAAATTTCTGTGAACACATTCCAGTTTTCTCACTGATTTCCTTTATAAATTAAATAAGAGTTTCATTTATTCCCAGATTCTTTTAGCAGGCCTGCCATCTGCTGGGCGCAGAGGAGAGATGGGCTCTGGGCATACAGACCTTAGAGTCTCGTGGGGCAGAACAATCAGGAACTAGTAATTGTGAGTGATGGGCTATGCCCACGGGGATGGGGGAGGGTGGCTTAGTGCAGATTCATGTGATGGGGGCCGGGTGATCAGCCTGGTCTGGGAGTCCTGAGAAGCTTCCCTGGAGAGCCTTGGGAAGGAGAGGGAGATAACTTACTAGGGAAAACAACAGGTTTTGTAGGAAGGCTCCGACATTGACTGGAGATGCCTTTCTAAGATGATAAGATGATCTCCCAGCTGCCACAGGGTGACAGAAGCAGGTAAACTCAGCCCTCAGGGATGAAACATGGTGGGATTCAGGAGGCCTGGAATCTAGAGCTGGTTCTGCCATTTATTAACGAACAGAGAAGTTGTAATATTTGTTAAAGGTCACACAGGTTTCTCATTTGTAATTTCTCTGTGTGGGAAGTGGGGTGGAGTGGGGGCATGAGGCCTTTGGGGTTAGATTTAGGGATCTGAAATTCTATTTTTGAATAATCATTAGTCTTTTACTTTGTGCATGTATGGAAAGGATACGGTAAATCAATATTTGTGCTTTCATGTTAAACTCGCTAAGACTTTCTTTTAAAATTATACATATCCCATTGGGCCATGGCACTAGAATATAAGCTCTAAGAGAAAATGAACCTTGTCTTCCTTGTTCACTACCGCCTAGGAGAGTTCCTGGCACACAGTGGGTAGCTAATGAATAAGGCTGAATGAATAAATAAATGTTATTACGAATGGACAGGCTAGCGTCAGTTAACATAATGTGAGAGGCCCAGTTGGGCACAGTTTTAGGGACACAGGCCAGGCCCTTAGGTCAGGTGAGAGAGCCATTAACCATTGATCCCAGTGAAGCCTTCACTTTTCATCCAGATTTTTTAGCAACAGGTATATCCATCTTTTATGTCAGTAAGTCTAACATACCTTAATTGTCAACAAAGCATAGACTTTCCTGAGTAGGCTCCAAGTGGGAGATGATAAAGAAAAGGAACAGAAAGCAGAAAGGTGGGTAGGACATCTGATTTAGTACCAGAATCAATCCCACCAAGGCTCATAGTTCAAAAGAAGTCTAACTTTTGTTCTTCTCATCCCTCCCTTTTTTTTTTTTTTGCACGTTGGACCCTATAGGTTTAGTCAGATACTTCATACACTTTCATCTCTTCTCATACAGTTCTTTTCTGTAAACCCACTGAGGCTTTAAGATATCAGCTTGACTTCACATGATAATATCTGTACATTCTATAGCATTTAACCCTTTCAAGGATGTTGACATTAAGATCTTTATAAGAGAAAATCTGCCCATCCTCTGTAAAAGGAGAGATTTTATTCATCCTACAGATCAGGAAGATGGTACAAGTGAGAGGAGATCCCTGGGGTCACAGAGTGGTTCAGTCCCAGCTCAAAAGCAGGATAATTCAAGGTAGGCTGAATGAAGAGATGATTTACAAAAGTTTGCACATGGTGTAGGGAAGAATAAGAATAAGAGAGCTCCAAGTAGTGGGGCTGTTACCCGTTCTAGGTCTGAACAGACCTAGTGATCAGCAGAACCCCAGCTGGGGGGCAGGGGTAATGTGTGAAAGGGGCCACCTGAAAGGAGCTGAGAACTTTGTGGAGCGATACAACCACCCCTTCATGACACGCCAGGTGGAAAGCCAGGGGAACAAATGCTTATGTCTCCCTCTCCTCCATCACACTGATTTGTTGCCAGAGCCCTCTCTCCAGCAAACCCACATGGAAGCCTGAGGCAAGGAAGTCCATACTTGTCACCCTCCTGGCACCAAGTAGGTTGGGGGAGGGTGGAGAGCGGTCTGGGAAGCAGAGGAAGATGCCTGCCACAGCCATCGGTCTCAGGTGGGGCTGGGACTGGATGTCACATCTCCAGATACCCTTCTTGTTACTTGTACACATGCTATGCTATCCTCTCCGGGGGAGATTCTAGGTTCCCAACACCTGGCCCCAAACCACCTGTGAGCCCTCTACTCTTTGATCTTGAGGATCAGATCTTGAGGACTTCTGTTGAGAAAGCAAAACTTTGGGTGGATATATCATTTATCCGTGTATTATTCCTGTGTATCCTAACACGGACTATTGAAAGTTGGCTGTTTATCTATACCTGGTTCTCCTGACCATATAATATGAAAATTTGTTTCCTTTCCCCAACTGCAAGGTGATTTCTGATACAGAACAACTGATTATGTACTCTAGCTGCACACACCAGCATGTTGATTATGTGAAATCTCATAAGGAATTATAGTCAATGCCAATCATTGTGTAAGTGAAGGTCAGATTTTACATCTTCTATTGGTGTCATCAGCATTTTTAGGATAAATCTTTGAAGCACACAAATTAATATTGGGATACATGTCAGCACGGAAGGCATCTGTGTGAAATTAAATGCCTGTAGACTATGGAAGAGAGAGTATAGGAGAGGGAGAGAAAAAAATAACAGAGTCCCCATGCACAGAATTGTTGGTTTAAACTACAAGGATTATGATCAGTCAGCTTTTTAAAAGTGCTAAATGTGGCTCAGATATTCGAGTTAGTCAGAAATACTGCTTCGAAATCTTAAATTTTTGGTCAGTGAGCAGCTGTGGAGAAAGACTTGTGTGCACATTTGTATGCATACACACACATTACTGGAGCTCCATTTAAAATTGTACCTGGGAGTGTGTTTGTAGAGGATATATATATATAGTCTATAAAAGCGATTCCTCTGGGTTGACAGACCTGAGTTCAAATCGTGGCTCCACCATTTACTAGCAGTGTAGTTTTTCTGAGCCTTAGTTTCCTCCCGTGTAAAATAGGAGTAATAATAATTCGATTTACCTTCCAGGGATTGTATCAGTTAGCTTTTGCTACAATAATGCTGTGTAACAAATAAGCACAAAACCTCAGTAGCCTGGAATATTTATTGCTCATGTGTCTCAAATCGTATGGATGTTACTGAGGCAGTAGCCTCTGATCGTGGGTAGGCTTGATCACTTGTCTGGGTATTGGCTGGCCAATCTCAGATGGCCTCATCTGGGATGACTGGGGTGACTAGCTGTGCTCCATGTGTCTTTCATCCACTAGCAGGCTAGTTTTGCATAGTGTCACAATGATGACAGAGTGCAAGAATAGCGAGCAGAAACGCAGAAGTGCTTTTCAAGCCTCTGATTGCTTAATGGTTGTTAATACTCTAGCAGCCAAGGCAAATCACAGGATTGAGCCTGAAGTCAGAATGCGAGGACAGTACAAAGTTGCCTGCAAAAAATGTGGAGAGAGAAGAGTTGGGGCCATTAATACAACCAATCTACTTCAGGATAATGTGGGTAAAAGGAGATAATACTTGCAAGTACTGAGCATGTGGTGATCATTTAATAAATGGTAGCAGCTATTATTATTCTCTCTTTATATCACATGTAGCATCTAGTAAATTTTTATTTTTTACTTGGTTTTTATGAACTTATAGAAATTCTTGCTTTGAACAGAATGAAGAGATTTGGGTTCACATTCCTTCTATGGAACTTACTCTTTTATTATTTTTTTTATTATATATATATATATAGAGAGAGAGAGAGAGTGAGTAGGGGAGGGGCAGAGCAGAGAGACTCCTAAGCAGGCTCCACTCTCAGCACAGAGTCTGATGTGGGGCTCCATCTTCTGACCCTGGGATCATGACATGAGCCAAAATTAAGAGTTGGATGCTCAACTGACTGAGCCAACNATATATATATAGTCTATAAAAGCGATTCCTCTGGGTTGACAGACCTGAGTTCAAATCGTGGCTCCACCATTTACTAGCAGTGTAGTTTTTCTGAGCCTTAGTTTCCTCCCGTGTAAAATAGGAGTAATAATAATTCGATTTACCTTCCAGGGATTGTATCAGTTAGCTTTTGCTACAATAATGCTGTGTAACAAATAAGCACAAAACCTCAGTAGCCTGGAATATTTATTGCTCATGTGTCTCAAATCGTATGGATGTTACTGAGGCAGTAGCCTCTGATCGTGGGTAGGCTTGATCACTTGTCTGGGTATTGGCTGGCCAATCTCAGATGGCCTCATCTGGGATGACTGGGGTGACTAGCTGTGCTCCATGTGTCTTTCATCCACTAGCAGGCTAGTTTTGCATAGTGTCACAATGATGACAGAGTGCAAGAATAGCGAGCAGAAACGCAGAAGTGCTTTTCAAGCCTCTGATTGCTTTATGGTTGTTAATACTCTAGCAGCCAAGGCAAATCACAGGATTGAGCCTGAAGTCAGAATGCGAGGACAGTACAAAGTTGCCTGCAAAAAATGTGGAGAGAGAAGAGTTGGGGCCATTAATACAACCAATCTACTTCAGGATAATGTGGGTAAAAGGAGATAATACTTGCAAGTACTGAGCATGTGGTGATCATTTAATAAATGGTAGCAGCTATTATTATTCTCTCTTTATATCACATGTAGCATCTAGTAAATTTTTATTTTTTACTTGGTTTTTATGAACTTATAGAAATTCTTGCTTTGAACAGAATGAAGAGATTTGGGTTCACATTCCTTCTATGGAACTTACTCTTTTATTATTTTTTTTATTATATATATATATATAGAGAGAGAGAGACAGTGAGTAGGGGAGGGGCAGAGCAGAGAGACTCCTAAGCAGGCTCCACTCTCAGCACAGAGTCTGATGTGGGGCTCCATCTTCTGACCCTGGGATCATGACATGAGCCAAAATTAAGAGTTGGATGCTCAACTGACTGAGCCAACCAGGTGCTCCAAAACTTACTCTTACTACAATCTTGCTGTGTGATGTGGTGGAATGGAGCATTTGTTGGAAGCCAGGCAGGCCCTGGTTAAATACTTTGACTACTTTCTGTTATTCAATCTTGTATATTTACTTCTACTCAGTCTCCTTAGCTGCAAAATGCAGATAATTGTACTTATCCTGCTGGGTTTTTATGAAGATTAAATAAGAAAAGTGTGTTTTCTATCCNATATTTACTTCTACTCAGTCTCCTTAGCTGCAAAATGCAGATAATTGTACTTATCCTGCTGTGTTTTTATGAGATTAAATAAGAAAAGTGTGTTTTCTATCTTTCTCAATATTTTTCACACAGTGTTCAATATGTGGTAGCTATTATTACTTATAACATTAGTAATCTATATTTGCGGAAAAATTAGGGAAGCAGTGTCCAAAATTCTCTATAGGGATAATAACTATTAACATGTGGGTTATTTTACCATAATTTTCTATACATGCATTTCCAAAATTAGAGTTCAATTGCTTGTACTATTTTATAAACCATTTTCTTCACTTAATATAACATGACATCTTTCAATATGAACACATACAGATCTGGAGCAATACTTTTAATAGATGTGTTATATCCACTAGGGAGATATAGTCTAATTTATTGATCCAATAGTGTATTGTTGAATCTTTATATTGTTTCTAATTTTTCACCATATCAACAACATTTCAATGAGTATCTTTTTATACCATACATCAACTTTGGGTTACACTATTTGTTAAATTTTTGGAAGTAAAATTGCTGGGTTAAAGGATATTCACTTAAACATTTCTTTATTGTTAAGTATGACAAACATATAAATATGTATACAAAATCTAAGTGGACAACTTAGCTAAGTAGATATCAAAAAATTCATGGGGGAGCCTGGGTGGTTTAGTTGGTTAAGCGTCTGACTTGGTTCAGGTCATAATCTCATGATTTGTGGGTGGGTCCCATGTCAGGCTCTGTGCTGACAGCCTGAGACCTGGAACCTGCTTCAGATTCTGTGTCTCCTTTTTTCTCTCTCTCTGTCCCTCCCTGCTTATGAGCTTGCACATTTAATAAATAAACGCTTAAAATACAACATTTAAAAAAACATTTAAATAAACAAAAAAATCACTGCTGTAATCACCAGCCAGCTCAAAAACAGTTCCAGCCCCCAGAAGCCTTATTCTTGTATCCCCTCAATCATCAACCTTGCCTAATCCCCAAAGATAACCACCATCCAGACTTTTAGCACCATACTTTAGATTTGCCTGTTTTTGAATTTTATATAAATAGGTCCATAGGTATGTAGTCTTCTGCCCCTGTGTTTTAAAGATCAATATCGTTTGTGAGAGTCAACCATTTTGTTTAACATAGAAATAGTTCACTCATTGTCATTGTTGTATGTTATTTCATTTTATACATAGATACTTAATTTTACTGTTGTTGGACAATTTGGGTCATTATCATTTGGAATCTTAAGAATAATGTTGCAGCTGGGGGCCAAGATGGCAGAGCAGCATGGAAGTTCTCAGCTTCTCTTGTCCCTGAAATGCAGCTAGATCAACACCAAATCATTTTGCATAGCTAGGAAATCGATCTGAGGATTAACACAACAATCTGCATAACTTGAGCCACAGAACTTGGCAGGTAAACGGTATGGAGAGGTGAACTGTGGGAGAGAGAAGCTGTGGAGGATAGGGAGCTGTTTTTGTGGAGACAGGACAGAGAAGGGGGGAGGGAGAGTGAGGCACATTGGGAGAATACAGGAAAACCACTCTGCCTGAAAGTAGTGGGAGAGAAAGAGAAAGAGTGGAAACACTCACAAGGAATTGAACAAGAAATCTGTTCCCCAAAATCACTGATGGGGAGAAAAGAAAGGGTTGCGATACCATTAGGACTGATAAACAGGGGAGCACGGAGTCAGAAATTCCGGAGCTCAATACCTGGTGGTGCTCTAGTGGAGAAGAAGGAGCAGGCAGTGAGGTCCAAGGAGTCTGTAGGCCACATGGGGAGAAGGAATTCCCCTGCTTGGAGGGCATTTGGTAGAGGCCATACAGCTTCCCCACAGGCAAAGTTCCCAGCAGATGCTGGAGAACAGCCACATTTGCTGGTATTGGAACAAAGACGCTGGCTGTATGTTGTAATTTGCCATAATCTCTAAATATTTGCTGCTTTGTGATTGCACAAACTTTTTCTGGAGCAAGCCATCACCCAACCACAATCTCTGAACCTCTGCCTCAGTGTGATTGCATGAACATTCTCTGGGGCAAGTTGGCACCCAGCCACAATCTCTGAACCTCTGCTGCAGCACCATCACATGAACTTCTCTGGGGCAAGCTGGTACTCAGATATTGCTCAGTGAGACCCTTGCCCAGAGTGTCAGAGAAGGTACAAGTCACAGGGTTCTCAGAAGTAAGGGGTTTGGAAACACAGCCCCATCTGAGATAAAATTTGTGAAGGAGGTGCTGCCTGGCAGACTGACAGCTTAGAAACGGATAGTGTAGAATAGGGAATGGATGGAAGCCTGAGACAAAGGAGGAGTGCCTGATTGCAGGCCGGTGAGAGCACTGGGTTCCTGTGTCAGAAACTAGGAAGCTGGCCATGACATTTTCACCTCTCCCATGCATGTGCACAAACACGCATATACACAGCACTGATCCAACCCAGTAAGCTAAGCAAGGCCTTTTAGTGGAGAATGGAGCTGTTGCACCAAGCCCTGCCCACTGTACCCTCCAAGCACATGCCCTAGGGGACCACCACAAGCCTTTCTACCTGCTTACTGTACAGACTATAGAGTGCTTCATAGTTTGAGTTCTAGGAGAAACTGGATGTAACTTCATTTGGGCTGGTTCATTTATTCGTTTTTTTGTTTCTTCCTTTTATTTATTTATTTTTTTGCTTCTGTTTAAATTTTTTTCTTTTTCTCCTTTTCTTTTTCTTGAATACAAAAAGAAAAAAATTTATTTTTCTTTAAAAAAGTTTTAAGTTCTTTTTACTGTTTTCTAAATTTTTTGGTAAAATTTTTAATTCTATTTCACTTTCTTCATTTCATTTTTTCTATTTTATTGTATACTTTTTTTGCTTTTATACTTTTTCTTACCTTTTTCCCCTTTTTTCTTTTCTTTCCCTTTTTTCTCTATTCTATCAAGCTTCTTTCAACAACCAGACCAAAGCACACCTAGTATCTAGTTGCCTTTATTTTAATTTTTGTGTTATTATTAACTTTTTAATTTTAATTTTTAATTTTATTTATTTTTCTTCCTCAAAAATGACAAAATGAGGGAATTGACCACAAAAGAAAGAATAGGAAGAAATGATAGATAGGGGCTTAATCAATACAGATATAAACAAGATGTTTGAACTAGAATTTAGAATCATGATAATAAGAATACTAGCAGGGGTTGAAAAAAGCATAGAATCCCTATCTGCAGAGATAAAAGAAGTAAAATCTAGTCAGGATGAAATTAAAAATGCTATAACTGAGATACAAACTTGAATGGGTGCCATGGTGGCAAGGATGGATGAAGCAGAGCAGCGAATCAGCAATATAGAAGAAAATATTGTGGAGAATAATGAAGCAGAAACAAAGAAGGAAACTAAGTCAAAAGGTCATGATAGAAGAATTAGAGAGCTCAGTGACTTATTAACAAAAATAATATCCAAATCATAGGAGCCCCAGAAGATGAAGAGAGAGAAAAAGAGGTAGATGTTTTATGTGAGCAAATTATAGCAGGAAACTTCCCTAATCTGAGGAAAGACACAGACATCAAAATCCAGGAAGGACAGAGGACTCCCACAAGATACAACAAAAACCAACCATCAACAGGGCATATCATAGTCAAATTCACAAAATACACAGGCAAGGAAAAAATCATGAAAGCAGCAAGGGGAAAACAGTCCTTAACCTACAAGGGAAGTCAGATCAGGTTTGCAACAGACCTATCCAAAGACACCTGGCATGCTAGAAATGAATGGCAGAATATATTCAATGTGCTGAATCAGAAAAATATGCAGCTAAAAATTCTTTATCCAGCAAGGCTGTCATTTAAAATAGAAGGAGAGATAAAGAATATCCCAGACCAAGAAAAACTAAAGGAGTTCATGACCATTAAAGCAGCTCCCCAAGAAACTTTAAGGAGGACTTTCTGAGGGGAGAAAAGATGAAACAAAACAAAAAGACCAAAAGCAACAAAGAATAGAAAGGACTAGAGAACACAACCAGAAACTCCAACTCTATAGGCAACACAATGGTGTGAAATTCATATCTTTCAGTACTCACTCTAAATGGACCGAATGCTCCAATCAAAAGACATAGGACATCAGAATGGATAAGAAAACAAGATCCATCTATGTGCTATTTACAAGAGACCCATTTTAGACCTAAAGACACCCGTAGATTGAAAGAGGATGGAGAACCACCTATTATGCTAATGGTTGCCAAAAGAAAGCTGGAGTAGCCATAGTTATATCAGACAAACTAGATTTTAAAATAAAGACTGTAACAAGAGGTGAAGGGGAAGGCATTATAATTAAGGGGTCTATCCACCAAGATCTAACAATTGTAAACATTTATGCCACCAGAGTGAGAGCACCCAGATATATAACTCAATCACAAACATAAAGAAACTTATTGATAATAATATCATAATAGGGTACTTCAACACCCCACTTACAGCAATGGACAGATCATCTAAATAGAAAATCAACAAGCAAACAGTGGTCTTTGAATGACTCAATGGACTGGATGAACTTAACAGATATATTCAGAACATTTCATCCTAAAGCAATAGAGTACACATTCTTCTCGTGTCCACATGGAACTTTCTCCAGAATAGATCACATACTAAGAGACAATTCAGCTCTCAAAAAGTACAAAAAGATCGAGATCATGCTGTGCATATTTTCAGATCACAATGCTATGAAACTCGAAATCAACCACAAGAAAAAATTTAGAAATACCATGAATACTTGGAGATTAAAGAACATCCTACTAAAGAATGAATGGGCTAACCAAGAAGCTAAATAGGAAATTAAAAAGTATGTGGAAGCCAATGAAAATGATAACACCTCAGCCCAAAACCTCTGGGATGCAGCAAAGGTGGTCATAAAGGGAAGTGTATAGCAATCCAGGCCTTCCTAAAGAAGGAAGAAAGGTCTCAGATACACAACCTAACCTTACACTTTAAAGAGCTGGAAAAAGAACAGCAAATAAAGCCCAAAACCAGCAGAAGGTGAGAAATAATAAAGATTAGAGCAGAAATCAATGATATCAAAATTTTAAAAAAGAGATCAATGAAACCATCAGCTGTTTCTTTGAAAGAATTAACAAGATTTATAAACCTCTAGCCAGTTTGGTCAAAAGAAAAAGGAAAGGACTCGAATAAATAAAATCAAGAATGAAAGATGAGACATCACAGTCAAACCTGCAGAAATACAAACAATAATAAGAGAATATTATGAGCAGTTATACGCCAATAAATTGGGCAATCTGGAAGAAATTGACAAAATCCTAGAAAGATATAAACTACCAAAACTGAAACAGTAAGATATAGAAAATTTGAACAGATCCATAACCAGTAAGAAATTGAAACAGTAATCCAACATCTCCCAAAAACAAGAGTCCAGGGCCGATGGCTTTAAAGGGAATTCTACCCAATATTTAAAGAAGAGTTAACACCTATTCTTTTGAATGTATTCCAAAAAAATAGAAATGGAAGGAAAGCTTCCAAACTCATTCTACAAGGCCAGCATTATCTTAATCCCAAAACCAGACAAAGAACCCACTAAAAAGGAGAACTACAGGTCAATTGCCCTGATGAACATGGATGCAAAAATTCTGAATAAGATACTAGCCAACCAGTTCCAACAATACACTGAAAGAATTATGCGTTACGATCAAGTGGGATATATACCTGGGATGCAGGCCTGGTTCAGTGTTTGCAAATCAATCAATGTGATATATAACATCATAATTGTCAGAATGACCAAAATCAACAGCAAAAGAAACACCACGTGTTGGTGAGAATGCAAAAGATGAGAAACCCTCTTGCACTGTTGGTGGGAATGCAAACTGGTGCAACACCTTGGAAAACAGTATGAGGTTACTGTATGGTATTGGCACGAAAACAGACATATCACATCAATAAAAGAAAGGATAAGAATCACATGATCCTTTCAATAGATGCAGAGAAAGCATTTGACAAAATACAGTGTTCTTTCTTAATAAAAACCCTCAAGAAAGTAGGGAATAGAACGATCACACCTCAAGATCATAAAAGCAATATACTAAAGACCCACCACTAATATCATCCTCAAAGGGAAAAACTGAGGGCTTTCCCCCTAAGGTTAGGAACCCAGCAAGGATATCCATTCTCACCACTGTTGTTCAACATAGAGTTGGAAGTCCTGGCCTCAGTAATTAGACAACACAAAGAAGTAAAAGGCATCCATACTGGTGAGGAGGAAGTCAAACTTTCACTCTTCATAGATGATATGATACTCTATGTGGAAAACCCAAAAGATTCCACCAAAAAACTGCTAGACCTGATCCATGAATTCAGCAAAGTTGCAGGATGTAAAATCAATGCACAGAAATCGGTTGCATTATACCAATAATTAAGCAACAGAAAGAGAAATCAAGTAATTGATCATATTTATAATTGCAGCAACAACCATAAAAGTATGAATGTAACATACAAAAAGATGGAAAATCATTCCATGCTCATGGATTAGAAGAACACATATTGTTAAAATGTTGATACTACCCCAAACAATCTACATATTCAATGCAATTACTGTAAAAATAACACCAGCATTCTTCACAGAGCTAGAACAAACAATCCTAAAATTTGTATGGAACCAGAAAAACCCTGAATAGCCAAAATAATCCTGAAAAAGAAAACCAAGGATGGAGACATCACAGTTCTGGACTTCAAGCTGTATTACAGAGCTGTGATCATCAAGCCAGTATGGTATTGGCACAAAAACAGACACATAGATCAATGGAACAGAATAAAAAACCCAGAAATGAACCCATAAACATACGGCTAATTAATCTTTGACAAAACAGGAAAGAATATCCAAAGGAGTAAAGACAGTCTCTTCAGCAAATGGTGCTGGGAAAACTGGACAGCGCCATGCAGAAAAATGAACCTAGACCACCTTCTTACACCATCCACAAAAATAGACTCAAAATGGATGAAAGACCTAAACGTGAGACAGGAAGCCACTAAAATTGTAGAGAAGAAAGCAGGCAACAACTTTTTGTCCTTGGCCTCAGCAGCTTCTTACTCAACATATGTCCAGAGGCAAGGGAAACAAAAGCAAAAATGAACAATTGGGACCTCATCAAGATAAAAAGCTTCTGCACAACTTCACTTTGCATGGCAAAGAAAACAATCAGCAAAACTAAAAGGCAACCAGTGGAATGGGAGAAGATATTTGCAAGTGACATATTAGATAAAGAGTTAATATCCCCAAAATAAAGAATTTACCAAACTCAGCACCCCAAAAGCAAATAATCCAGTGAAGAAATGGGCAAAAGACATGAGAAGACACTTTTCCAGTGAAGACATCGAGATGGCCAACACATGAAAAAATGCTCATCACTCATCATCAGGGAAATACAAATCAAAACCACAATGAGATACCATTCACACCAGTCAGAATGCAGGCAATGGCAGATGTTGGTGAGGATGTGGAGAAAGAGGAACCCTTTTGCACTGCTGGTTGGAATGCAACTGGTGCAGCCACTCTGGAAAACAGTGTGGAGGTTCCTCAAAAAATTAAAAATAGAACTACCTTATGACCCAACAATTGCACTACTAGGTGTTTATCCAAAGGATACAGGTGTGCTCTTTTGAAGGGGCACATGCACCCCAATGCTTATAGCAGTGCTATTGACGATAGCCAAAGTATGGAAAGAGTCCAAATGTCCGTTGATGGATGAATGGATAAAGAAGAGGTGTGTGTGTATACACACACACACACACACACACACACACACACACACACACAATGGAATACTACTCGGCAATCACAAAGAATGAAATCTTGCCATTTGCAACACTGTGGATGGAATTAGAATGTATTATGCTAAGTGAAATTAGAGAAAGACAAATATATGACTTCACTCATATAAAGAATTTAGGATGCAAAACAAGTGGACGTAAGGGAAGGAAAGCAAAAATAAAAGCAGGGAGGGGGACAAAACATAAGAGACTCTTAAATTCAGAGAACAAACTGAGAGTTGCTGGAGGGGTTTTGGGGTGGAGAGATAGGCTAAAAGAGGTAGGGGCATTAAGCAAGACACTTGTTGGGATGAGTACTGGGTGTTATATGTAGGGGATGAATCACTGGAGTCTACTCCCAAAATTATTATTGCGGTATGTATTAACTAACTTGGAGGTAAATTAAAAAATAATCTTTGATGAACTAAAAATAATAAATAAATAAAAGCATAATGCAAAAGCCAAGAAAAGAAAAAGAAAAGAATAATGTTGCTATTATCATTAAGTGTATGTGTCCACATTTCTGTCAGGTATACACCCAGGAGTGGACTCGCTGTATTAAAAATATGTGTGTGTTTGTCTACAATAGATAGTACCAAACTCTTTGTAGATGGTTATAATTGACATTCTCACTTGCAGTACAGGAGGGTTCCTGTTTGTTCTGCATCCTCTTTAATTTAGCTATTTTGGTGGGCACATTGGTATTTTATTGTGGTTTGATTTCCTATTTCTCCAATAACAATGAAGTTGACTACTTCATGTGTTTATTTGAGCTGTCCGGATATTCTCTCTTCAGATGTGCTTATTCAGATCTCTTGCCCAGTTTTCTTCTGGCTATCTGAGTTTTAAAAATCTGATTTGTAGGAGCTACTTTTGTATTCTGGAGAGGGCTCTGTGTTGAAATGTGTTGTAATATATTTTCCCACACGTTGGTTTGTTTTATAATTTCATAGAGTGTCTTTTCATGTCTTCAAGTTCTAATTCAAAGATAGATAACTGTATCATTCCCATCATTCCTCTTTTTATAATTTGTGTTTTTTGTGTTCTATTTAAGAAAACTTTTCCTGGGACACTTGAGTGGCTCAGTCGGTTAAGCATCTGACTTCAGTTCAGGTCACGATTATGTGGTTTCTGGGTTTGAACCCCACACTGGGCTCTGTGTTGAAGGCTCAGAACCTGAGCCTGCTTCAGAATCTGTCTCCCTCTCTCTCTGCCCCTCTCCCACTCATGCTCTGTATCTTTCTCTCTCAAAAGTAAACAAACATTAAAAAATGGAAAAAAAAAAAAAAGAAAATTCTTCTTGACTTGGATAACAGAAATCTCTTCTGTTCTCTTTTAAAAGCTTTTCTGTTGCTGCTTGTTTTGTCTTTCACATTTGAGCTTATAATCTATCTGGACTTGAATTTTACATAGAATGAGATAGGAGTCACATGTTATTGTTTTCATATGGATATTCCATTGTCATCCACTGTTGACAGTATTATTCTATCCCCACTGTGCTGCAGTGCCAAATTTTTATTATT
This sequence comes from Crocuta crocuta, assembly GCF_008692635.1. Lineage (NCBI taxonomy): Eukaryota > Metazoa > Chordata > Mammalia > Carnivora > Hyaenidae > Crocuta > Crocuta crocuta. Next base: position 8,368,013 of record NW_027530019.1, on the reverse strand, counting down.
TTTTTCAAACTTTTTTTTTTTTTTTTTTTACGTAAACTCCATGTCCAACTATGAAGCTCAAGATCAAGATCAAGAGTTGCATATTCTACTGAATGAGCCAGACTGGTGCCCCAGTCCCTAAATCTGTGTCCCTATATATGTATCTGTTTCTGGGGTTTCTGTTCTGTCCCACTGATCTATTTGTGTATAGACTTTAAGCTCTAGAGGATATTAAATTTTTGAAAAGGGCTTTGCCACAAGTTGAAGGAGGTTATTTGCTACCTTTTAAAAAAGTAATAGGTTCCTTGAAACTACTTTCCTTACAGAAAAGGAAATTCTGAGACGTTTCCTAGTTGTTCCAGCTATAAGTGAAATTGCAGAAACAAAGGCAGTCATTTTCAGTTCATGTTCCCTTTTTTGGTCAGTATCTCTTCCTCTACCCTGGTCTTCTCAAACATCTCTCTTGTCCACAGGAATCTACCTTCTGTCTTTTCTTCTTTCTTCTATCATTCCTTCCTCTCTACTGGATCCATAAAACTTTGCAGAATCAAACAGAAACAATGATAACACAACACTTTCCAGGCACATTGGCACTTTGAAACAGTCTCCTTTTAACAAGATGCCTCCAAACCAATAGGAATGAATCTCTCATGGTAGGATGTTGGAATTCTAAGGCAGCCACAGATGGTTGATTTGTTCATCTGTAATGGGGCGAAGCAGGACTGGGTGACATCTCATTCTGCAGTCCAGAGAAGTCACCTAATTAATGTGTAGGAAATAGGAATAATTAGTATCAGAAGATATATTTCTGAGTTTTTTTGAGGGGGGAGCCTTCTTAGTGACCTTTAAATTTTCAACCAAATGAATAATGCTTTATTCAGCTTCCTGCAAAGATTAGCTCTTCTCTTAATTAATTGTTGTGGAATTGCAAAATTAGACTGCAGGCCTTCATTTAAAACTCTTTTAAGCAGAAGTGAAAAGACAGAAGGGCCTCAAGGTGGACCTTGCCTCAGCAAAACATTACTTGTCTCCGTCTGGTTCCTTTAATGAAATGTTACCTTACATGCTTCCCCCCTGCCAGTTGTGGCCGCAAGGAAGTGGTTCAATTTTCTATTAAGGAATCTTTCTTATAAAGACTATGGCCCCTCCCTTTATTTTGGGCCCCCCTTCTGATGGGAGTCAGCTGACTGACTGCACCCTGCAGCATGTACCCTGTTGCCTACCACCCTTCTCCCTCTAGAGTCTGTGCAGCTGGGTCAGACTAAATAAGATTCAGTTCGGTTTGACTCGGTTCTCTTTTTTGAGCACCTACTATATGCTGAGTACTGAGGTATGCACTGGGAATAACAGAGGTGAACCAGATAAAGCAGGATTCCTGCCCTCATTGTGCTTACATTCCAGTGGAAACTTGGACATAAAACAAGTAATGACCATTATGAAGGAAGTATTGGGTGAGACCGAAGCTACCCACATATGTATTACATCCAGGAGTGGAGGCAGATGCCAGTCCAGGGCTCTTACTTCACTTTGGCTCAAGGTACCATAAAATTCAGGCAAGCATGTGTCATTTTCTCTGTCTAACACACAAAATTTACTTACATTTAACAAACATTTGTTGAGCAACTAATTGATAGGAGGCATTGTGGTGCATGCTAGGAAACAGGGCTTGGGGGAGAGGAAGAGCAGAGCCCAAAGATGAGTAGACTATGATTCCTGATCTCAAAGTACTTGGATTTGGGGGTGGAGATGGGGATGCATAAAAACAATGCAAAATGTACCCTAAGAAAGACAAATGTGACACATTAATGACTGAACTCAGGGGGAAGGAGATACAGTTTGGGAGGTGGGTGGCATTGTGAGCTCAATAAGGAAGAGATATTTATGGTGATTTTTTTTAATGGGATGGTCTTGTAAGGCTTCCATATTCAATTCCAACATGGGCAGAGGAGAGGCAGGGGAGGGGCAGAGGAGTTCCCTCACATACAAAATGAAACAATTCTCAGAAGCCAGTAGGATGTCTGAGAATCCAATTCAATTTTGACACTATGCATCCCAAGATAGCATCAGATTCTACCAGTTAAGGGCTCAGTCATACAAAACTGTCCTCCATCCCGTACATCAGACACCACTTGCAAGCCTCTGGCTATTACCTGGGCTTCTGACCAACTGGCTATAGATTGGAGGTTTCAGCGACCCCCTCCTTAGATTTGATTAATATGCTAGAACATCTCACAGGACTCAGTGAAACACTTAACATTTATCATTTTATTAAAGGCTACAGTAAGGGATATGAATCAACAGCCAAATGAAGAGATACGTAAGGGCAGGTTCAGAGAAAGGGTGTGGAGCTTCCTTGGGCGCCACTCCTCCCACACCTTCAAATGTTCACCAACCCTGAAGCTCTGTGAACCCAGTCCTTTTGGGTTTTTATGGAGGCTTCACTACATAGTCATGATTGACTAAGTCATCGGCCATTGGCTGATTCATCCTCTAGCTCCTCTCTTCATAGGTAGGAAGTAGTACTGAAAGTTCAAACCCTGGAATTATCTGGTCATTTCTCCCAGCAACCAGCCCCCTATTCTTAGGTTACTTAAGGTTTTCCAAAAATCATCTCATTAACATAACAAAAGACATCTTTATCACCCTTGTCACAGGAAATTCCAAGGGTTTTTAGGAGCTATGAGCCAGAAACAGTGGAGGAAGATCAAATATGCATGAGAAATATAGATTTTGGTCATTTGGGTTTCTTATAAATCATAGTACCACAGAAGGGCAGGGTTTTAACCAGAAGTTATGGGGAAAGGCTTCTGCGTGGAAGGTGTAGCCTGAGAAAACATGCAGAAACAGGGGCTGTAACTACAGGAAATGGAAGGAAAGAAGGGACTGGAGAGGTAGGTAGGAGGGCCACAGTATGGAAGGCTTTCTGTGAAATTTTCTGTGAAAATTCGATGAGTGCACATCTAATTTATTAATATTTAAACTTTTTTAAATGTTTATTTATTTTTGAGAGAGAGAGACAGAGCATGAGTGGCAGAGGGGCAGAAAGAGAGGGAGACACAGAATCTGAAGCAGGCTCCAGGCTCCGAGCTGTCAGTGCAGAGCCTGACATGGGGCTTGAACCCACAAACTATGAGATTGTGGTCTGAGCCAAGGTCAGACACTTAACCAACTGAGCTACCCAGGGACCCCAGAATGCACATCTAATTTGGTTGGCAATTGTGATGGAGGGAGAAGATGCATTGTCAGAGCTCTTTGTGTTTGACACATTTTTCTGGCCAAGGCAGGACAGACATTTGACCGGAAGGGTGGGGTTGGGCTGTTGAGATAATCAATTGGAGGTGATTGAAATGGGGTTTACACAAGGGCTTGTGAATGGGCAAAGTGACACAGGGAAACTGAAAGGACCCCCCAAAAAAGGTGCTTTTTTTTTCCCTGTGTTCCTTTTCCAGCTTCTATTAAAGGTGCTTTTTTCCCCCTGTGCTCCTTTTCCAGCTTCTATTCTTGCGAGGACATGCACCCCCATTCCACTCTACACGTGCCTTGTAATGCAAATAGCATATGTCCTCCTTGTAAGGGAAAAAGAGGTAATGATGTCTTTGGAGTCTTCCAGCATAATAGATAACATATAAGGAGTGACCAGGTGGGGTCGTCATAAGTTTCTCCAAGACCACTCGCTGCAAGCACCCTGACGCGAGGACCCCTGGTTTCAGGAAGTAAGTGACTTATGAGGGACACTTGGACCCTGTCCTTGTTCTCATCATTTTTTGGATGCCTAAGAGGACACGTGCACCAGACCACAATTGCCAATAAGAACCTCAGGCCCCAAACAAAGGTGAGACTCATGCTCTTTGTCTTTCAGAGTCTGCTGAATGCTCCGTCCATCTGAATATCTCTATATATCTTCAGTAGCTCTGCTTTCACTTCCTGCTGGCTCACATTCGATTTCCATCCTGTGTGAGGTCAAGGACCCGCTCTCTAGTTCTGCGGGACCCCTTCTGGGTCCTTGGACTGGCCTGCCTGCCTTGGAAGGAGTCTCAGGGGAGGAACACAGTGGACAGAGGGCACAGAATTGAGCTACAGAATGACTCTTTCTTCTCATAATCCAAGATGATTCTAAGATTTTGACCCTTGGCAGCTGGGAAAAAGATGGTGTCTGTATAGTGGGTAGTTATGATTCGTGTGTTTGGTTTTCCTGTGTCCACTCTGGAAGGATGTATGGGCAGCAGGTTCCTACTTTTCAAAGAGGAAGAGAGGAGGCTAGAAGGGGCCAGGCACTTGACACAGGTTTAGCCAATTCATCTGTTGGGACACTGAATCTGGGGGAGGTGACATGGGGACCCAGGGGCACACCTATAAAAATAAAAGCATGTGGAAATAAATGCAAAGCCGTTAGAGGTCCCGGCATCCCCAGTGCCCAGTCACGCTGAGGCTCCTCCCCTTCTTGACTGTCACCCCTGGACTACACAGCCTAGGATATGTGCTTTTCTGCCCTCATCTGTTTTCCCTGCGCCAGCGTGATAGCTTCCGTATGATCCTAATGTGGGACGCTAAACAATCCTGCCCCGTGGCCACTGGCAGCCCAGAGTCAGGGCTGGTCTCTCCCAACTTGAGATGAGTTCAAAGGCTAGGGATGGTGACTCACTATTTTCATTGTGTGTTCCTTAGCCATGAACACATTTTTAGGGGGAAGCAGGACCACTGAATGTGAACTTGTAGCTTTCTGGTTGCTGAATAAGTGAACAGCCTTGAGATACAAGATATCGTTAAGTACATAGTCCCAATGCATTGATTGCATGGTCATTCATTCCCTATATAAATAAGTGTCCCGGCAGGAAAACGGGACCATGTGGGCCTGACTCCCATTACTGCCAGCTGGCGGCCAGGAGCGGGGATGGGGAAGGTCTTGCGGAAAGAGCTTAAGGGGTTCCGGGGTCTGGTTCCAGTGTCGTCATTATCACCACATAGAGGTGGGGCCGTTATGGTGAGCTCTTCATTTGCCTCCTCATTTATAGTCAAATCTTTTTGGCAGGCTTTAAAAGTCACATTAGCTGCTTTTACTTCCCAAACATTTCCAGCAGTCCTTAGATCCAATCTAAATGCATTTCCACCGTGCAGCGTGCAGAGCTTGCCTTATTGCACAGAAATATCTGGGGAAGTTGAGAATTCACCACTTCCTCGCCTTCCTTCCTGTCCCTGACTGTATGGAAGAAGACAAACCAGAGAGAGTAGAGGTTGGGTGGAAGTGAATTGGGATATAGCTACTCTGGGTTCTGGAGTTAACTGAGGAAGTTTTTCCATTTCTCTGCTGGGAGGATTAATGAAGGTGATTTCTTTCTTTCGAACTGCGAAAATTCTGAGAATTGTTGCCTTGGTTCAAAATTTGAACCTTTATCTGGTATTAGGGTAACTGGGTAAAAATGACCTAGGAGGCTGATTAAAAATATAGCATCTGAAGTTTGGATTGGAATCCAGGCATCTGAAGTTTCAAAAAAGGCGTGTGATCTGATTCTCATGCACACCCAGGCTTGGACGCCTCCAAGTTATGAAGTTCACTTCCTGAATCTTGCAAAATGATTAAACCTTATTTGAATGAGCAGTAATAAACCACATCATTTGTTCACTAATAATGTTCCTTGCCTATGTCTTTTTCGTATGAGCTTTGTAACACTGAGGGCAGTGGCTATTCTTATTCGTCATAACCTCAGCAACATCCAGTAGATATTAATAAGTTATCAGTAAATTAAGGCGGAAACATTGTGCACATTTATTCAGTTCCAGTGAAGGCGATGGTATGTTAGATTTTACTCTGACAAGAGTTCAGGGGTTACTTACTCGCTTGTTTGTTTTCACTTTAATGGTAGGGCTACTTTTCCCTCTTGCTTTTTTCTCTTGTTTTTTTTTTTTTTTTCCCCTTTGCTACTCCATGTTGTAGTTCTTGCAGTAGAGAATTGCATGACAGTACAAAGCCCCAGAAGAAACTCGTCTTGGTGTGATTGGCTGGTTGGTTATCGCAACCCAGGAGGATTAGGAAAGTCAGTCTCTGGACTCTCCAGCCTAAGTCCTTTTCAGTAAGTCAACAATTCCACCTCCCTTCCGTCCTGTGAGTAAGAGAAAGTTTTCTTTTGTTTCCTTCTCAAAACCGCAGCTCTTCTGCAGGGTCCTCTCTTGCCCCGGAGATGGTCCTGTGAGCCCTTAGGGTCTTGCATCACAGAATGGCTGTAGTTGCAGAGTTAAAGGCAATGAAACAAATGCTATCAAGGCTTTCTCTCAGCTCCCAGTAAACGGATTTACATGCAGCAGCTATGGAACAAACTGAAACAGTAATTGACCCCGCTGACTGCCTGTGATTATTCAAGGTGCAGTAATCTCAAGGGGCCTCATTCATCTCTTTGCTGGAGCCTTAGCTGACTGCAGAATAATTACAGGGAATTCCAGTTAAGACTTAGAAAGATTTGTCACTGGCCGGTGGGTACCACTGGCTTAGAAAAACTCAACATACTTATAATTAGTATAAGCCAGCTACAAGTAACCTCTTGTTAAAATGCAAATTATTAGAACATCTATTACCAAATAAGAAAAGTTTTTTTTTTTTTAAGTATTAGGGATTCCAGGCACAGGAATGTGCGCTGAACTTGAAAAGCTTGATGCCAATTATGTGCTTCACTGAATTAAAATGAATTGATGTTATTAATAAAGACTCAAATGATCTACCCTGCCAGCCCAACCTTTTACCACCTTGCATTTTATTAGAAATGAACTTTTCAATTAAGATCTGTCTTCCCACACTTAGCAAATTGAGTTTTCCAGACTTATGATTCAGTCACAGGAGCTTAAGGAACATGGTAGGGGTTCTGGTAGGAGGAGGGGTGGTGGGTCATGCCCAATTTGCTATGACAGCTTGCCAGTCTCTAATACTATATTTCAGCTCTTTCAGAGTAATGTGGTCCCTCGTCTAGGTCCCTGCCACTGAATAATTTATTCAATAAATTGAATGAGTGCAATTTAAAGGGAAGTGAATGAAGATGTTTACACTTGGTGGCAGCTCTCTAAAATAATATTTGCAGCGAAAATTGAGATGAACCCGTCTTTATTTGGTAAGAAGAGGAGGGATAGATAGGAATAAAAGTGTTTAAAGACCTATTATTATTCTCAACTTAGTTTGTCCCCGGAAGCAGTTTTTCCATGCAAATGAGAAAACATTCCATTTGAAATTCTTCCTAGAAGCTAGATTGATTTGCAAGTGTTTGGCACATTAATTATTTTATAAGTAAATAGAGATATAATTTAAGGCATGGGTCAGCACTTTCTTAAGAGAGAGAATCAGTAGTATATTGTGATTTGGTGGTCTCTTTGAAGTGACAATTATTTTGGGGGCTCTTTTCCACCTTCACCTCCTCCTTTTTTTTTTTTTTTTTTTTTTAGAGAGAGAGAGAACATCTGGGAAATCTGAATGCTGACTGGATAGTTTTTGTTTTGTTTTTTTACATGTGATAGATAATTGTACTTCTGTTTTCTTTTTAAATGCTTATTTATTTTTGAGAGAGAGAAACAAAGCATGAGCAGGGGAGGGGCAGAGAGAGAGGGAGACACAGAATCCAAAGCAGGCTCCAGGCTCTGAGCCCTCAGCACAGAGCCCAACGTCCTGCTTCAACTCATGAGCTGTGAGATCATGACCCGAGCTGAAGTTGGACGCTTAGCTGACTGGGCCACCGAGGTGCCCCAGCCTCCTACTCCTTGATTCCTATCTTGCTGGCTTACTCAAGAGTCATAAAGAAGTACAGTGGCGGAGCTGGTTGTTTTCACCAATTTATATAACCACCACCCTCTCCCTGGCCAATATCAGCTGGTTGAAACTTGTGGTTTTTGGGGGGCTGAGGCGCATTTCTTTGTTACCTCTCCTCTTTTTATTATGTGTGCTTTTCATCTCACTACCCGTTTTCCATAAGATTTCTGTTTCTACCAAATGGTGGCTGTGAGGTGCCTGAGTTCTTAAGTTTGCCCTGTTCGCTGCCGTATGCCTGGCGCTGCGAGGGGAGCAGTGCCTGGTACACACGGACTGCGTACCGGTCTCCGCCTGCCTCAGTTGGTCAGTCTTCTGACCCTTCAGTTCCCTGCACCGAGCCTACACCGTCCCCTCAGCTGTCATCCACACACAACCCCCACCCCCACCCCCACTTCTGGGTTCTGCTCATACTGTTCTCCCCACTGAACTTGCTTCCCTCCTCTTCTCTTTCTAACCAAATCCTACCCATGCTTCCGTACAGGAGATCCACATCCTCCATGATGGTTTCCGCTGGTCCGCAGAGTCCTGGTTTCTGTAGTCTGACTGTGTCTTGCTGTCCTGTCCTGTCATAGGGTCTGCCTTAGTTCTTCCAGCGTTTCGCGAGAGATGGTATTTATCCTCGTCGATTTAGGTCTAGGTGAACAGCATAGGTCCTGTGCCTCAAACTCAATGGCACGTTTGGTCTTTTAAGAACTGGGCATGGTGCAGAGGCCTGCACTACATGTCCAGTAGATGCTCACTGCGCACGGTCAGACCTCTCTCCTCACCGCTGTGGTGCGTGATGCCCGCCTCAAGTGGAGTACGACCTCTGTTTGGTCATGACTTCAGGTCAGTTCAAAACATGTGTGACATTTCCTCCCTCAAACTTCCCAAGCTTCCTCTCATCTTTCTGGAGAGTTCGGCAAGCAGCATCTGCAAGAGAGGTTTCATTCTTTTTTTTTTTTTTTAATATTTTTATTTATTTCTAGGAGAGAGAGAGAGAGAGACAGCGTGAGCAGGGGAGGGTCAGAGAGAGAGGGAGATACAGACCCCGAAATAGGCTCCAGGCTCTGAGCTGGCAGTCAGCACAGAGCCCAACGCGGGGCTCGAACCCACGAACCGCGAGATCATGACCTAAGCAAAAGTCAGACGCTTAACCGACTAAGCCACCCAGGCGCCCCAAGAGAGGTTTCATTCTTAATGGTTGACTTTTTCCTGGTGGCCTCTGTCCGAGCCCCAGCCCAGTTACTTCTTTCTGCATCTGTTTGCCTTTGCTTTTTCCTCTCTCTTTCCAGCCATAATATATCATTATTTTTTTAAAAGGTACATTTTGAATTTGGTCATAGCCCTTTTGTGCATGAGACTAGTCACTATTTAAAAAAAAAAAAGCTTTTATAATTTGTACTTTTCACTGTCAGTCTGACCTTCCCTGCACTTCGTTCAAATTACTGAGCTTTTATTGTATTGAGCTACTCTTTCACCCTTAAATCTCAAAAATGCCTTTTTACTGTCAAATCTTATTTAGGAGGGTTAACCGAGGAATATGACTATATGTAGAACGTTGACACCCAACAGGGTCCTTGAAATAGATGACCTTGGAAATGGGCACTGAGATAATTGGCAAAAGAAAATTGACAGAAACCAACTGCTTCGAAGATAACACAGGGTCACAATCAAAAGGACAGTGGAAATGGAACAGAGGATCTGATCAAAGACAAAAGCTTACCAAGGGACTGGATTTTTAAAGAAAATCTTTAGGGCACCGATTATGCATGCAATAATAACTCCACAGTTTGTATTGAGCAACTACTATATTATCTACACTGTTCTAGGCACTTATGTTATAGAGAAATGAGACAGGGTGAGTGACCTGTTCACAGTCTAGTTAGGGTGGGAGTGAGGGCAGTGGCAATAGCAGAACACATAAAAATGCACTGTTTTGGGAAGAAAAGGTGGTAAATTTAGTTTTGGGTTCAAGGTACCTATAGAATCTCTAAGTGGGACTGCCAGTAGGTGTTAATTTATCATTATAGAGATGTTATGTCCAAGCTAGCGTTGCATGGACAGCTGTTAGAGATCTTGCAGAAGAGATGGCTCTTTGGACTAGCTGAGCTCACAGAGCATATGGATGATACTATATTTATTCTCACAATTGCTCGGTGTGATACCTTCTCTTTAATAATACTCACGGAAGGGGGTGAGGGGTTCTGTGAGCTTCTCAGCCCTTGGCCGTAACACCTTCCTTTCAGAAGCAGAAATCACAAAGGAGATGCCTCCTTTCTATAATCAAGGTTATGAAAGCAATTAAAATGTTCCATGGCTTATTTCCTGCCTTTCTAAACTACTTTGTAGGTTGACATCTGAAATGGCCTCCAACCTGGCAGCCCTGCTGTACTTGAAAGAAAGGGGAATGTTTGTATTTCTTAGGAAAAGAATGCACACCATCCTTTTTTTTTTTTTTTTTTTTTTTTAAATATTG
>NW_027530019.1:8268835-8357654 GCF_008692635.1 Crocuta crocuta | reverse complement strand
AGTTAAAGCTGTTGAAGGGGGAATTGGTTCATCACTTCAGTAAATTTAAACAATAACTTTTTTCCTCGTTACCAAATTACAAACTCATCACAGAAAGTTCAGACAATACAGATAAGGGAAATAATGCAATGAAAATCCACCATCCTGACGTAACCACTGTTGACATCTTGGCTTTCTGATCTTTTCTCTTTTGAATGATCATATTGATATATATCATAAACAATTGGTTTACACTGTGCATACTATTCTCTAATCTGCTTTTTACGTTTAATAGTTGTGATCAGTGTGTTTTGTTTTATCAGTTTAGAGGTACAAAATGAGTTCACATTAGTTTTAATATTCTAGTCAAATTAACTGGTGGCTCCAATACACAAGAATATCTTACATGTTTCTCTCTTTTCTCGCCTTCTTTCTCATCTCAGAGTTTGAGCTCACAAAGTAAGTTTCAAAAACCCAAGGGTATTTACTTAACCCTAGGACTCAGTCCTGATCACTGTCCTGCCACAGGAAAAGACTAGAAAATCTGTCTAGTCAGCTGAATGGTCCCATTCTATTGGCTGTTGCTGTTGTTTTATTTTTAATTCCAGTTAGTTAACATACAGTGTTATACTAGCTTCAGGTGTACAATATAGTGATTCAACAATTCTATACATTGCTCAGTGCTCATCATGATAAGTATATTTTTAATCCCCTTCTCCTATTTCACCTATTCCCCTTTCCCCCTCCCCTTTGGTAGCCACCAGTTTGTTCTCTATAATTAAGAATCTGTGTTTTTGTTTCTTTCTTTCTTTCATTTTTTTCTTTCCTTGTTTGTTTTGTTTGCTAAATGCTACATATGAGTGAAATCATATGGCTCTGACTAACTTACTGTCTGTTGCTGTTCTTGATGCCACATGATGTTGCTTCAGTGTTGCACCTGACCACTACCAAAGGTCTGTGGTGATGTGGCCATATTTGCGGTTGACACTGGTGGTCTAGTAGTCTGGGACAGCTATTGACCACTGAAGGAAGTGACTTTTGGAATGATGTACATGTTAGCTCAGGAACAATTTTTCAGGCTACTCTTGGAGGGGAAAGGGGAAACTATTTTTTTCTACATTATTACATATTACATTCAGCTGGGTCATACTATCTGCCTGGGCTCCTACAAACACATAATCACACAGTTGCAGGTTGGGTTCTTTAGAAACAGACACTATGATGGAGTTTGAGATGTAAGGTATTTATTAGGGCTCAACACCTGAGAAAGGAAAGGGGAAGAAGCAGGATGGGGCAGAGGCAGAAACTGAGCTGTGGTGCAGGTCTGACAAAGCTTCAGCCAGCCCACTAAGGAGCTCAGGAGTGAGTATTGCCCATCAAGGTTGTCCCATGTTGGGTTGAAATGGCTGAGCCTGTGTACACGTGTCTTACTCAGCCACTGGATGTGGGCTGTCTCAGAGAAGGACAGGACTTTGGCAAGGCGGCGCTCTGTTGAGGCACACCTGAAAGACGTCCTGCTATCCCTGAAATGGGCAGCAAGTCATTCCCTGAAGAAGGATCTGCATGGTATGTCTCTGGTCTACCACAGTCCACAGTCTCCCTGGCTCCACTTCATATATTTTGGGGGAGAAGCTCCGAGGATACCAGTGGGACTCTCTTCTTGGTTTAAAACTTAGAAGAGAGAGGTTAGTGGGATGAACTATAGTTTCTGCTGCCATAGTTGGCCTTGAGGCTGCAATTGATATTTGTCTCTTTTTTCTACTATCTGTTGTAGATTTCTCTCACCTTCATTGACCAGGTCTTCTAGCCTTGGGGGTTTAGGTAGTGGCTTGAACCTGATGCTAAGGGGTCTGAGACCTTGGGCAGAGGTTGTTGTATATGTTCATTTACAGTACTAATTGGGCAAGGGAGGGCCAAGAGCTATCCAGATGAATTACCTGAATGCTACCCATATTCCTCATTGCCCCTATTTTGTAACAATAGCCCTACTTTATTCTCCTCTTTTTGCCCGCTGGCCCTCATAAACCAGTAGCCCAAAGGAACCAGGCAAGAGCTTCCAATTCAATGGGGATTTTGTTAGTTCTCTGGTAGAAGCTTCTTCTCTGGGTACCAGATCTTAATCTTCGTAGAACGCAAAGTGGGGTTGGGGGGCAGGAAGCACAAATTTTTAAATTTGGTCATTGGGAGTGATGGTAAATGGAGTTGTTTTTACTTCAATCTCCTGGTTCCCAGACCCATGTATTCTTTCTATAGAGACAGTGTTATATAATGATATTTTATCCAATGTGTATACTGTGTTCTGGAGGATGGCATCTCATTCTGTTAGAGTATTGCTTCTGAGACAATATTTTCTCGGTGAGTTTCATAGGCTTATCACACTCTATCAGGCCTGGAGCTCTGGGTTTTGTGGAATAGGATATGATCAATGGATTTTGTGATCATGGACCTACTCCTAATCCTGGCACAGAAGAAATATCTTACCATGAAATACCAAGTAACTATGCATCTGGATTTGCCAATCATGACTTGGGTTCTATCTGATGTACTGAAACGGGAGACCAAGTGGGCCTAGCTATCTATTGTAACATGAAAGTGGTACATCTGGGAATGAGCATGAGCATCATCAAGAGGTATTTCAGTTCTGCCATGGCCCTGTGGCATGCCAGGAGTTGTTTTTCAAATAGCATGTAATTCTCTAGGGCGGGCAGATGGCCTTGCTGTAGAGCCCCAGACTGTGGCACCCACCGCTGTTTTAACTACAATGCCCCTTCTCAGTTCATATCCCAAGTCTAATCTTACCACTAATATCTAGTTCAGATGGCATAACCTTGCTTTTAGAATACCAGGGACCTACACTGCTATTCTCTTACTGGAGCATGCCACAAACTCCACAAGAATTTTTGCCCACAGTCAATACCTGTGTTATCATAGGGTCTGTGGGATCATATGGCTTAAGTGGCAGGGCTATTTCACTGCAGCTTAGATCTGCTGAACTCTTTCCTGCTCTGGACTTCATCCAAACCTGGCCATTCTTTGGCCACCAGGTGTATGGATCAGAAAACAACAGTCCTTATTTCCAATAGAACTTTATGCACTGGTGGAAATATTTGTTATCTGTGTTATCAGTATGGTAGCCACTGGGTACATGTAGCTATTGAGCACTTGAGTATTTGAAATGTGACTACTGCAACTGAAGAATGGAAATTCTAATTTAATTATTTAATTTAACTTAAATTTAAGCTTAAGTAGCCTTGTGTGACTAGTAGCCACTGTCCTGGATATTATAGGTGCAGAATATACTGCCTCCAGAATCCAAAAGGGTTCAGCACATATTTTCCTTCCTTCCTTATTTTATTTATTTATTTTTCTCCTGTGGTAAGAAGTAAAAGAAGCAATACTTTATTTTTAATTAGTTATTGGAGGGGATGTGTGGTATGGTCCAGGTCAGCAGGCCCTAAGATTTTTACTAAGGTGGTGGCCCCAGTTTATGAGTCACTTTATGAATCTTCATTGGGTTAATCTCCCACCCTGGGAGAGTGTGTGTCTTACAAAGTCTAAGTGATAGCTACCGCTTGTGTATCTACTACAATCAGCATATTATCGATGTGATGAATCAGTACTGTATGGGATGTTCAGATGATTCAGATCTTTTTGGATTATAGTATGACAAGGTAAAGACAGTTAACATAGTCCAGAGGGAAAACTATAAATAAATGATGTCTATCTCACACAAAGCAAAATGTTTCTTATTCTCTTTTCCAATCCATTCTTCAAATCAAATCATTAGCCACATACCATGTACCTGATGCTGTGGTAATTTGCTCTAGCAGATACCACGTCTGACACAGTGGCTCCAGCTGGGCTACTGTTTGGCAGAGCTTGTGGTAGTCTATATCAGGGATTAGTAGACTATAGCCTATGGGCCAAATCTGACTTGTGCCTATTTTTATAAGTAAAGTTCTATTGGAACACATAGCCACACCCACTCACATGTTATTTGTAACTACTTGCACACCACAATGGGAGGAGGGTTGAATTGCTGTAACAGAGACTGTATGGCCCACAAGGCCTAAAATACTTATTATCTGGCCCTTTATAGAAAATGTTTGCTGAGTACTTGTTTACCTTCATTCTCCAGGATCCATCTAGTTTCTGTAGGGGCTGGAGAGGTGAATAAAAAATGGAGATGTTATGGCAGCAACTACCACTTGATCCTTTAGATCTTTAAGAGTAACACTAATTTCTACCTTCCCTGTCCACCCTCCTACTTTGTATTGGGTAATGCCAATTACTAACTATAAATTTAGCACTGGGGAAATAACCACCAAGTCAATCTGTGGGTCCATTGAACCTATTGTAAGCCAGACTCAGGCTACATTTGAATTTATTACCTGTCTCCCATTTATCCCTACTCTAATAAGGGATAATCGATAATATTTCAGGTCTTCAGGCATCAGCCTAGGTCCTCAAACCGTGTGTTTCATAGTCCTGCCTGTTTCTCTTTCCCTGGGGTATATTTACCCAAATAAATAGTCATAGGCCACCTTGGTGGGAGAGTCAGAGTAATTATCATAGTGTATACTGCTGTGATATTACAGAGTCCTTCCTCCTGGGTATCAGGCAACCTCTTCAGTCACTGGGTTCTGGACCTGAAAATTGGGTTCAAATCTGGAAAATCAATAAGAGATCATGCTTTTCGTTTAGGAGAAATGTACTCAGTCTCTCAGTCATCTACCCTTTATTTCTTCTGTAATAAGAAGAATTATTGGTGTAAACTTCGTAGTACCCATGTATTTTGCTTATAGGTATTTGGTGTTCAATTAACCATCAGTATAACTCTCTACAGTTGAGGCTTCTTGACTGCTGTGCCAGTCATGTCATTCATTACCATTACTGTAATCATCTGGCTTTAAGCTGTTTATGTCTACCAATTATTCTATGTTGTTTTGGGGCCCCACCATCCCCATTGCTATTAAGGAGCCAAGTCCCATAACAGCTTTGCTTACCATTATCTCTGGTGTATGGAGGAGCAACATAACTGAACATTTTAGTGCTGGAGCCCCTCTCTCCACCACATTCTTTATATTTTTGGCAGATGGTAGGTCCTCTGGGCCTTTCTGTGGAACATAATCATTGAGCAAGTCTTCTGGCCATACATAGTATTTCCACTTCAGATTGGCCACTTCAATGAGTCTTTAAATCCCTTCCTGCACCATTTGCCATGATAATCTTGGCATTGCAACTTTGTTTCGGGAGCACCCTCATTTTTCTTTTTTTAATGTTCTAGGAGTCGTTTTCATGGCAAGTTTACCCTGTCTCTTGGGGTCCTTGCCAAGGGTTAAATTCTGTATCTTTGGAGACGACCACCAAGCTGATGAACACTTCCATATTTTAAGTTTATGTTCCAGTCATCTTGATTAAACACCCTCAGAATACAGTCCCATATGACATATATTATCCTGGTACATGCTGGTACATGGTGGTTTATTTGGACTGGGTCTGCAGTGTTTTTGAAGGTATAGTCCCTTTGAATATTCCCAGCTGGGTTACACTGTGATTTAACCTTAGTTTTAGGCCTAGTGGAGAGGAGGGTAGGTGAGGCAGATCTTATTGCCTTTTTGGGAAAAGGTCTTTGTGTTGCCTCCAGGATGAGGTGGGAGGGGTAATACTTGTTCTTCATAGGTGATGAAGATCTTTTAAAGATTTTGTAAATTTTATCATAGATTACAAACATAGATTACCTATGAGTAGAAGTAGCATAAAATCTGTTTCTTTTTAAAAAATTTTTAAATGTTTTATTTATTTTTGAGAAAGAGATAGAGACAGCATGAGCAGGGGAGGGTCAGAGAGAGAGGGAGACACAGAATCTGAAGCAGTCTTCAGGCTCTGAGCTAGCTGTCAGCACAGAGCCTGACACAGGGCTCGAACCCATGAACCATGAGATCATGACCTGTGCCGAAGTCAGCTGCTTAACCAACTGAGCCACCCAGGCTCCCTGCATAAGGTCTGTTTAAAAATCCTATATCCTTATCCTTAAATCCTATATCCTTAATTATAAAAATTCTAGCTAGTATTAAGAAAGTGCCTACTATGTGCCAGGAACCTGAGGTGTATTCACTCATTTGGTCCTCATAATAACCCCATGGGGAGGTTACTATTACTCTTCTCATTTTTCTAGATGAGGTATCTGAGTCACAGAGTGGTCATAATTTCCCCAAGCTTGCACCTACTTTTAATTGGACTTAGTGGACTTAGATATATAACACACCTATGCTATATTTTAAATAAAATTGCTCAAGATTAACAAAAACATCTTATTTAAAAAATATGGAGTCTGCTGAGAACATTTACAACTGACATTGTTTTCAAAAAGTCTATATTGTTTGTGGAATTTTTTTGTTAGCATCATAAAAGTCAGATTGAAAACAGACCTCACGCAACATAGAAAAGATACCTGTGCACTTTTGTGCTCAGTGTGGTTATAGATCTATTTAAGCGTCCTTTAAGTCAAAGGCACCTCTCGTGTGTCATTGGTTGCTTGACTTAGAGACAGAACGTGATGTGCGGCACCCAAGAGGGATGACAGCCATATCCCCTTCCTTTCATTAAAGCCCAAACCTGCCCTCATGACCGCAGGCCTTGTCTGAGCCAGCTCTTTAACATAATCACAGTATCACTTGGTGCCGAGCTGATCTGGGTCCTGCTAACAGGCGTTGGGGAATGGTGATTAGGACTTAGTGCATGGCCCTTATTCAAAGAGGACTGACCTAGCTATCACATACCATAAATCCCACCCTGACCGAAGCTTGAAAATTGGTTCTGGTTGATTGTTTTTACATGGTGCTGTGACTAATTGCTTAATTTCTTCCTGGTGCTTTTGCCATAAAGGTTCTAATTCATGGTGTTAAAAAAAAGGGCTTCAGGTAACTAATCACATTTGTAGGACATCTCAATCCTAGGACAACATTTGCCTTATTATCCTTTTTTAAGAAACAAGTCTAATAGGTTAGTTTATTTGCTGTTTTTAATCAATATCAAATATATCGAACACCTATTGTGTGAGAGGTACATAAATTTAATCCTGTCTCCCTCCCTTCCCCATCCTGCCCTCCACCCCCTGCCAGCTACTATGTACTGTACTCATTTTGTAGGAATCTCTTTTAGATTGATCTCCTGTTTACCATATTGTGGGCAGATATAACACTTCTGGTTTAGATCCCAGAACAGCAATAGTGCCAAAAACATTTCCAGTCCTTATGGTTTTTGCAACCTGAGGCGGAATCTCAGCACACGCTCCATCCAGCCCACTGCCTTCAGCTCTTCTGCACACCATGAACACTGATAACTTGCATTGCATGTCATTGTGGATATGGCTGGCCATGTTCCAGCCACTGTCCTTCCCCTCCCAACCCTTCACTCCATAGTTTCACTGTCTTAGCAAAGGTAAGCTCTCTGAAGACAAATTCTTCTATCACTGTGTCCCCAAGATCCAGAATCCTGCCTGGCATGTGTCAAAAGGTCAATAGCTGCTTGTTGATTCAAATATGGTACTTCCATGAAAATACATTTTTTTCCTCCTCCCTTTTCATAAGGGTCTTGGTTCTTATCGTTGTAAATTTATTAGTTGAAATATTGTTTAAGTTAACCACATTTTATCTGATTACAAAAATAGCATGCATTACTTGTAGATACTTTTGGAAAATACAGAAAAATTAAAAAGAAGTAAATTAAAAAACCTCCTACCTTGACATTATCTCTCTCTCTTTTATTAAGAGTTTGGTATCATAATTTCTAGGTGGTTTGAATCATGTTTTCTGCTTGTCATTATATTGGGAATCTCCCCCCTTACCGTGATTACTTATATAGTCTTGCTTTTTTTGTGTGTGGAGGGGATAAGAGAAATATGTGTTAACTTTATTGTGGTGATGGTTTCTTGGGTGGATATATATATTGACAGTTGTGAAGTTTTATACTTAAATATGTGCAGTTTAGTTCACTATGCTTCAATAAAGTTACCAAAAAAATGGCATGAGTTAGTCTTTTGAGGCATTCTTATAAACAAGAGAGAAATACCATCAGACGTGCTATAGAGTAGCACAAAGACTATTACAATAAAAGCCCCCAAATTGTATGTGCAGGACTTTCCTTGTGCAAAATGGTTTTCATGATTTATGAGTAACCTTCATGGACATGTACCTTCATGGTATGCCCCTCTGTAGACATGCTTTGTGGCGTGTGGCTTGTGTCATCACAGAGGATTCTGTGCTTGGTTTCATGCTCTCTGGTCACCATTTTAAAATTCTTTTTATTTTTTCTCACCGTTTGGAAGCTGGAAGTTATGATCAAGGTGTCAGCAGGTTTGGTTTGAGGCCTCCCTCTGGGCTTGCAGATAGCTGCCTCTTTGCTCTATGGCCACATGATTACTANCATGACCTAAGCGAAAGTCGGACGCTTAACCGACTAAGCCACCCAGGCACCCCTACTATGGCTTTTTCATGCCAAGTGTTTTCCATCTTCTTATTTTAGCTTTAGTATCTTTTAGTGATCTTTTAGTACATTTAAAGTGACTCTACCATGGCTGGATACAGCAGTTGCCTCCCTCTTTTCTGAACTACTTTGTTCTTTTCTATAAATTTCATTTCCACTTAATCAGCTAGAGTTCGATTCTGTGGTTTGCTATCAAAAAATTGGTGGTACAGTACTGTCACTGGGAACAGAGTGTAAGCAGCCAATCCTCAAGGAAAGTTGAGGGATCCAGGCTTGCTATTTTGGGCAAAAGTTGGTGAAAATCCCTTTATTTTAGGAGATAGTCTTGTGGGTTCTCAGGGCATGCAGTGGTGAAAAGAATCCCTTACCTTATCATCACCTGGAATGAATAGCTGATTGAATACAAAATTTAGAGAAATAAAATGGCTCTTGGGATTGAGGGATATGAGAGAGTGGAAATTAAAAAACATTATGGGGTGGCCTGACATGGCCAGATCTCGCAGGAAGGGAGATAAGGGAGTAAATATCATAGCCTTCCTCTCCAACCTCACTCTGTTGTGTCGAGGCTCTCCATTTCCCTGAATTGTTATATTTTGAGTAATTTTGGATTGTATCATGCACATTATGAATGTCATGTTGTAGAGATTCTGAAGGATGTTTTTCATTCCCTCTAATGAGTCATGTTTTTTCATTCTAGCAAACCTGATTAGATATGAGCTCCAAACTCTGTTTTCCTCTAGGTCCAAACTCAGTTCAGTTCCAATCTTTTACCTTTAGGTGAGGTGCTTTGAGCCTGCTCCATGCATACATGGTTCAGGAGTCAGCCAGACATGTGGGGAGGCAGAGTTTGAGAGTTCCCTCTCTGGCTCCTTTTCTTCCAAAATTTTTCCTTTATCCAGTGACTGTAGCTGTCCTGAACTCAGTACTTTGATCCTCTAGGCCAGAAAGATTGCAATTTTCACTCATGCTTGATGCTCTGTGTATGCTAAATGAGCCTGCGTTTAGGCTGTAAGAGAAGCAGCAAAATGGAGTACTTATTCCGTGTGATGCCCTTTCTCATGCATGGACTTCTCGCTGGAATCTACTTTTCTTCACCCTCTTGGGCCTCCATATAGCTGCTTCTTGTATATGTCTATATTTCATAGTATCTATATGTGGAGGGTTTATTCTATGTGGATTATGTAGAGGGTTTATCCTACATGGAGCAGGATATTACTTGGCTATTACTAGAAGCTCAATCCTTGTTTTATTAAAATTTTTTTCTTAACATTTATTCATTTTTGAGAGATGGAGAGAGACAGAGCATGAGTGGGGGAAGGGCAGAGAGTAAAAGGGAGACACAGAATCTGAAGCAGGCTCCAGGCTCTGAGTTGTCAGCACACGGCTGGATATTGGGCTCCAACCCACGGGCCATGAGATCATGACCTGAGCCAAAGTTGGATGCTTAACTGACTGAGCCGCCCAGGTGCCCCTCAATCCTTGTTTTAAGACATCTCTCTCTCTTTTTTCCCCCTCTCTTCATGTTTCTAGAATGTCCCTCTCCCCACTATTATGGATGCAACCCTTCAAATGTTTTCAGGCTGGCTGTAAAATCGGGTTCCCTGAATGTTACATGTGGAAAGGGCATTAAACATTATTTAACAGAACCTCTTCATTGCAAAGATGAGAAAACTGAGTCTTGGGGAAGCAAGAAATTTACCTACAATGCTGGGGAAGATGAGTGAGGGTGATGTGTGAGAGATACCTGAGCTTGCTGATGAGAAACACATCTTCTGAAGACTGAAATGTAGTTCGTGAAACCCGTGGGGAAGAAAGTTTCTTTGGTGCCTCTCTGCAGCAGTGATAAGGGTATTATAGATTCAGAGACTTGAAATGAGTAAGAGAAAGGATTTCTCTGGAAATCTTGTCTGAAACTGCCATAAATTTTAGAAACATCCAGTTGGAAAACACATCAAACATGTCTTTTCTTAAGCAAGTTGTCACATTTCATCACCATGGCTGGTTTTCTATTTCAGTCTCTGTCTCCTGAAGCAGCTGTATTCATCCTGAAGAGAGGCTCAGAGCTGGAGACAGACGATGACATGTGTTGCCTCAAGTGGGAAGACTTTACCAAAAGGTTTAAAGGTCCTCCTCAGTCTTTGTTGGCTTGTCTGTTTAAATAAGAATATACAGACTTGTCCCCAATGTCCTCCTCCTTCCCTCATCTCTTCTTTCTCTCCTACTCCATCACAACTGACAACATTTGGGAAAGATGACCTCAGTCAAATCTCTTACCAGTAGTAGCTCTTTATGTCAAAATTGAATTTAGATGCCTTATTTCTCCAGTCACCTTAGTGGATGGGATGGTTAAATTTTCTTAAATTAATGCTTTCTGGGCTTTCATTGTTGCTGTTATTTAGATGCTAGAATCATAGAAGTTAAGTTAAAGGACTAAGAGAAAAAAACTAAAGTCAACTCAAGCAAAAAAAACTTGGTGAGGGGCGGGAGGGAAGGTTTGAATATAGTATTAAACACAAGTGTCTAGAAGTAGATTAAGGCATAAAATACTTGGCTCCTATATTACATAAATCTGAGGTAATTTGTGGGAGATTGTATCTTAAGATAGAAAGAAATGTGGATTTTAAAACAGTGACTTGATTTAAGTTTGGCAACTTTGTATTTGGAGTTATATTTCCCTAGTGGCATATAGGCTAATGCGTGAGGGGTAAGATGCTGTCCTGCTAGTATTCCTGGGACTTGAGGGCCATTTGTTCATCCCAGGCACCACCGCTTGCAAGACAAGTGACCTAACAAAAGCACTCAATTCCTTATTAAATGAGTATAGAGGGGGTGGATTTGTAGATCTGGAAGGATGCATTTCCTCATACATAAGCACCACAACAGGAGACACTATGAAGTCTCTCCTTGCTCCGAGGATGGAGGCCTTCTTAGTAACGTGGTGGGATTTTTTAGGCTCAGCATTTCAGTTGAATGCAGCATGTCTGGGAGGAATTTACTGTAGGGGCTAGCACCTAGGAGGTGCACCTATGTGTTTGTAGGATGGAAGGGCAGTGGGGCAAATATATAAGTTACCGTCAAGCCGTGATAGCAACTTGTGACTGCTTTCCAGGCTTGGGGTTGATGCCAGTAGCCCCACAGGTATAAGTCTTTTATTCGGAGATCAGGAGGTGAGGAAGTAGCAATTGGACATAAAATGGTTTTCTCTGAAATAAGTTATTAGAAATAAGCTGTTGCCATCCCTATCTTTCTCACTTTAAATGGAACTGACACTATGACCAAATAATTGGTGGTAATTGTAGGCCTGGTGTCAGATTTAATAAACCACTCAAACCACAAATCCTCTAAAGATATGGTTAGTTCTCTATCACAAGATAGTACTTTCATATCCTTTAACACCTGATTACTGTTGCTTGTATTTTTGCTCAATATAATATTTCCTGATTTTTTAATAAAAGAGCTGTCATTTCTAATAAAAATTGAAAAAAATCATCCAGGGAAACAACACAATTGATGGATATCACAGACTGAAATATACTGACTGTAAGTCCACATCTTCAAACACTTGCAATAAAGCTTTGACCCTAAGCTGGACCTTGTGTTGAGATTATAACTCACTGTGTCAAGTAAGATTTCTCACTTCTGAGGTTTCTTACTCTGGTCCCCTTGTCTCCAGAAGGCCTCTTCCCTGGAATGAGTAGTGGATTTGCTTGAATTTGGCCGAGTAGAAGGTGAACACCCTTTCTACCTCTTGGGGAATAGAAACACATTCCTTCTCTTTGGCCCATGTGATAGAGTGAATTCACAATACACTACACGTTTCTGTGTTAGAACTATGTACATCATGACCTTTATCATGTGACTTTGTAGTCTTCCCCATTAAAGTGGGGAGAGTGTATTTTCCTATTGATGTTGGGACTGGTCACACAACTTGTGACTTGCTTTGGCTAATGAAACATCAGTGGAATGGGGCAATATGTTAGTTTGAACCCAGGGCCTCAAAAGGCATCATGAATTTTAGCTTATGCTTTTGCACTGGTGACATTGTACATGAGAAAAACACGCTTCATATAGCCTTTGGTCCAAGGAGGATGAGAGATTCATGGAGCAGACCTGATCCTGATTGATCTTTAGTCTGAAGCAGAGCTGCTCCAACTTTCCTGTGGTGAGCCAGGAAAGTAAATGCTTATTTTTATAAGGTCTGGGGTTTTGGGGTGGTTTGTTATATCACATTATTGTGGCAATATCGGACAGCTACAGATCTCTAGCAAGATACGGAGTCAGCCTAGCCAATCAGCTGCTTTTGAATGAGCCCTTAAAACTTGAAGGAGAGGCAAAAGGTGGGAAGTGGGTGAATTGTGTTAGACATTATTACTGGTGGTTGTGACTGAGTTAGACATCATGACAGGGAATGCCTGGGGTGGCAAAGCTTGACGGGCCATGATCAGTGTGCTGATGGTGGGTCCTGAGTGGATTATGGCACGGTCCTCACTTTAGATCACTGCCCTTAGAGTCCAATATAGTCTTGTTTGCCAGGTTTTCTATGACTCTGAATCACTCAATATCCTTTGGGAAAATTCCCTCTGTGCTTAGGTTTACAGGGATATGTTGCATACTTGCAACCAAGAACCCTGACTGGTATTCCATGGATGGGGAAGGAACTTGTTTTTTCCCATGATTAAATCCCCTTTGCGTGGCTTTATACTAGATGACACACAGTCCTGGATTGTCTCCTATAATCCTCCACACACCCCTATGCACAATATAGCAGCATGGTTCAGAGTTCTCACTTCACACTACAGGGTTTGCTTTCCGTGTCTGCAACTGACTATCTTTTCAAAAAAATTTTTTAAATGTGTATTCATTTTTGTGAAAGAGGGAGAGACAGAGCATGAGTGGGGGAGGGGCAGAGAGAGGGAGACACTGAATCTGAAGCAGGCTTCAGGCTCTGAGCTGTCAGCACAGAGCCTGATGTGGGGCTCGAACCCATGGAACTATGAGATCATGACTGGAACCAAAGTTGGAGGCTTAATTGACTGAGCCACCCAGGCACCCCTGCAACAATCTTGTTGGGCAAGTCATTTAACCTCTCTGTGCCATAAATCCTCATATGAAACTAGTGATAAAAATAACACTACAGTTTGTGTGCAGCTTAAAGGCACTTAAAATAATATCTGCTCCATGAGAAATTATCAGTAAGTATTAGCTGTAAATAGTAAGGGGGATGATGATGATGAGATGCTACTGCTGATCATATTAGCATTACCCTATGAGAAAAAAATTATCTGTGACGCTCATCCTAAGTCACAGAGACATAGAGTTGGGATCTACTCTGTTCTCCTGGCTTTCCATAGTTCCAAAGCTTTATTATTTAACATAATACAGTGGTTCTGAACCTTTTGTCTTGCATGGCTCATATATATATCTATAGCCCTCCAATGGCAGTGTCTAGAGTTTGAAGATGCTCTTAGTGTACTGGGGTGGTGGTATTCAAACCCATGTCCATTTTGGTGACCATTAGTAGCTCCAGCCTCACCTCTGTCCCTCTCTATTTAGATCCCTGCATTTCCCCACTCCTACATCCTCATCCGAGAATTTCTGCAGAGTAATCTACTGCTTCTGATGGAGGTTTTGCTGATGGAAGTTTGTGTGTTATATATCCTAGAGGTTGGGTGGGGAGATGACTGATAATGATTATTAGATCATCTAGTTGGAACTACAAGGTGGTGTTTTGATGGTGGTAGTGGAAGGTGTGTCTTGAGCAAGCATCCAGGAAGATGTAGCCATGGAACCAGGAGGCAGCAGGGGGAAGACCTGGAGAGGGCACTAGCGTTTTGGGATGGAAGAATCAGAGAAATCTTCACTTCAGAGAAGTTTTCCCTAAGACTTTCCCTGGTTCAAGAATGTTGTTGGTACTAAAGCAATAACAGCTATGTAACAGATTTGAAGCTCAGCACCAAACTCCATATGTGTGAAATATCACTTTATATCCTATAATTCACTCTTCCTCTGAGAGATAATTAATACTCAGCATTCTGAGGGTTCCTCATTTACACTGCCTCCCACTCCTGGCCTCTGCCTCGTGGATTTGGTTCAGTGTTCCAAGTATTACTAGTGCCATATTTGGGGCATAAGGAGAATTTGGGGAACCTCTAGAGATTGGTCATCTGTCTCTGAGCTGAGACATCCTTTGTCTTTGTCCCCATGGTCCTTTCAAGTGTTGGGACACTGTTGCTTCCTGAATATGCTGGGACTCTGATAATCTATGCAAGTTCAGGGTCTGTACCTAGGATATCCTGCACTCACAGGACTTCTTCTCAGGTTGTTGCCTCCTTTTAGGCTGCAATGCCAGCAAGTAGGAGTCTGGATCCCTGATGATATAGGACACAGCTCCCTCTTCACTCTTCCTGAATTTCATGGAGTCCTTTTCTGGTCTGGGGGAAGTCTTTTCCTTCCATGTTTCTCCATTTGTTTATGCTTCTGTTACACCTTTCTGCACCCCATCTCTGTTCTACTTTCCTTCCTACTTCCTCTGGAAACTCATGGAATTCTCCAGGGGTAATTTATTTTTTGAACCACATATCTTCCTTGGGACATTGAGCAGAACTATGTTAATAGCTTGAGTGGAGGGAAGAGGAACTATGAGGAACTCTCTATACTCATTGATTAATGTGTCCAAAGATTTTCTAACAGCATAAGCAAAATTGCATGCAACGCTCGGCAATTTTGCATGAATCAGGTCTATCACTGCCAGTTAGCTTCTGGGCAAGTCAGTCTGCTATTTTGTGCCTCAGTTTCCTCATTTGCAAATAGTTCTGCAACTCCCTAAGCTCAAGGCACTGTTATGAGGATACATAGATTAAGAGATATAAAGTATTTTGAGGAAAGAAAGAAATGCTACTACAGATATCTGAAATTAGTAAATGAAACCCTCAGGACTCAGGTGAATGCTGAAATATTTTGTATGGGCTGTAGTATTTTGATGTTGAATTTGTGGAAAAATATAATCACTGAGGAGAGGGTGAGGGAAGTGAAGAATGAAACCAAAATCTCGTACGAAAAGATAATAATGATGTTTCTCATCTTAGAATCATCTCCAAATTGGCTGTTTTTCTTCCATCAAACAATTGATGGGCAATGAGATTGTGCTTATTTGCAGTTAAAGCTATTGCAATGTTGACAATTAAATGTATATGCGGAACAGAATAATGGAGCAGTCCCATTTTATTGCCAGTGTTAGCCATTTTCTCCACAGGGCACAAGGAACATGTGGGAGAGCTCTGAGCTCTGTGTGATTTGCATGTAAAACGTATCCTCTTTGCAGCCTGCAAGTTCCTCAGTGGGGTCAGAAGTTTGCATTGTATTACAGTGGGTCTGCTGGTCATTGCAGTCACTCACTGATAATTGCTCTGGAACTGACTTCACTCCTCTCCTCCTCATTTCTTTGATTCGATGAATGAATTACTGACCTGGAAGAGTCCTTCATTGCTGCTCTCAGCCTCAGGGTGAGGGTGTTTTCTACCTTTACAACCAATGGGTTCAGAGATTTCTCCACCAATGACCTTGAGAGTACAGCCTTTCAGTTTAAAAACTAATAATGGCCACAATGCAGCAACAATAATGAAGAGAAAGTATAGCAGATATTATTGATGCCCTGCCTCTATGCCTTAGCTTACCTAGGTTCATCAACTGCTGTGGGAGACAGTGTCTTCCTACTTGTAACACCTGTTTCTCTTTTGCTGTGCCTGAAAACTTGATATGGTGCTGCTCAAACTTGCTTCACCACTGTAAGTCAACCCAGAAATATGTGTGTGTTAGTTTCATTCTTGAACAGGGGGGCATCTCAATCAGTCAGTCAGTGGCTCGATACCCCAGCCTCCCATCGTTTTGTATATTGGTTCTCAAACTGTGGCCCCTGGAGCGGCAATATCAGCATCATCTGGGAACTTGCTAGAAAAGCAAATTCTTGGGCCCTATCCCAGACCTACTGAATGGGAAACTCTGAGAGAGGAGCCCATCAATCTTTGTTAACAAGCCCTCCAGGAGATTCTGCTGTGTCCTGAAGTTTGAGAACTGCTGCTTAAATGGGATGATTCTAACCTGGCTTTTACATTTTCTCAGATGGTCTAGATGGGCTTGAGCCACTAATACATCCTTTATTGACTCTTCTCCCTTCCTAGTCTTACTTGCCCCACCCGATATTTGTACTTCTGAGGATCACCTCCTAAATAAACCACTGCATTCAAACCCTTTTCTCTGGGTCTGTTTTAAGGACTTACAAACTCAGGATGAAAAATGCCATCATTGAAGGTCTACCATGTGTTCGGTGCTTTATATATATAATCTCCTTTAATTCTCATGGATGAGGAAGCCAAGGCCCAGCAAAATGAGTTAGGTTTTCCAGAATCATTGCTTGTATGTGGTAGTCATCATTTGTTTACATCTCTGTCTTTGTGACTACAAAGCCCCCACACACTGCGGATTGCAAAGCCAAACAAACAATTTATACATACACTGGGTTAAGAGCCTGAGTTGTGGAGCCAATACTTGTGTGTTTAAAAACCAGTCCACCATGTCATAATTATGTAACCTTGGGGAGTCTTCTTCACCTCTCTGAATCTTAGTTTTTTCTTATGTGCAAAGACAATCATGGTCACTTTATAGTAGTGCTCACCATAGCATTTACAGCATTGTTTACACAGGACACCATGGTGGCTAAATACGAATTCATTTGGTCTTTACAAGATCTTGAGAAAGGTGTCCTTTTCATCTTCATTTTGAAGAGAAGGAAAGTGAGTAGCTGGCATTTGCTTTCCTAACTCTCTTATGGTACATCCCTAAAATCTTGCAAATAATTCTTGCTAAGTACAAACGTTAGTGCATAGAAACATGTTTTTACATTTCATCAAGAGTATTCTGGGAGAGGGCACCTGGGTGGCTCAGTTGGTGGAGTGTCTGACTCCTGATTTCAGCTCAGGTCATTATCTCATGGTCACGGGATCAAGCCCCACACTGGGTTCCATGCTGAGCAAGGAGCCCACTTGAGATTCTCTTTTCCTCTGCCCTTCTTTCCCACTCATGCTTTCTCTGTCTCTCAAATTAAAAAAGAAAAGAATATTCTGGTGAAATGAGCCTTGCTTTCTTGCTGGTAGGAGAAAAATCAGTACGTGGGAGCAAGATGCAAATTTAACAGGCAGTAGGCAGAAGTACCCTTAGCACTTCCATTTATACCAGAAGAACCATGACCCCAGGCCAGAGGGATAGGAGCTTGGAGCTGGAAGAATCCTTCAAGATAACTTAGTCTAATTGCCTGATTTTTTTCGAGTGGAAGATGTAGAGGAGGCAAGGAATTTGTCCGAGGTGATATTCCAAATTAATCAGGCTCAGAGCAAGCCCTGGCAAGATGAATGGGAAGGTACACAAGCATAGTACCAGCTTCTTTTTCTGGTTTGTGTCTAGGTCATGAGACCTGCCTCTGCTATGTTAGTTAACAGCTACAAAAAACCCAACACATCAAAAAGTAGATCTTTAATTGCTGCAAAACTATGTTTACTACACTCATTCCCACCTCCAGAATCATCCCATTCAGAAGTGCCAAAGAACCCCATCAATGTGAACTTCAGTGCCTCCTGATACAAACAAGATACCTTGATATCGATACTCTGGGTGCCCAGAGGTTCTTTCCCTAAAAAACAAGGGAGTCTTGTGGCTTCTGGTTACCTTTTCCCAGCCACTCAAGGACTTCATTAGTTCTTCACAATTTCCCCAAATTGAAGAGAAGAAAGCAACCTGAAGCCCAGCAGAATCTTTCTCTAATCGTTAATGCTCAGAGACTTTTGGAAGGATATCCAATGCCAGGTCTGGCTGAATGAAGAGTGCCTGGTTCCCAAAACTGTCACACTGCATGTTTATGGGTGATCCCTAGGGTGGTAACGACAGAGATGTGCTGGTTTCCTGCAGACACTGGCCATGTATCTCCCTTCTTTCAGGAAAGCAGAATCATGGGATAGAGTGGCACCCGCTGCTACAGGACACGGCGGAGACTTAACTTACCCTTGCCCATCCAAAGTGTCAGTCAAGCTTACTGCAACCCTAATTACCTTCTTCACTCCCTTTTGGGCCTTGAGCAATAAGAAAGTTTCCAAAATCTTCCCAGGGCCAGGTTTAGTAAAGTCGGTTGTCAAAACATAATTAATTTGTTCTAATTATTATATAATAAACAAGTATTAATTTGTTCTGATAATTACATAATTAAAGGGTATTAGCTGGGACTACATCACTGTAATTATTAATTTAGTTATGTGTTGTGTAGTGTTATAAAATATGCTGAAAATGTGAAGACTGTTAACACTTCTATATTTGAACAGTTACTGAAATTTGAAGTATATTTCTACTTACCAAAGAATAAAAAATAGAGCATTTCTCTATATTAATCAGTACACATCAGGTATTATATGTGGCATTAGAAGTCTTACCGGAAAGGTAAGGAGCTGTAAGGATGCACTTAGGATAGTAGGTAAGGGGGCGGGGTTGATCGCAGTGCAAAATATTATTAAATGCAAACAAAAGAGGAGCCATTTATGGATTTACCTCTTATAAATTTGACCAATCCTTTTTGAACCCATTTCTGTTTCCTGCCTGCACCTCCTCCTGGGGGTAATGAATTCCACAAATTTATTACCTGCTGTGTGAAGCAATACTCCCATTAAGCACAGTGGGAAACCAGCTCATCCAGCCAGGGAAGGTGAGTGAACTCTCTGTCAGTTATTTCTGCTTATTAAGTGTGACAGGGCCATTTCTGAGGTGAAGGGATTTCCTGACAAATTGTGCCATTGTGATGCATCATTTTCATAAATTATGTTACTATGCAGATTTAGGAAGCTTGAGCAATTGGTATAATTTTACCTTATGAACACCAATTGTATTTCCATCTTTGAAATGACTGCTAGAGAATGTGGATAAAATTGATGGCACCCATTGCTTGTGAGTAGGGCTTCCAGTATGCATTTTTTTTTACCAAATATTTTTTATTATATCACACAGTACAATTTCCACTGTTTTCCAGAGCTCCTTTAGGGTTGATCTCCACATTCTGTTGCAAAGGAAGTCATTTCCTTTGAGAAGAGATTTATTCTTATTTAATTTTATTATTTTCTTAAAAAATTAGTTAACATACAGTGCAATATTGATTTCAGGAGTAGAATTCAGTGGTTCGTCACTTATGTACAACATTCAGTGCTTATCATAAGTGCCTTCTTTAATATACTTCACCCATCTAGCTTGTTTCCCACCCACTTTCCTCCTTCTACCCACAGTTTGTTCTCTGCCATTAACAGTCTCTTGTGCTTTGTTTTCCTCTCTTCTCTCCCCCTCCTCTTGCAATATGTTCATCTGTTTTATTTCTTAAATTCCACATATAAGTGAAATCATACAGTATTTGTCTTATCTGATTGACTTCTTTCACTTAGCATAATACATTCATCTACGTAGCTCCATCTACGTTGTTGCAAATGGCAAGATTCCATTCTTTTCAGTGGCTGAGTAATACACACACACACACACACACACACACACACCCCACATCTTCTTTATCCATTCATCAGTGGGCTGTCTCCATAATATGACTTTTGTTAATAATGCTGCTATAAACATTGGAGTATGTAACTTCTTCAAAATCTGTATTTTTGTATCATTTGGATAAATACCTAATAGTGCAGTTGTTGGATCATAGGGTAGTTCTATTTTTAGTTTTTTGAGGAACCTCCATAGCGTTTTCAAGAATGGCTGCACCAGTTTACGTTCCTACCAACAGTGCAAGATGGTTCCCCTTTCTCTGCATCCTCAACAACACCTGTTGTTTCTTGTGTTATTAATTTTAGCCATTTTGACAGGTGTGCTGTGGTATTTCATTGTGGTTTTCATTTGTATTTCCCTGATGATGAGTGATGTTGAGTATCTTTTCATGTGTCTGTTAGCCAACTGGATATCTTCTTTGAAAAGTGTCTATTCGTGTCTTTTGCCCATTTCTTCACTGGATTATTTGTTTTTAGGGGTGTTGAGTTTGATAAGTTTTTTTATAATTTTGAATACTAACCTTTGATCAGATACGCCATTTGCAAATACATATGTATTTTTGTATTAGTTTCATTTCTGACCCTAGTCTGTATCTTTCTTTTCTTTTTCTTTTCCTTTCTTATCTCTTTAATCTATGTTATCTTGCTATTTATGAGATGCAATAAACCCTTTTTGAACATGAGGTGAAGAGTTGACAAAGCAGAAATAAGCAGATGTAGACAGACATATACAGATGGAAGGAGACAGGGACATGGAGACAAGACTAGGAAAAGATGCTGAGGGCCAGAGATAGGGCCAGAGAGGGATGTGGACGTGAGATTTGGGTAATACAGGGACTTCCCTGTGGGATCTACAGTTTCCAACAGTACTCACCTCATATATGTAGCATTCTTTGTTGACTGTTCCAATGTTTCATGTTTCAGTAAATTGATCTCTGAGTAATGGCCAACAAGCAACAATATACATCAATTACTCAACCAAATGACAAAGACTATTGATAGTCCTGTAGAAACAGAATGCATGCCCCATATTCCACTGCATTTTTTTCCTCAAATCAGATTTACTCAGGTCTAGATTTTTTTTTTTAAAAATTATTTTATTCGGCTGTAGCAAATGACATCTCACCTTCAGGTGATGCTTTGGAACTGCTAACTTTCACAGAGCAGTTATAGTAAGGAAAGGAAGTATGGGCAGATAAGACGCAGGCAGGAGGTGGGTTTCTAAAAGATAGGGCGGTTTCGATTAAGCTTTTACCATTTCACTTTCCTTTGCCTTTCCTCTTGTTGCTCATTGGAATTTCTTCCCTGATCCCTTTCTTTAATGGGGTACTCAGCCCTACTATTCAGACTCTTCTCTCTCCTTCAAGATTGCATCCCAGGCAACCTCTCCTTGGTTGCTCCAAGAAACTCAGTTCTGTCTACTTTATTCAGAGCCAGCTGGCTCTCTCTACACCCTACTAGGCTCTAGTCTTGCCCTCCTAAATTCAAGGATTCATTAATATGCAAGAATGCCTATTTTACTGGTCATGAGTCTTGGTTTTAAACAACAGAAAATGAGTCTGGCTAATCCAAGCAGGAAAGCAATTTATTGGAAGGTCATAGCAACTCTTGGAATCAAAGAGGAGGTTATAGAACCAGCCTCAGAAAGTTAGCAGGAACCGAAGGAAGCTCAGCAGGCAAGATGCTGCCAGGGTATGCACAGAACAGTCTGGTTAGGATGCTACTGTGGTACCATGGAAGATGGACAGCCTACTGTTGGTGGTGGTGCTGCCACCATATACAACATGACAGCCACTCTACCATTGATTCTGTCTTTGCAAATAGTTTCCATTTTTGAATCTGGAGAAGTATTGCAGAAATGCAGACTAGACTGGCCTAGCGTGGATCATGTGATGGCTCTGCTGGTGAGAGAGTGGGGGCAGGGAACAGTCCCTCTTTCCATTGCAGTAGTCTCTGCCTCCTACTAAGGACCATACCATTGCAGGGGTTTTCTTCTAGATAGAAAGAATGTATCGCTCCCTGGGGAGCTATACAAGGGGGAAATGTCCTTTGGAGACTTCTTTTCTGGTCCTCACCACTTAACATCATTTGGGTCCCCACTCTGAAAGATGGCAGAAGTCATTGGAAGGGGTAGAAAAAATTAGGGGCATGATCTGACTGTGTTTAAGAGAATTGTCTGGATTCTGTGTTGAGAATAGATTGTAGGGGCTTAGGGGGAAAAGCAGGGAGACCAGTTGGGTCTTTCTTCAAAAATTTTTTTTGGGGAGATGAGTATCCTGTTATTCTGTTGGGATTTCTAATAGCAGCATGTTCCTCTGTATTCCTGCTTTCATTCCCTAAACGGATTTCTTTTCTTAGCCTTCAAAAATGGTGTGCCCCATATAAAAATAGCCATTTTGAATCTGCTTTCATTTAAATTTGATAATTTCCCTGCACTTTGACTAGCTTTCAGTCTGGCCCCGGGAGCCAGTGTCTTAGACAATCAGTTAGACCTGCCATCTTGGATATTGACCAAATGGGTGAAATAGATCCTTAACATCAAGCTAGCCAAAAAGTAAATCATCGTCTACATGTATACATGAAAGATGACCATTTTGGAGACATGCAGTCTCCTCCCACACCATCCTCCCACTTACATGTTTATGAACTTAGTATATAGAATTCCTAGCTCAGCACTGGATTTGAGAAACTTCTAGTTCAGACATTTTGAAACAGCCAAAAACTTGTGAATTATTGTCTGCATAGTGTTTAACTCAAAGTATACACTTTAACCTTGAGTCCCTTGGCTGCCTTCCCGTCTGCTAGTCTTCATCTATGCATTGACTGAATAAATGGAAATTGACTTGACTTCTCACACACTGTGTCCTAATCCCCCAGTGCTGGCTCTGCTTCTTCTCCTTACTGTGTTACTCCACTCACTTACTGAATTTGCCTGTTCTATGGATGGTTACAGATATGAACTTCCTGAGAAGATCATTTCCTTTCACATGAGCTTCGTCTTCCCTAAGTATATACGTGCAACGACTGCTAATTCTCTGGAGTTTTTATCTTGAAAACCATCCTGAGGGAAGTAGACAGGGAGCCAGTAGCCCCTGCGCTTAAATGGTTTTCTTTTATTTTCCTTTATTTTTCTGTCACTATACCTCTCCCCCACTCTATTTACACCTAAGTAACTATTCACTTCCTTAGGTGGCTCAATCCACATGTACTTTATTTTTAGTTGGTATGAACTAATGAAGTTTGGAAGTGAAATACATACAGTAGGGAGTTCGAGTATTGGTTACTTGATAAATATGCGCAGATTTGATTAGATTATTTTTCTTGTCCTTGCAATGTTTTTGTAATACTATTCTTAGATGGACCTTACTTCTTTAGTGATGAGAGATTATGAGAGAGAAAGCTACAGTTATTTGGGAGCAGAGGAATGAAGATACTAAACAATGACTTTAAAACCTCTGTTATATGTGACTCTGGGCCAGGGAAAAGCAAATAGAGATAATAAGTGGGCCTCACTTTTGCCAGAGTGAAGGTTTCTGAACACTCCCATGAAGGAAATTTCATTTACCTTTTTGGTGCTACAATTGTTGACCAAGAGTGTAACATAAAAAGCAGTCATGTCTATGATCATCAATATTTACAAAGGAAAATATTATAAAATCAATCTAATCATTTCAAACAAAGTGATATTACAATTTATATAAAATATTCATAAATACACTGTATATATTTATAAGAGAAGGGACTACAAAGTACTACAAAACACATATAACCTATCAAATATGGATCTGTTGTTTTATAAATGACCTAAAATGTGTCAGTTAATTCTTTCATGATTATTATAGCTAATACCTATTTTGTTTGCATTTTTATTATTTAGAAGATTTATAAATATAATTCTGATGACTTACAAAACAGTGGTTTCAGACACATGTATCAAGGAAAAGAGACGTTATCTGTGCATCTATCCTGGAACAAGGTCATTTCTACCAACCCCGGAGTTCTACCCTATGTAGGTTCTCAGTAAATCATTGCTCTGTGGTGTGGACAGTAGTGACTGTATGTCTTCCATGGAAAACCTTGTTTACAAATAAAGGCTTCTCTCTCTTTTAGGTTACAGTCGGGAGATGATTCACCTTCTCTTAACCTTTAAGGCTTCAGCCAGCTCTGTCCTACTGCAGCGTCCACAGCATTTTCTCTGTAGATAGCACTCTAGACCATTGATTCATTATATCTCCACTGCCACCTGTAGTGCCAGCCACTGCCATCTCTATCCGGGACAACTGTAATAACCTTCTAATTATCTTCCTGTTTCTACTCTTGCTTACCCTTCAGTCCATTAGTCAGAGGAATCTTAAAACATGTAGATTAGATAACGTTAAGAACCCTCCAATGGCTTTCCATTTAACAAAGAACGAAATTGAAATCTTCTGCTGTAGCCCATCAGTTTCACACAATCTGATCTTCCCTCTCCTCTTCCCATGCTGCCCTGCGCCTGGCTCACTCTGCTCCGTTCACCAACCCTCTTTCAGTGTTAGGGTTCACCAAACTCCTTTCCCTTGCAGGGACTCTGCACCCGCTGTTCCTTCTGTCTCCCTGCCAGGGATTTTGTACTCCAGCTATTCGTGTGGCTGGCTCCTTCCCTTCTAAGCACTTCTTACAACTAGTAATTACTTGGCTTAGTTGTCTGTTTATTTTAATTGTTTATCTCTGGCTAGACTATAATAATAGTAGAAAATTTTTATAGAGTATGTGGTATGTGACAGACAATGCTGTTTAGCATAAATTAAGTTGTTCGTTATAACAACCCTATAAAGTAGATACTATATTCACCTGTTATGGATGGAGAGACTGAGGCACAGAGAGGTACAGTATTTTGCTCAAGGTCACACAAGTTAGAAGGTGGCAGGGCCAGGATATAAACTCAGGCAGTACAGCTCCAGCACCCTGCCCTTCACTTCTGTGCTTTGTTGCCTCCATGATGGCATGTCTGCCTTGTTGACCATTTGTGCCCCATGTCAGCACAGTGTCTGGTGCATGGTGTGGTGAAGACAGGTGTTCTTTTTGGCGGAGGTGAGAATCAACCATATCTAAGAACCGCTGGGGCAGGGCAGAGGGAGAGAGGAGCCAGGCAGATGGGTTCCTCTGTAAAGAATGCCATAATTTTTGGAAACGACAAGTGACTAAGGCAGCCTATTGTCCAATACTTGGATTTCCCTCAGACAACAACCCTCATGGATCGTACCTGGGACCCCATACAGAGCAGCGGCGCACAAACTAGTGATAAAAAGATGTTTCACTCACAGGTATGTAATAAAATTATAGCACAAGCTGTATTGTTTTGGGGCGTCTTTTAATAGAGGAGATACGCTTTTTCTTACTTCCACCTCTCCTCCTTTGCCAAAAAACACCCTTATGAAGGCCTGAGGGCACCAGTGGAGGTACCAGAAAGGGGCATCTGTGACTGATGGAGACCATGGTGAGGTCAGGTGGAGCAAGGAGCTCTTACAAGCAGAATGAATCATGTGTCAGTAGTTTCTGGGCACTTTTCACGGTTTGTGCATGATGTGCATATGCACGTGTATTTGCAGAGTCTAAATTCTAACATGAAAAGATGGGGCCTAAGGTCACTGGACTTTGAGTTAATATTGGTACTATGACTTCACTGGTGGTAATGGTTTTACTCTACAAACATTTAGTCAACATCTATTTACTGACTTACCTACTATGTTTTAGGCACTGTGATAGGTACTGTTGATACGAAATATGAATGACCCCTTGCCTCGAGGAACTTACAATGTAGCTTCCAACATAGGAGATATACATATGTAAATGTACATAAGTTATAGGGTAGAGGGAAATACAGAGTGCTTTGGGATTCCCTAGAAAGCAGCACCTGTTTCAGACTGAGGATGTTAGGGGAAGGACAGAGAAAATATTCTGGAGGGAGTGACAACTGATTTGAGTCTGGAAATGAGCACAAACCTGAACAGAAAGGAGGAGGTGAAGAGGATCGGAGTAGAGGTACCAGTGTGGAGAGTCATGGAGGAATGAGAGAACATGGGAAACCACAGGCACTGAATATAAGCAGGAGAGTTGGTGTCAAGACGAGACAGTGGACAGGGAGGTGGGAGCCAGATCACTGGCACTTTGATGGGTTTATTTTATACTGGGGCAGTGAGATCCACCAGATTTTTTAAAATGTTTTTTTCAATGTTTTGTTTATTTCTGAGAGAGAGAAAGAGAGAGAGAGAGAGAGAGTGTGTGTGTGTGTGTGTGTGTGTGTGTGTGTAGGAGCAGGGGAGGGTCAGAGAGAGAGGGAGATGCAGAATCTGAAGCAGGCTCCAGGTTCTGAGCTAGCTGTCAGCACAGAGCCCGACACAGGGCTCGAACCCACGAACGTGAGATCATGACCTGAGCTGAAGCCAGACGCTTAACCAACAGAGCTACCCAGGCGCCCCCATTGGATTTTTTTTTTTTAACAGAGAAGTGCTATTATTAGATCATGTTTTAGAAAGGCCAGTATGGAGAATGGCTTGGCTGCGACTAAGATTAACATGGGAGGCCAGTTAAGAGACTGCTGCAGGAGGGCACCTGCGTGGCTCAGTTGGATACGCGGCCGACTTCGGCTCAGGTCATGATCTTACGGTCTGTGGGTTCGAGCCCTGCATCGGGCTCTGTGCTGACAGCTCAGAGCCTGGAGGCTGCTTCAGATTCTGTGTCTCCGTCTCTCTCTCTACCCCTCCTCTTGTGCTCTGTCTCTCGCTGTCTCAAAAATAAGTAATCTATAAAAATTAAAAAAAAGAGAGACTGCTGCAGGAATTCATATGAGAAAGGATGAAGTATGAACCAAAGTCAACCAGTGGACTGGAGAGGATGGGAGGGATTCTAGAGAGGTTAGGAGGTAGAATCCACAGGACCCAGTGACTCTTTGGGTGTGGGGCAGGTGAAAAGCAATTTTAACATTATTGCTAAGTTTCTCACTTGATTGACTTGGTCGATGGGTGGTGTCATTTACTTAAACAGGAAGTAGGGAATGAGGAATAATGTGTGTGTGTGTGTGTGTGTGTGTGCGTTAAAATGGAGATGTCCAGTGGGGAGGATTATAGAACTGGCATATAGTAGGAACTCATTATATATTTGTCAAATGAAATGAAAATGGTGGAGCTTTCGTGGGAGTTGATAGAGTCAGTCGACAAGAGTAGACAGCCAAGAGATGAAGACTAAACGTGGTTCTAATTTAAGCTAGAGGCCATAGGGTACTTAAAAGGAGACATAAAGAGTGGTCAGAAGGAGGAGAAACTACAGGAGAGAGAAGGGACCTGGAAGCACATGGGGGAGATCTCAGAGAGGGAGGCATCACTGATAGAGAAAAGTCAAGTCAAGGAAGAACTGGAGAGCTCCTATCTAGTTGACAAATTAGGGGGAGGTTGGCCAGAGAAGTTTGTTACGGAGCTTTGACGTTGTGCCAGGCACTGTCTGATGTAGGACCCATACAGTCCTACGAAAACACTTCAGTTAAGGCCTGATGAGGTGGTGGAGACTGAATCTACACTGCACTGCGTTCATGAGAGAACAGAGATGCACGTGGAGAGCACACTCTTCCGGGTAGTCGGTCTGTGTGGGAAGGAAAGAGACTGAGTGAAAATCAGAGGGATGTCTTGAGGGAGTTTTTCCTGCCTTTCCCTTCCCTCCCATCCCACCCCTGTCCTTTCCTTTCACCCTCCTCCTCCCTCACCCTTCCCTTTATATTCCATTCCTTTTCATTTCCTTCACTTGCTCCTCTCTCCCTCCTTCCCTTTTTCCATTCCTCTCTCTCTCCCTCCTTCCTTCCTCCCTTACTTCCTTCATTCCTTCATTCTCAGGGTAAGGTCTCTGAGGAAGTAGAAAGGCTGGAATGGAAGCTCCAGTGGAAAGACTAGTCCCGAACAAGAGGAGGGACATCTGACAGAGACAGAGCTGTGGTCAGGAGTGGAGGCAAAGAGGTGGAGATGGGAGAGCAGGAAATGAAAGGAGTCCATTCCTCATGTCCCCGTTTTTCTCTCTGTGCAGAAGGAGGGAGATGCTGAGACATGAGGACTTCGGAAGGGAGATAAAGATTAGAAATTGCGAATGTGAGAAATAAACACCTAGAAGGATTGCAAAGCGTCACAGACAGTGGAAGGCTTTTGATTTCCTGCTTCCGCACTACACAACAGTGTGCCTGTGTGATTCTCTCCGGTCCTGACGTGGAGTGGAAAGGTGGTCAGCAGCACTGAGCCAAACTGGGGGTTTGCTGAATACGTGTGACAGATTCTTCAAAGTCTAATCCTAGGTAAAAGCCCCAAAGATGAGTTATCAAAAGTTGCAAGTATACTGCCAGTTCATAGTACTAAAACTTTGCTGAAATAATAGAGAGCACTTCACTCGGTTGGGAATCCATAAAACCCAGCATCTATGCCATTGCACTCTAAGACAGCCAGATGGTAGAATCCAACACAGATGGCTGGAAATCCAACAAATGAATGAATGAAAGTATGAGCGGTGAGCTGACTCTTAACCGGGCAGGAAGAATGAAATACAAAGCAATTTAAGGTGTGGAATGTAAGATTTTTATAATTACTACGTATATTAGATTTCTTTGTGGAGGCACTGAGATATTTTTTTTCCTAAACCCCGAGTTTTCAGTTCTGTAATAAAAAGGATATAATGAGAGAAGTAACACAACCAGGGAAATGTTATAGCCCCAAGGGCACAGTTGTTAAAGAAGAAACTCCCCCAGCCTTTTGGGTGATAGGGTAGGAATTCATGAAGTAGTAATAAAGGCTGAGGGCACTCTGTGTTTCTACACCCTCCACCCAGCTTTATTGAGGTATCATTGACGAATACAATTATAGTATGTTTGAAGTGTACAGCATGATGATTTGGTATATGTATGTATTGTGAAAAGAGTCCCATAACCAAGTTAACACATCCATTGTCTCATATTGTTATCTTTTTTTCTTCTTTTGGTGAAAATGCTTAAGATCTACTCTCAGCAAATTTCAAGTGTACAACACAGTATTATTGGCTATAGTCACAGTGCTGTACGTTAGATCTTCAGGGCTTAAGTAACAGAGTTTGCAACCTTTGACCAACTTCTCCCCATCCCCTCACCCCTCAGCTAACAATTCCACTCCCTATTTCTAGGAGTTTGGGTTTTTTTTTTTTTTTAAGAGTCCACACGTAAGTGGGACATACAATATTTGTCTTTTTCTGTCTGACTTACTTTGCTTGGCACAATGCCCTGCAGGTACATCCATGTTGACACAAATGGCAGGACTCCCCTCTTTTTTTAAAGACTGAGTAACACCCCGTTGTGTATATGTACCACATTTTAAATCCATTCATCTGTCGATAGACACTTAGGTTGTTTCTATTAGCTATTGTGATTAATCCTGCAATGAATATAGCAGTGCAAATATCTCTTTGAGATAGTGATTTCACTTCCTTTGGATATATTTCCACAAGTGAGATTGCTGGATCATACGCTAGTTCTATTTTTAATTTTTTGAAGAACCTCCGTACTGTTTTCCATGGTGGCTGCACCAATTTACATTCCCACCCACAGTGCACAAGGGTTTCCTTTTCTGTGTATCCTTGCCAGAATTTGTTATCTTTTGTCTTCTTGATAATAGACGCCCTAGCAGGTGTGAGGTGATATCTCATTGTGGTTTTGATTTGCATTTCAGGGAACTCTGGTTTTGATGCTGCTCTGAGCTGTGTTTTATCACATAGTTTAATGTGGGTGTAAGTTGCCATAGAATTTTAGAGCTGGAAGGAATATATGTGCATTTGCATGCCAATCAGGGTTTGACTCATAGCCCAAAGACAGCTGCATTTGCATTTCATCTCATAAGAGACTGACTGCTAGTCCCTTGTGAAGTTTTCTGTCAATGATTGGTGGAATCTTCTGTGAGCCTGTCTGACCCATGAAGGCCCATTGCTTGCTGCTCTCTAAGCTAAAGCCCATTATTCTGCCCTGCCTGAGATGTACAAAAGTCTACTTTCTGCAGAATATAGGCTCACCACGGGTGATTCCAGTGCCTCCTCCTCTCCTTCACCTGCACAGGGATTTCTATCTCAGATTAAGGACAAAAGTAGGATTTAAGTATTCTCTCCAGGGGTGCAGGTGGGATATCAGGAATTACTGGCTCCTGTTAAGGACCAAAGGCTTCTAGCTGGCTCTATTAGCTTTTATATACTTCTGCACTCCTCACCAGAGAATTGTACCGATGATGTCATTTCTCATATAAACTCCAAGAAACCGACACTTGTATCTGACAGCCTAGTAAAATGACTTCTATCAATCATTATCCTTGCCTAATAGCATTACGATGCTAAGAACAAATAGTTCTCGCCAAAGACGTGGGATTTTTAATATAGTTAAGTGTTGGGCTGTGGCCATAGGTTCCCTTTCCTTCAACCGTCCCCCACCCCGCCACCCCACCCGCGCTGAAATCTTGTTAATCTCCTGAGCTGGTCTGAGCTGGAACAATCAACCGGAAGCCCTGGGGGTTGGGGGAGGGGAAGCACACAGTGAACCACTAGATTGAGTGGCGCTGCGCTAGATGGCGCTCTTTCCTCTGAATCCAGCTCGGTTTACTGCAGTTGGACAAGGGATGTGTCACTTTCCTTTCCGGGTAGCAACGTTCAGATGCAGGAGATGAAATGAGGACCTCCCTGCTAATCCATCAAAAGCCAGATGTCACCCCAAGCCTCAACATATGGATATTTGAGTTTCAAGCAATGATTAGCTATGTGGGTTGATTAAAAAAACAAAAAACAAAAAACAAAAACAACCTAGCAAGCATTAGACATTTTAACGTCAAGCTCAATTGTAGCCAAAATGAAGGTGCACCGATTTCTTGAAGCATTCTAGATAGAGATGAGAGTTCATTGTTGTCTTTTTAAATTGAAAATTGTCTTTTAGATTTCACGGGACTTAGTACTGCCTTTCACAGGCCTGGATGTCAGCTCCATAACCTGGCCATACCCTAGTTGGGAGATTATACTTTACTGAGCTTAAGCAAGTCTCCATATAACCCTATCTATACAAATTTCACTATTTACAAAATGACTTTTCACTGGTTTGAATCCTGCCCTTCTCTTTTTCCAGCTACAATATTTGTTTGTGCCTCTAGCTTTGATATCAGGCAGGGAATCTGGGTTAGGGATGATGTCTGTCTGGTGGGGAATGAATTGATTAAGAATCCGTATTTTCTGTAGACTTTCAGCATTATTAAAAGATTGATGTTTTGCATCATTGTACTCCATGTTCACTATAGAAAAATTAGAAAATGTAGTAAGTAAAAAGAAAAAGAGTCCAAATCACTAAAATGGTAGCATTTTGGTGTGTTCACTTACAGACTTTCTCTGTATTTTCTCCTCTTTCTCTCCTTTCCACTTTCAGTGCATACAGGCACATGCCTACCAGTAAAGGATGTCAGAGGTCTTGCAAGAAGCAGTAGCATGCGGCCTATCTACACTGCCTAGGGGCTATTTACAAATGTGGGGCAGGGTTTAGGGAAACATAAAGTAACTTGGGGCTACAATGAGGAGCTGTTGCCAAGCCTTTACTTGAAGTCCAACTAGGAAGGTTAATGGGCGGATTGCATCTTCTCTTGCCCTTTGCTTCCAATAGAGTTTCATCAGTGTGAGGCACCAACAGAGGCTCCAAGGGCCGAGGAGAGTTAGGCTGATGTGTTTATTTTGGGCATCTTCCATGCTAATTTACCAGGGGTTGGCTTCAACCCTTCACTGAAGGCACAGCTACTGTTCTGGACAACTGTATTCATGCAGCTATTTCTTTGAGTTCCTGTCACCTCTCCCTCACCTTGCGTGTTCAGACTCCTCGCTCTTCCTAGCTGGTGGGTGTAGAGACCCCTTGTTAACTTCCTGAACCCTTTGTTAATTTCCTAAACCCCCTCACCTTTGTAAACAGTTGCTTTATTAAACGTTTCTCAATTACCTAATTTGAGAATGCTGTTTTCTGCCTACATCCTGATACTTAACATCTTTCATCAATTCTCACAATTTCTCAGCTGTTATATTTTGGTTATGACTTCTATATCATTGTCTAATTTCTCTCCTGGGATTGTAATGAGATGTATTTTTAATTTTCTCATCTCTCTTAAACTTCTCACTTATCTTCCATCTCTTTATCTCTCATTGC
Organism: Crocuta crocuta; assembly: GCF_008692635.1. Classification (NCBI taxonomy): domain Eukaryota; kingdom Metazoa; phylum Chordata; class Mammalia; order Carnivora; family Hyaenidae; genus Crocuta; species Crocuta crocuta. Next base: position 8,325,428 of record NW_027530019.1, on the reverse strand, counting down.
TGTATTTTCGATGATTTCCTCACATCTGTGTTCTGGTCAACCACCTCCAATCTGCTCTTTTACCTATTGAATGTTACATTTTCACTTCTAGAAGTCATGTTTGGTCTTTTTCAGATCTGCCAGTTCTTTTTACACAATGCCTGTTTTTAAGTTTTCAAGTCTTTTTATTTTATCAGTGGAAACATAATTATTTAACAGTCGCTTACAGGTTGTCATTGTATTGACCACCCCAATCTTCCTGTTTGCAGCGATTGCTAACTCTTCTTCATGGTGACTGCTTTGTAATTTTCAATTTTGAGCTCATTTTCAGTCACAGTGTATTTATTTGTGTGTGTGTTTGTGTGCCTTAGAATGTTCTGTATGTTTTAGGGTTTGGAAGGTTTGTTTCTAAATAGCTTTGTGTTTGTTTTTGCCGGAAGGCCCAGGGGCTTCATTTAAATGGGGCCCATTTTTACATTAACTTCTTGGCTGGAGATTCCCGTACTGCATGGGTTATAAGAATTCAGATCCCCACATATGTGTGTGAAACAGGCCTGGGGCTACTGTTTGTAATGGAGGATCTTTTCCCTGTATACAGTGTGCACACCAGCTTTCTTCACCCTTCCCTGAGCAGACAAGTGGAGCTTGCATCATGTCTCCTCTCACTGAGGGATAGCCTTTCATGAGTCCTGGCTTCATGGGAGGTTTGAATTCCTACTCCCTGTGTTATACATTCTGAGACTAAGCTTCTTCTTCTTTTTTTAATGAATATAATTTATTGTCAAATTGGCTTACATACAACACCCAGTGATCATCCAAACAAGTGCCCTCCTCAATGCCCATCACTCATTTTCCCCTCTCCCTCATGCCCCCATCCACCTTTGGTTTTGTTCTCTGTATTTAAGAGTCTTTTGTGGTTTGCCTCCATCCCTCTCTGTTTGTAACTGTTTTTTTCCCTTCCTTCCCCCATGGTCTTTTGTTAAGTTTCTCAAGATCCACATATGAGTGCAAATATATGATATCTTTCTTTCTCTGACTGACTTATTTCATTCAGCATAATGCCTTCCGGTTCCATCCACATTGCTGCAAATGACATGGTTTCATTCTTTTTCATTGCCAAGTAGTATTCCATTGTATAGATAAACCACATCTTCTTTATCCATTCATTAGTTGACGGACACTTACGCTCTTTCCATGATTTGGCTATTGTTGAAAGCGCTGCTATAAACATTAGGGTACACGTGCCCTTATGCATCAGCACTCCTGCATCCCTTGGGTAAATTCATAGTAGTGCTATTGCTGGGTCATAGGGTTGCTCTATTTTTAGTTTTTTGAGGAGACTCCACACTGGTTTCCAGAGCAGCTGCACCAGTTTGCATTCCCACCAACAGTGCAAGAAGGTTCCCGTTTTTCCACATCCTCGCCAGCATCTGTAGTTTCCTGATTTGTTCATTTTAGTCACTCTGAATGGCATAAGGTGATATCTCAGTGTGGCTTTGATTTGTATTTCCCTGATGATGAATGACATTAAGCATCTTTTCATGTGTTTGTTTGCCATCTGAATGTCCCTTTGGAAAAGGGAGACTAAACTTCTCGCTCCTTCGTGGATGTTAAACCCCTGCCCTTACTTACATGCTTACCCCTTGGGTTTTATATTCTTTCTTCGTTTCTGGCTACTGGGGATTTTCCTTTCTTTTGATCTCAGGTTGATATTTATTGCTTTTAGTTCTTTACTCAGCCTTCCTATGAACTTTTTCTAAGGTAAGTTTCCATGCTCGCTTACCAAAGTATCCTTATATATCATTCTGTGACTTGCTTTTCTACATAATCATATTTTGACATGGAAAGATGGCTACTCTGTGACGCTGTTATCTTTAATGACTTTATGGCAGACAGAGTACGAAATAGAGGTTATAAAGGGCTGTCTTTAGAATCACATTTCCTGTGTTAACACTTATCGTTAAATTATTTACTAGTTCTGAAACTTGAGCAAGTTGTTTGAATTTTTATGCCTCTATTGTCCTATCTAGAAAGTAGAGATAATAATACACTTACTTTGCAGTAAATAATAATAAATTATTAATTAATTATAAATTATAATTATAAATAAATTATTAATTAATAACAAAATTATTAATAATAGCTTACAGAGATAATAATACATCTTCACTTTGGCTTCTCCTCCATGTATCCCTCTGAAACTCCCTCTTGTCTCTTATTGTGTATCTTGATTCCCATGTAAATCGATGCCAGGCTCAGGGGAACAGCTCTTTCCTACAGCCATTGGTGTGTGTCTCAAGCAGGCACTGGTCCTTGATTCTCAACAACATCAGACATTCACTCATTTGTTCATTCTTATAATACATTTAAAACAGGTTCAGAATTGCCAATATCTATACAAGAAACAAAGATATTAAAAGAATTCAGGATTTATTTGTAGTTTTCATCATCACTAAACCTTACCCAAGAGTGGGAGCTTACAGATCTTCCTTGACTTGTGATGGGGTGTTGTCCCGACAAACCCATTATAAGTTGAAAATATTGTAAGTTGAAAATATATGTAATACACCCAACCTATCAAACATTAGAGCTGGAATGGTGGTGACAGTATGCTGGAGAAGAGAAACATGGAATGTGACTTCATATTTTGATAAAGTGTAAAATATCTTTCTTACTTATTTTCTCCTACTGGCCTCCCTATTCCTTATTCTCCTCTATCCAATGGCTTAATAAACTGCTTATTTTGGTTTGTTTGTTTTTTATAGAGATTCAAGCCCTTTGGGTAGGGATATTAATTATTGAGCAATACACCAACTTTGCTTTAAAAGGATGCAGGTCGAGCATGACCTATGTCATGGTGTACTAAGACAAAGGAATTGCTGTTTAAACCCATGTATATAGGGCAATCTGTATCCTCTAGCCCCCAGTCTTTGGGAACAAATATGACAGTGTTTTAAAATGGACATTTTTCAGGCATTACCCTTCTACCTTCTCATACAGGCACTCAGTTCCTCCTCAGTTTTGCAAGTCCTTGGGGCCCATCTCAGTTGTACTCAGGTTCAGGTCTGTTCTTGTTCATTTGCCATTTCCTTGGGGTTTGACATCTGTATCCTTTCCATTGCTTTCCTCTCTCCTGGTCATCCTCATACAAACCCCACTCTCCTCCTTTATACAAGCAAAACAAAAACAGAAAATCATGTTTATCAATGGATAAATATCAGAAGAAGGTCGGCAGCCCACTAATTCTGCAAAGAGTCAAACCCCAAATGCCAATTTGGGCTAATTATACTGTAATTGGCTATTGTGACGTTGAAAACTTGAGTGCTTCATTTATTCCTAGTTTTAAATTGGGGTAGAGTTGTGTCCAGAAATGTACTGGATGTGGTTATGTTTCATTCTAGGAATGAGTGACCATGGTTATTCTGGGCTTATAGCTTCTAATTAGTGAAACTACTTTGATACTTACCACCTCCCATCAACAAAGAAAAAGCCCAATTTATAAGAGCCTATGCCTTTTTACTCTAGAATGAAGCTTAAGAAGATAACCATCCTGAGTCCCCTGTCACTGCAGGGACTCTTCTGTCCTTACTGGACAATAGTCATAATCTAAAATCTATTATATGTCATTTCAACATCATTTAGCACAGCTGTCAGTCTGTCAAAGCAGAGCCCACACACTGAGCTCCCATGGAGACCAAATCGTCTTCCTTCTAAACAGGTCACCTGCACAGTCGGCTGGAGGTCACTCGGAAGAGAGCACAGGGGAACTTCAGTTTGTGTTCCTTTGTTCCTGGCTACTTACCTTCTTATAAAAATATGTAATCAATTTACAGACATATCAGCATAAGCTCCTTCGGCAAGTGAAAATATTTACTTGGGAGAGGAAAACAAAATAATGTCTGAATCAAGGCTTTCATTTTCTGCTCGACTTTGATGTTACTTTTTTATTTGAAGTGCGCAGAGAATAATAAATTGAATGCCTTTTGTAAAAGTGAAGCATGGTGAAGGTTGGATTACAATTCAACTCAGTTTGTAAATTAGTTGAGGAGAAAAATGTACCCGTGTACTCATAGAATGTGTATCGTCTATACATTGTCTTGTAAGCATCATCTTTAAGAATTGTTTTTGAGCAGGATGTAGGAGAAAGAATTTTATATATGTATGACTGAGTTGCTGATTGACAGAGTTCATGGATTGCTTTTTTGAAGTGAGAGCAATTTAATCCTGGAGCCACAGAGCCCCCCATAGATATCATACTAGATCTCAGCTGTCAATATGTCAACTTATTTTATTGCCATTTTCTTTTGCTCCTGGCTTTCATCAGCCATTGTTCTTCAAAGAGCTGGACCAAGCTGTAGCATGTTGTGAACACATTTTTTTTCTATAGGCATAACTGAGGACTGATGTTGCATGTCCATTAGGGTTGCTTTCAGAGAACTTTATCATTTACAAATATATCCAGTGCGACTTTGTGTGCACTAGACTTAACTCATACCACATGGATCTTGGCGGGTAGGTCACTGGGAGGTTAAGTACCTTTGTCAACCCCAAAACCATTTTTCTTTAAGGTGAAGTGATGTGAGAGAATGCCAGGATAAAAAGCTATTTAGGACACCTGGTGAGATTTCACTTTATAGCTATAGGGGGAAAAAAAACCCTTCAAAACCCTTGGAGCTTTTGGTGCCAAACTATTTGCATCCTTGTGGCTCTAAGCCTCAATGCACATGATCACTGGTGTACAGAAGATATCAAACAGTTGTCACAGGGTGCCTGGGTGGCTCAGTCAGTCAAGTGTCTGACTCTTGGTTTTGGGTCAGGTCATGATCTCATGGTTCATGGGATCAAGTACCACATTGGCCTCTGTGATGACAGTATGGAGCCCGCTTGGGATTCTCTCTCTCCCTCTCTCTCACTGTTCCTACCCTGTTTGTGCTCTCTGTCTTTCAAAATAAATAAGTGAACTTAAAAAAAATAGTTGCCATGATGGGGAAATATGACCTGGGCCGAACCTGTGAGCACGGCTGGTGTTGCGGTCTGCCTCGGTGTGTCCAGAGCTCTGCTGTGGTTGGGCTGAAAGCTGCTGGCTTTTTTGAGTTTATTTGCATGAGGATGTGTATTTTTGTCTGAAGGAGGAAGGAGGTCATTTTGTGTGAGCTCTGTTGGTGGTGGTGGTGGTGGAGGGTGGGAAGAGAGAGGATGAGGGAGAGAGGAGATCAACCTTGGACTAGAGCTGAAGCCAAGGGAGCTGCTATCAGTGATTGAGCCTCTGGGTCTGAAGCAGCACTTCTGGTAGCCTTCTGGTTCAAAGTATGATGTGGTGGGGTTGGGGGGTGGGGAGGAAGCATCTTCCCAGGGGCATCTAGGTGACTCAGTCAGTTAAGCGGCTGACTTTGGTTCAGCTCATGATCTAGTGGTTTGTGAGTTCAAGCCCTGCATTGGGTTCTGTGGGGGCAGCTCAGAGCCTGGGGCCTGCTTTGGATTCTGTGTCTCCCTCTCTCTCTGTCCCTCCCCTGTTCAGGCTTTGTCTGTCTGCCTCTCTCAAAAATGAAACATTTTTTAGAAAGCATTTTCCTATTTCTTTTCTTTTAATGTTTATTTATTTTTGAGAGAGACAGAATGCAAGTGGGGGAGGGGCAGAGAGAGAGGGAGACACAGAACCCGAAGCAGGCTCCAGGGTCCGAGCTGTCTGCACAGAGCCCAATGTGGAGCTCGAACTTGCGAACCACAAGATTATGACCTGAGCTGAAGTTGGATGCTTAACCGGCTGAGCCACCCAGGCGCTCCTGCATCTTCCCATGTCTGTATGAGCCATGACATGGCTCTGGCACAGGGACAATGAAAATAAATATGTCATTGTGGCATCTGGAGGGTTTGGCAATTTGGGGAACAAGGAAGGTTACGCTCTCACTGTGGTCTTATTGTGGCCATGGACAGCAGAAGTGGCAGGGAGGAGCTGTTCGGACCAGGGTATACCAGAGGGGGTCTCAAGCAGGAGGGGAAGAACATGGCCGATGCCACATGGTGATGACAGCCGACAGACTGATGTCTAAGTATGTGTGAAGTACCCTCAGCAGGCCTGGAGAAATACCTGGGAGAAGCCTGCAAACAGCTGGAGGACTAGAGCTGGAAGCTAGAGTTAGTTCGAAGCTAGAGGGTTAGAGTCATTGACATTTGGGTGTTTATCATGACTCTGTACCCTCAGCCTTGTGAGGCTTGGGAAAATTCTAGCTATATCACCTGACACTTTCTTTTTGCTAACAAGTTAACAATGGCTAATGCTAGGATTGGTAAGACATATTCTCCAAGTGTTTAGAAATCACAAAGGGCCACTAAAAATTATCACAATGTGTGTGTCAGATACTTCTTGTGGCCCACCTCACACCCTCTTAGCTCACTTTTCTACTCTAGTTGTTGCTGTGGGAACTAGCCCTGCTCATGTGTAATCTGGCTGCCCCTCACCTCAACTGCACCATTTATAACTTGCTTTCTGGCCTGGGGCACCTCTGCTAATATCATCTTGGACTTCTGCCAACAGTTGCTCAGTCGTTCTGACATAGCCACACACCCCAAAGTATGAGGAAGCTAAGATCCCATGGGTGGCCCTTGATCAATGGGCACATATGCATATCTTCTTCCATCTTCTTGGCCTTGGGGGGACAATTCTGAGGTACTTTCTACACAGCTCTTCAGAGTATCCCCAGTAGAAGAGAACCCCCGTTGCCCAAGAGGGGACTAGATTGATAATACCCCTTATTTAGTCTTTTCCTCCTTCCCTGTTTCATTTTTCTCAGCCCCTCCATACCCACTTCTGTTCCCAGAAGTCCTTGTCTCAGGTTCCACTTTATGTGGGAACCGAGGCTAAGACAGGGTGAAAATGAGCTCTCCCTGCACTGGGGATTCCCTTACTTTCCCACCAATGACATATCTGGAAAAAGATGAGAGTGAGGTGGGGGAAGGGAGGCTCCCCAATGTCTGATTGATAGCCAAAGTCTGTCATTGTCAAATTCGCTGAGTATTTAATATTGTCCCCACTACAGTCTAGGGACTGTTTTTATTCAGAAGTCACCAAGACAGATCCTGCCATTAGCAAGCTCACAAATCATTTGGGGGAAGCAAGCATGTTCATATCTTACAAAGTAAAAGATGCTAAAGGAAGGATCAGCATGCAGTAAGAGTGAGAAAGGAACAGTTAATTTTGATTGGGAGTGGGATGAGTTGGGGTCAGGGAGGCTCCACAAAAGAGAAGGCATTTGATCTGGATCTTGAGAGATGAAAAGACTATCGAAGATAGCGAATTGAAGGGTTGGAGGAGCTTAAAAAGAGTCTTACTAAAATGGAATTGGGGTGAGCTTTGCTGTCCTCCTAGCTTAAAGGGCAGAGGCCTGCAGCTCTCCTTGGCCCTAATTCCTCTCCCTTTTGTTCCCCTAGATAGTGTTTTGATTGCTCTCTCACAACCTGCCTTCTCAGAGGAATCCTGCATTACCTTTTCTCTTTGTGTGCTTTATCATCTTTTCTGTAGGAGAGAGTCAGGGCTATAGTCCTCTACCTTGCCTGTGCTTGCTATGGAGGGCTTATCTCTGGATGCTCAGCCCTGGGAGGAGACTTAATGGTTCTGAGGTTTCTGTCTCCTACCAACAACCAGGGTCACCTTATTTCCATGGGGGTTTTTAGGTGTGATTGCCCATTAGTGCAGGCGAATCAGTGTGTGATTCACAATCACTGGATGCAATATTCAAGGACAAGCACCTTTACCCTGAGGGTGCTGAGGTCACATTTGCAAGTTTGCCTTTCTTGTCCTGATTCTATCTGTGTTGCTAATCATGAAATGTTGCTTCTTAGATCATTGAAGGGCAGTGAACAGGGATCTATTAGTTTTTTCTTTTTCTTTTCTTTTTCATTCTTTTTTTTCTTTTTTTGAATAAGGTTCAGAGGTGGATTTACTTCCTCAAATGTAGAGACCTAGACAGAATTATACAACTTGGCCTCAGAAAGGGCAAGCTGGTGGGAAAGGCAGGTGACTTGCTGGGCAGGACCACAATTTTCTGCTCAGTCGTCAAGATTCTTTGCTGATAACCTGACTCGGTCACCCCTTGTATGTCTGTATGTCTCCACCTCACTGGCAAACAGATGACAAACTGTTGAGTTTTGATTTTCCATCAACGGAAACAGAATAGTCTTGGCTATGTCCCAAGTTAAATTAGAGATTCCTAATGGTAAGACCTAATTCTGCTCAGTGAGTTGACACTGCTGTGCAGAGAAAGGTCCAGATCATCAGTGGGCAGTTTCAGATAGATGGAGAAGTAGGTATGGCAGGGTATCATTATCTCAAGTCTATCTCTGGCCACCAGACACAGACCTTTTTTCTTAGATGTAAAGAGGTCCCCTATCTGGCATTTCTGGCATATTCTATCATACGCATGTCTGTAGATACTTCACTTTCAATATTGAAATGCATAGTGTATCAGAGTTCCAAGGGGAATGGGTGATCTTTTCAAAGTAATATAGTTCGATAGTGTTCATTTACCGAAAGATTATTTATAATAGTATAGGTGAGAACCACCACGGATAGGGAAGGACCCTAGAGCTTATGGCATTGAAGCTGTTATCACCTTTTGTTTTAAAGGGAGGGGAAGAGGGAATGGTTTTTGAGACCTAAAAGAAATGAGAATCACCTAGATTCAACTGCCTGAGAGGATCAATGACTTCAAATTGAGGGACCATAGCTAGCCTGAAACAACCCTGCAGAGAGATCCAGGGAAATAATGACTTTGTTCTCACTGTTTCCTCATATGTATGTCCTACTGGGACTCCACTGGCCACTGGTCACTGTGTGACCAATCAGCACCAGGGGGACACACAATCCTGTTTATATACTGCATATAGGTCAGCCTCTATGCAGGGAGCCAGGTAGAGGAGGGTGAAGAGTGGGTGTGGAGGGGAAATTAGCACAGACACACAGCAACTCTATCAAAAGATGTCTCAAGAGCAGCGTAAGAGTGCACACCAGTCTCTCCACCTGTAATCTACCATTGCTGTCCATTCCCTCTGATTGTATTGTGACCCTACCTAGCTGTTATTATTCACTATTCTGCCACCTCTGAATTAAAGCGAGGTGTGACAAGCACTCATTCAAAACACTCAGAACTAATCAATCACAGCTCTGTTTCACTAAGCTTGGATTTAGCATCAACATCCCTCTTAATATAGTGGTCCTGGCAGCCAGCCCCAGTTAAGTGGCATTGATTTGAGATGAAAAAAATTCACCATTCCTTGCCTATTCATTATACCCATCACCTATCTATTTTGTATACAACAGTAGAGGAAAAAACAAAATATGATTGAGACCATTAAAATGAAATAACATATCTCATTTTTTAAAAAGGGAAGAGAAAAAATAAGAGTAAAAAGACACTTTTTCAGTCCTTGCATACTCTGGCAAGGAATACAAATGGTGACCACAACTCTTCTTTCAAGAATTAGTCATGCAGGGGCACCTGGGTGGCTTAGTCGGTTGGACGTCCGACTTTTGCTTAGGTCATGATCTCGCGATTCGTGGGTTCGAGCCCCGCGTCGGGCTCTGTGCTGACTGCCAGCTCAGAGCCTAGAGCCTACTTCAGAGTCTGTATCTCCCTCTCTCTCTGACCCTCCCCTGCTCACGCTGTCTCTCTCTCTCTCTCCTAGAAATAAATAAAAATATTAAAAAAAAAAAGAATTAGTCATGCAGCCACAATTGGCACGGAAGCTTTTATGCATTGGTACCATTGCTACACTATTATTATATAACATCTACAGTGACCTAGATTCTGCATTAAGGACACAGTTATCTCATTTAATCCTTACGACAATACTTGTGGGAAGTTACTTGTTTTCTCTACCTTATAGATAAGGAAGCCGGAGCTTAGTAAGGTTAAGGAACTTGTGCCAAATGATGAGTGATCAGTAGAAATGACATTCACACTCAGATTTCTCTGACCCTAAAGCCCATGCTTTTCACCTTTAGGTAAGATGACTTATCCTTCAATTGTTCTCTGGTCTTTGGCAAACAATTCTGCTGCCTGGAAAACTGGTGAGGTCACCACCCCTCCATCCCTCTCTCCACAACTTAATAAGAGCCGTTCACTTCTGCCTGGTTCTCCAGTTAGAATAAACACTACTGTGTTTATGCCTATAATCCTCGTATCTTTTGATGCCCCTGAGTGAAGGGCCCAGGGAACCTCATACTATATCATACTTCTACCAGATCCTGCTCCCATCCAGAAACTTGAGGAATTCTCTAAATGAGAATTTAGAGGCAGCAGGCTGGTATCATCTCACTCTATAGGATGGAGACTGGCCACAACATAGATAGATATAGTATTATGTAAAGAAAACCAAGACTTTCTCTGGTTAGGCTTTATTCAGCAGATAACCAGTGAATTCTGTGTGTCAAACCCTGTGCTTGGTGCTGGGAGTATTAAAATGAATAAGGCATTCCTTTTGCCTTCAAGGTACTTAAAGACATTGGAATAGTCTGTAGTTCCACAGTGCACATTTTCCAATGTCATTTGCCATCGGACAAGGTTAAGCTCATTCAGGAACACATTCAATACCTTTGGACTCAGGTGATCAGTTTCCCCATTGCCCTTCTCATTGGTATCTTTTGGCTGGGATCTCTTTTGAACCATCTGCTCCAGCCACTTCTGTATCAAAGTGTTTAGCTGGATCCTGCTAATGTTGATCGTGTCCTGCTTGATTGTATTTTCCTAGTGTGATGGAGTCTTCAACATCTCTTCCTGGCACTTAATAATACATTGAATGCTATAAGGACTGGGGAATCAAGTGTTCTGAGTTTAGATCTCTGTTCTGCTATTTACTCTCCGTGATATTCTGGGCAAGTCACTTTCACTCTCTGGGCTTTATACACCTTTAGGTCACAATAGCTTCTACAACCTTGCAGTTATCATAGATACTCATAAATTTTTCTGGAACCAGTCTAGGTCAGGTGTTTTAGCAACATCTGTTTTCTGTGAGAGGGAAAGACTTTTTGTAGTTGCTCTGGCAATTTACAGCTTTATTGCCTCTGGATAGGCCGGCCAATGACAAAGTTTACTTAGACCCTTGTTTCTCCAAGTTTAGCCTATGGAACAGTAGCATTGACATCACCTGAGAGCTTTTTAACAATGTAGACTCTCAGACCCTAGCCAGACTTGCTGAATCAGAATCTTCATTTTTAACAGCTCCCCAGGTGATTGTTCCTTATATTAAAGTTTGAGAAGCATGAAGCCCAGCACACATGGGACTCATATTGCTTCCAAGAACAATGAAATCAGAATGGCAGTGGTTGAGTTCTGGGCATTCGGGTGCTCAGGTGAATTTTAGCGTGCAGCCAGACATGAGATTCTCTGAATTGCTTCACACAGAGTGGAACCTTTTGTGTGTGAAACAGAAGACGGCCTCTGGTTCAGCTAGGGAAGGATCAAGATGGAGAAAGTGCTCTGAAGGCAATGCTTTAATTGCTTGGAGAACAGGTAAGTTCAACTGACAGAGAGGAGCTGAAGGGCCCTTCTGGTGCCCTGATCACAGGGGAGGGAGCTGCAACTTGGCGTGGCTGGAGCATGGGGCTGGGGGTGCTGCAGGAGATGGGGCAAGGGCTCCTCTGCCACGTTTTGTGAGTTTGGACTTCTCAGGGACAGTGGGTAGGGTGAGATGGGGTGATGGCCAAAAAGATTGTTTTAAGCCAAGAATAATGTAATTACATTTACTTTTTAGGAAGCGCTCTTTCTTTTTTTAAGTTTAAAAAAGAATGTTTTTTGCTTTATTTATTTCTGAGAGAGAGACAGCATGAACAAGGGAGGGTCAGAGGGAAAGGGAGACACGGAATCTGAAACAGGCTTCAGGCTCTGTGCTGACAGCTCAGAGCCTGATGCAAGGCTCGAACCCACGAACTGTAAGATCATGACCTGAGCCGAAGTCGGACGCTTAACCGACTGAGCCACCCAGGCACCCCCAGGAAGCTCTCTTTCAGCAGACGTGGCAGATTGTTTGAAGGTGGAGGAAAATGAAAGCAGAGAGAACACTCTGGGGATTATTTCAAATGAGAAGCAATGTGAGTGTCAGGAAGAATGGAAGGAAAGAAACTGAGAAACAGTTGGGTGGTGGCTAGTTTTATGAAAGAATATAATGAGGGAGTGGTTTAGAATGATCCCAGGATTTCTGGTGTGGCATGGGGGATGGTGGACAGTTCACCAGGGAAAGATAAAAAACCAGGAGACAGAACAGGCTTGGGGTGGGAGTGAGAAAAGTTGGAAGGAAGAGGAGATGGCCAAGGTTTTTACAGGTATACGTTGCCTATAAGTGGAACTAGTGTCGATGTCCAGGAGGTAGTTGGATATCTAGGCTCAGAAGAATGGTGAAGCCTAGTAATGTAGATTTTAGAATTATTAGTAAATAAAAAATTAATCAAATATAGCGTTTTGTCTATTAGTGGTCAGAATTATGCTCTATTTGTTTCTCACATGTTTATTTACCACCCCAGAACTCAGCTATTTGCTTTCTTAACCCATTCTTGGTTGTGCTCTGTTTTTCTTGAGGACGTTGCTTATAATGCTAATAATGTAGTGTTGAAGCCAAAGACTACCAGGGACGTACTGGGAGTAAAACCAAAAAGCTAAGTTTTCCTTGTGGAGCCTGCGACAACACGGAAAAATGCACTGGAGATGAACTCTTTCACAGGATTTGGGTTTATAGTGGATGATTCAAAGGAGATATCAGGGGAGTAGGGACCACTTCTAGAATGGCTGATATCAAGAAGCAGGGGCAATTCATGACTGGGTATCTTAATACATTTTCTCAAAGAGGCTGGTGGATTAAAGGTGGGCTAGGAGTTCTTATTGGAAGAGAAACTGCAGTCTCTCATGTTAATCAGAAGAGGGAATGTTTTGTCATTGAGATTGTGGAGTGGCCTTGTCTCTGTCTTGTTCCGAACACAGCAGCAGTATGGCCTTGTCTGAATACTGTTTGTATTCACTGTTTATGTTCAGTTAGCAACAGCACTGCCTGGCTGCTGGCAGGGCCAGTTTTCATGTTTTCAGTAGCCTCCTTGTTTGTAAAATGAGAAGATTGCATAAGAGCAGGGTTTTCAGCTGTGCTCGCTGAAGATCTAGGGTTGTGTGCAAGACCCTTTGTGGCCAACACAGGTGCCTTTAGAAGGCTGAGTGGGCCGGGCTTCTGGTGCCCTGACTTCTCTTTAACAAAACAGCTGTACTTTTTCACCTTTATATTTGAGGATTATGTGTTAAACCACGTTTAAACAAAGATTCCTTCACTAAAGAAGAGCTTGAAAACTGCTGGACTGAATAAGCTCTACGATCTCTCTACGTTGCTTCATGGCACATGAAGACTAAAACAATTTGTGCCAAATTTATAGAGCTAATTAGATTCAGTAACCTAGGTTTAAGCCTCAGCTCTGCCACCAGTTTCAGGATTTTGCTTATTTGATGTATTTTCCCCCACTTAGTTAGGACTCCAGTATTCTATGGCTAAATATCTGGTCGCATGGACACACTGAACATCTACTTGCATGAGACTCCCAAAAACTTCATGAAAAAGACTGCATTAAAAAAAAATGAGACCCTTAAAAGTTTGGCTCAACAGTATAGAAGACAAGAGTGAGATTAAATTAGTAATGGAACTCATTTTTACCATCTAGTAGGTGAGGACTGGGGACTCATGGGCTTCATATTATTCCATGGTGGATCAACTGTGTAATAGGACAAATTTGGCACATGTTAAACTAGGTTCTTATTTATTATACAATTCTTTTGAGATAAGTATGCCCCCATTAATTTTATGAGCCTCATATATTTATATTATTAGCCACTTGCTTATTAGATGTTTATTTTCCATTTTATCTCTACTGTGGCAATGTGGCTGTTGGAGTTTCCCCTTTATCGTACAGGAGCAGTCTCAGCACCTTTGTGTGATGTTTGAGATCCTAAAGTTTTATGGTTATAATTCATGTCTTAATATTCATCACCAGTTAGACTAGCAATTGATTCAACACCTAACTTGTCTTAATTTGGACTCCCTTTGAGTTGACAATGATTTATTAGAATTTACAGTAAGGATGTTGAGTAATTCTGCCTTGTCTAGAGATTTAGTAGCTGCTGTTTACTTTCATTTCACACTCTTTGCTCCTTTAAATATGAGATCTGGAACTTTGAATGGTTATGTAAATGTAGGGGAACAAGGGACAACTTATAAGGCTAACTCGAATCTGGAAGCCAACTTATTAATGCACCATGAAAACTCTGCTCCTAGAATCCCTTCTTTGGTTCTCTGATTGAACCAGCTCACCAGAAGGAAGTACCACATGCAAACTGATAAGATTACAAATTGGGAGAAGGTTGCTCAGGAAACAGAGCAAGGAGAGTTGGACATTATTAAGCTATGTTTCTCACCACAGCAGTTTGAGAATCATTTCAATGGTAAGAGTTATAAGTCTGTTTTAGGGGCCAGCAAACTATGGCACTTGGGCCAATCCAACATGTTGCCTGTTTTATATGTCCTCTGAGCTAAGAATGGTTTTAGATTTTTAAATGATTGACCTTATTGATAAAAATCAAAAGAAGAATAGCATATCATGAGATATTAACATTATATAAAACTTAAATTCCAATGTCTATGAAGAAAATTTTATTAGAACATAGCCACACTCATTCGTTTTCAACTCATCTATGGCTGTTTTGTGTTACAATGACAAAGTTGAGTAGTTGGGAAAAAAACCTTATGGTCTGCAAAGGCTAAAATATTTTCTATCTGGCCCTTTATAGACTGGGTCTATAAAAGGACCTTTGCTGACTCTTGGTCTACATGATGGTGTTACACAAAGAAAAGGTTAAGAACTACTCTTAATAAATAACCTCATTGAATTAGGACTGCTGGTGAACACTTCTTTATTCTAATTTTTTTGAAGGGGCATTTTTTGGAATCAGCATATTTTGTCTTACAGATAGGCCTTGAGAAGGCTTTAAATCTCCTTCTCCCCACTTCTTTTTTTGTTCAGAGGCACATTTTCCAATCATGGCATTGATCTTTAGTGTTTTTATGGAAAAGTCATATTCTGTATCCCGGTTATTAGTTTTTTCCATGTTTCTGTTTGTGAATGTCTTTCACATTGCCAGATATATGTATATTAACTTAACTCATAAGTACTGGGGAAATAAGTGTGCTTAGGTTTAAAGGTACTGGTGTCCAACTAAGGAATGCATGGAAGACAGATCTGACACAAGAATTCCAGTTCTAAGGAACAGGAGAGAGAAGATAGAAGTTCTTAATAGGGTCATGGTGGTAACTTGTCAGCAAGTGCAAGCCAGCAAAATGTTGCTTTGTGAAGTTTCAGGGAACTGCTTGGGTTGCAGTTTATATTATACTTGGAAAAGAATCTAGAGTAACTGGGCAGAAAATGCCTTTTTTTTTTTTTTCCCCACTTCCCAAGTCACCGACTGATAGAATGAATTAGTCTTTGGTTCAGGGTACGTGGATAGAAAAACATCTGAGTTCTTGAGGAACAAACCTAAAGTGTGAATGCTGTTTGTTATGAGCTACCAAGAGTTCACAAGAAGACAACTAAATTTCCAGATGAGAACCCCTCCCCAGGGACAAAGAATTCTAAATTGAGGGGCATATTTTGCATTTGCAGGCTCATTCCATCTGTCTTTCCTAATCATGCTTGTTACTTACTGTGAAATATGGGTTGTTATGGTGATGTGCGGACAGAAACCATCTGCCTCACAGAATCTTAGAAAACTTTATGGCCCCCATAATGTTGGCAAGAAGAAGGGAGGACAGGATGTGACGTCTGAAAGCTGGCTTTCACTAAAGTTTACGTAAGTCACATTCCACTCTTTATGGTATAACTTCTCACAGTAGTAACCTAGTTCTACCCTCTCATGTCACCTCTAAAAACTACTAAATACTCCACCTTGTGAGAGACTTTCATCCCATATGCCCAATGACCAGTATATAGACACCATTCCATGAATACCACCTTTTTAAGCCTTCCCCAATCTGGTAAGTTTGAACACCTGGCGGTCAAGTGAATATAGCATCCTGTATGTCATCAGCCTTGTGGTAAGTAGACTGTATATTTTCAGTACAATTGTTGAGGGAATTTATTAGCATTTGCCTCTGCACTGAGAGGAATACAGATCTTCACACTAAATGGTTCATGTTCACAGTCACAGAAGAGACTTAAATCAAGAAAGTTGTGAGCGTCTTTGCCACATTCTCTTCTAGTGGTGTGTGGTAATCACAGGCACGAAGACATTGTCACCCACTGTATGTTAAGTCTGTTTCTAAATTTCTTGGCCATTAACATGGCTCTCTGGTTACTAGAAATCTCTAAGAAAAAAGAAACTATAAAATGAGTTCATAGAAATAGAATAAGCAATAAGGCAATGTTTGTTTTATTGCTGAGTAAGAAAAGACTTACTTACTAAACACAAATGCAAAGGGGCGATCATGAAAAATCTGACTTGTTCTAGAATAGCATTTCTCAGCTTCAGGACTATTCACATTTTGGGTCAGATAACTCTTTATTATGAGGGGCTGAGCATTGTAGGGTGTTTAGCAGCATCCTTGGCCTGTACTCATTAGGTGTTAGTAGTACCCCTCCAGTTACAATAATAAAAAAGTAGTACCCTTCCAGTCATGATAATAAAAATGTCTCCAGATGTTGCCAAATGTTCCCTATGGGGTAGAAGTCACTACTGGTCGAGAACCACTTATTCCTTTGGATGCAAAAGGAAAAAAATAGGCCCTCACAAAGTCGAGTTATAGGGGGCTTATCATATGGCTACATGATGCCTTGTCTTGGAAATGTAAGATTTCAAGGAAACGAAGCAGGTAAAGGGATTGGCTCTGGTCTCTCTGGTAGCATTCAGGGGGTTTCTTTCAGGGCAGCACTGCCTCTGCCCTCCCACCTGTCCTTTGTCCCCTCTCTGTTTACTGGCTTCTTCTGTTTATTCTGTTTCTGAGCCGGTCTTCCTTCTGCTTGTATGTTCCTTTACCTTTCCAACTCTTCTTCTGGAATCTCTTCCTTTCAGATCCTGCCCCATTGCTTTCCTTGATAGATAAAAATTTAGCTCCACTAACAGCCACATTTCTGCCATTATGTCAGGTTGCATTATAGGCAGAGGTTGCAGGTTGACCTACAGAGAAGCTCTTCTTAGGTCAGGTGCCTACTTCTCATCCACTAGTTGTGACAGGGAAGGAAGAAGTCACTGGGAATAAAGCATGGGTGCTAGGCCATAGGAGCCATGGGCTGCTGACTTACTCAAAAGAGGTTTGGGGGGCGCCTGGGTGGCTGCATTGGTTGATCTTCCGACTCTTGATTTTGGCTCAGGTCATGATTCCAGGGTCATTGGGTCGAGCCCTACATCAGGTTCTGTGCCGAGCATGGAACTTGATTGGGATCCTCTCTCTTTCTCCCTCTGTTCCTCCCCCTGCTAAAAAAATTTTTTTAAAAAAGGTTAGGTGCTGATGGAGATCTCTAAAGAGAAATTGTAAAAAATTCTATTAGAAAAAGGAAAAAGACAATCTATAAATATAACTAACCTATATGAGATAAACTGGATAGAAAGTTTAATATTTAACATGGGATTGCTGTAAAAATGATTTTACAAATCAGTGTGTAAAGAAGATGATGCACAAAGGGCAAAAACAGAAAAAAAAATCACAAAACAAAAACAATAATAGCCATGGACATTTGAAAAAATATGCACACAAAGTATAAACATGAAAGTTATTACAAAGCAAATCTAAAATTAGCCATTCAAATTAATCAGAAATTGAAAATGATAATCTTTCCTCCAGTGTTGGCAAAAGACTAACAAAATTGTCGTTCTGGCACCAAAAGGAAAATTGCTGTTAGTGAAAATCAGTTCAGCAAGTTGTTGGGTATTATCTAGCAGTAGAGATCAAAGCACAAAAATTGTTCATACCTTTTGAGTCAGTATTTTCCTTTTATGCATTTAGACTAAGTAAATATTCAGAGATATGAAGATGAAATGTTCATCAGAGCATGTTTTATTTTAACAAAATACTGGAATTAACTTAAGTATCTAAAAGAGAATGATTAAAGGTATTTTCAAAATGTATTTAATATGAGAAATGCTTAAAATATCATGTTTAGTGAAACTAATAGGTTACAAATCCATTTTAGTAGCATTTAAATTTTGCATGCATGTTTAGAGATACAAACAGAACTGAAGGTAGGAGGAAAGATCTTAAAAAGTATTTAACAGCGGCTAGCTATGGTTGTGGAGATGAGTGATTTTTTAAAAATCTTTCAACTTCTCGGTGTCTTTTAAACTNCGAACCCACGAACCGCGAGATCATGACCTAAGCGAAAGTCGGACGCTTAACCGACTAAGCCACCCAGGCGCCCCAGGAATTCATTGCTTATATTGTCAACAAATATTATGGTTAAAAAAATGCACCTCTTGCAAATGGTAACTTTAAGATGGTTCATAAGCTATCTTCCAAGAGGCCAAACAAAGTGAGAATTCACTGTAGTCTAGGGTCCAGCCTTTCAAAGTTGAGAAATCCATTCTTTTCAACTCACTAAATATAGTAAAATTCCTCAGGGTCAGACTCACATTAACTAAGTTTACAGAAACTGATATCTAAAACCAGTATGTCAATGAATTAAGTTGGAATAAGAATGAGCTGTGGAGAAAAGTAGACACCTGTGTTGTTTGGCTAACTAATTTTCTCTCTGTAGCTCATTGTGTGGGGAACCCAATTATAAACATAATATTATCTTGTGTGCAGGAGATCAGGTCTAGGGGTGTTATAACATTTGCATCAAGCGTTCATGGTATGAGACACCCTGGTACCCAGTGGGGGTAAGTATGCCACTAGGACCAGATAAGTTGAATCCTTCTACATAGATGGAGATTGAACAGGCATTGCTGTCTTGCCTTTTTAAAATCATGGTCACCTTCTTTAATTAATGTGAAGTGACTCAGATGGGCTTCATATTGCCATACACACGCATCTGTATACATTCTAAAACTTCAGGTCTCAATTTATCTAATAAAGGATACAGAACTGAGCTGAAAGGAGTGGTCACACAGAACCTAGAGCATACACTGAGTTGACCCAACTTCTCCAGACCTTAGAGCCCCCAGTGAAAGAGTGCAAAGTGATCAGTGATGTTGTCCACATAAAGTGGATGTTGCCGAATCTTAGAGGTTTCTTTTTTTTATTTTAATTTTTTAAATCTTTTTTTTTTTTTTTAACATTTATTCACTTTTGAGAGGCAGAGAGAGATAGTGAGCAGGGGGAGGGACAGAGAGAGAGGAAGACACAGAATCCGAAGAAAGCTCCAGGCTCTGAGCTGTCAGCACAGAGCCCGAAGTGGGGCTCAAATCCACAAACTATGAAATCATGACCTGAACTGAAGTCGGACACTAATTGAGTCACCCAGGCACCCCACAGGTTTTGTTCTGAGTTGGAACAGTGTCTCCTTTACACTTGAGGCTTATGTATCACCTGTGTGTGTTTGTGTGTGTGTGTCTGTGTGTGTCTGTGTGTGTGTTTGCATATAAACATATTATGTTTAGGTTTCACTATTTCTGATATATAACATTTAGAACATGTTTTTATTTTTTATTTTTTGTAATTTTATTTTTTATTTTTATTTATTTATTTATTTATTTTTACAAATAGTTTATTGTCAAATTAGTTTCCACATAACACCCAGTACTCGTCCCCACGAGTGCCCTCCTCCATGCCCATCCCCACCTCCCCCCTACATCCATCAGTCCTCAGTTTTTGTCAGCATTCAAGAGTCTGTCATGGTTTGCTTCTCTCCCTTTCCCCCACCATTTTCCCCTTCTTCTCCCCCTTGTTCCTCAGTTAAGTTCCTCCTAATCCTCCTATGTGTGCAAACATATAATATTTGTCTTTCTCTGCCTGACTTATTTCGCTCAGCATAACACCCTCAAGGTCCATCCATGTTGCTACACATGGCCAGATTTCATTGTTTCTCATTGCCATGGAGTATTCCATTGTATAGATAAACCACATCTTCTTGATCCATTCATCTGTTGATGGACACTTAGGCTCTTTCCATGTTTTAGCTATTGTGGAGAGTGCTGCTATGAACATTGGGGTACATGTGCTCCTATGCATCAGCATTTCTGTATCCCTTGGGTAAATTCCTAGCAGTGCTATTGCTGGGTCATAGGGGAGTTCTATTGTTAGTTTCCTGAGGAACCTCCACACTGTTTTCCAGAGGGGCTGTACCAGTTTACATTCCCACCAACAGTGTAGGAGGGTGCCCGTTTCTCCACATCCTCGCCAGCATCTAGAGTTCTCTGATTTGCTCATTTTAGCCACTCTGACTGGAGTGAGGTGGTATCTCATTGTGGTTTCAATTTGTATTTCCTTGATGAGGAGGGATGCTGAGCGTCGTTTCATAGAACATGTTTTTAGACAGAAGGCTCTCCTGGTCTTTACTTAGACTCACTCACTATTGGCCAAGCCAATCCCCGTGGGAAATGAAGCAGGTGGTGCTTAAGTGTCTTCAGCTTTCCAGTGCACCAGTCCTAATAGGTCAATAAATGTTATGAACTGGGATGAAAACTAGCACCTCATTTGTGTCTCAGCCTTCCTCTTCCCTACCCTGCTAAAAAGGTTTCTAGGTTGGTCCAATGAGTCTGTTCCCCTCCCTGCCCAGTGAGTGTGGTCCTGTGTTAAGCTGTTGGGGGCCTTATTAGGCAAACATTTGGAGAAAAGAGAAAGGCATAGAAGATAGAAGATGCAGGAGGCTTGGCTTGGAGGTGGAGTTTTGTAAGGAGTTTGGAGAGAAAGGGGGAGGAATGTTTGGAAACAACGATGGTGTGAAGGAAAGTGGAACAGAGAAACAGAGGCTTCCTTCATGGTATTCAAGAGGTGTAAATAAAACACTTGACTTTTTCTGAAGGAACCTTATTGTCTGCTGGCTGTGTTTGGAGATGATACCGTTCTAACAACTAGATCAGATGAATCATTGTTGTGTCTTTATTTACATTTTATTAATTTTTGATTACTCTATGTGG
The DNA here is from genome assembly GCF_008692635.1 of Crocuta crocuta. Classification (NCBI taxonomy): domain Eukaryota; kingdom Metazoa; phylum Chordata; class Mammalia; order Carnivora; family Hyaenidae; genus Crocuta; species Crocuta crocuta. The sequence goes on along the minus strand of NW_027530019.1, from coordinate 8,304,363 downwards.
ACATAATACAAAGTCATATAGCACAAAATGAAAACTAAGCCTCCTTCTTCTCTCTGATCATGAGTTTGCCAGTTCTCTTTCCTTGTTGCAACCACATTATCAGTTTATTGCTATACTTTCAGAGACATCAAAACATTGATGCACATGTATTTAAGTAACCCCTTATCTTTAAAAAAAGGTAAAATACTCAGTGTTCAGGATCTTACTTTTTAATTTAGAAATATATCTAAAAGTGTTCTATATTAATTTATAAGTGTGTTTGCACATGTATCTACCTCATTTAAAAAGAGTAATCATACCTTTATAAGCATCACAGTGAAATGAATGAAAAAGAGCTGTATCATTATTGTAAGCAGTGGCTATGTTTGGAAGTGGTTTCTTACTAGAGATTTCTACGAGGTGATCCCTGCCTGCCCACTTGCTGTTCTGGGGTCCTCACCATTTCTGCTCATTGTAGGTGAATGCAGTCTGGGTAGGCAAGTGTAGTAAGAGAAGCAAGATATGGTCTGGTTGGTGGAAGGATCAGAGAAATGAAATATGAGGAAGAAAGAGGGGAAGCCTACTGCTGTCCCAGAAGTCTTCACTAGTTTCAAGTTCAGTGGATTTTTACCCAAGTCTCATATTGGGTCTCTCCCAGGCCACACAACCCAGAGAGTCTTTGGATTATATACAACCCTTCATCGTCAAGAAGCTCGTAGCACATCACACAGTACAAGTTTTGTATATTCCCAACGTAACCCTCAGAATTGCGATTTCACTTTCAAGCACCCTCCCTTAGACTTGTTCATACACTATGCACGTAATAGAGGGCTGAGAAAGCTGTTTTTCATATTCCCCCAAATAAGATGAAAATAGTTTTCTCAAGTGTGTCTAGATAACATAGAGATGAAACTCAGTTATCACTGTTCCCAATCTCCTCACAGGACACTGCCCATTATACAGCTGCTGTTGGAACTTCAAGCCTCTGAGAGCCACGTAACAGAACTCCACAATGTTTCTTTTAATATCCGTAGTTGGACTTGGGCATTCTTTTCAATTATAGTTGGGGGAGGGGAATGAAAATTACAAGACCAGAGAGATGAAACAGATTCCCCATAAGAGACTTTTATTTATTTATTTGGGTTTTTTCATCTCCTTTCTCAGTCTCGATCTCCCTCCTTCCTGCCACTTCAGCTGAGCAAGTAATTATAGGCAACACCAAAGAGCATACAGACTCTTCCAAAGCCAATTCCTATTATAAATGAGCCTTTAGGAAGTAAAGAGTTTTGCCGCAGTTTTAAAAATCTCTGAACCTGGCTGGGATGTCAGGACTAAGTATTTGATCCATAAAAATTTCCTAAACAGCTCCACAGAAATTGTAACCATATGTTTACAACTTTAAAATGCATATCTGAATTGAGATAAACTTGGCATCTGATGCATATGCCGTTGATGCAAATAAAGCATTTTCTCACAAATACAATTTACTTAAATGAGGAAGCAAGTTAGATACGGTGGGGTCTTCATGTTTCATTTTAGCAAATTGCCTCAAAATGATGCTATGATTTTAAAATATGCTTGTAACTCATTCTGCACCAGGTTTCCACATGTAGGCTATCTCAGTGACTGTCACCACTAGGATGACTTCCCCTCCTTGGGCTTGACTGTACTGATTCTACTGATTACAAGGAGATGGATATTTTAGGACATGTAGAGTCATATAGTAGCCAACGGGTTTATTCACCCTTGGTTTCCTATCAAATAACATGTCACGTTATCTTTGAATATTATCTGCTCTGTCAGATAATACCTTGTACACTAGTTCCTCTGAACTCAATGTGGTGTAAGTACTTCTGGAATTTTGAACTGACTTGTATATTGGTCCTCATACTTGGTGTTTGTCTGTAGCCCGTTGTGAGGACCTAAGCCTTCTGAGGTGGGTGAGAGAGCTATTCTGGCAAAAAGTAGAGGAACATTGTGACATCACTTATAACCTTCCTTAGGCCTGTCATACATCCAATTGTAACTATCCTTTGCTTTATGCAGAAACCAAGTAATACGTTTTACACCTACTTTTTTAGACCTTTCTACCCATCTATGTAAATTTGAAGCCAGTAGAATTTCTAGTTAAAATACATCTAGCAGGGGATTTGTAGGTTTTAATATTTTCCTTGCTTAGAGTAGATATATATCATGTATACTTTTGCATATTTTGTATCTCTCTAGATTTTAAATATGTACAGCAACCTTGGCAGTGCTGTGCTTAAGGGCAGGTGCCCCACCCAGTCCTGTGAGAATGAAACATAATTACAAGATGGGGCCAAAGATCAGAGAGACCTCATTTAGGGCTCCCTCATACACAGATGAATACTTTGAAGTTCCACCCAGTAATGGTAGGAAGCAAGAAAGCCTTCAGAGATGGATTGAACTGAGTCCCTAGCAAGTATTCCTGGTCTGATTTACATGGAGGTATCTGCTGGGTATAGCAAAGTGGTGTATATTAGACTATAGTAATAGAAAATTTGAGGTATAGTAAGGCCACCAGATCAAGAGATGATTGCCATTGAAAGTATGATTTAATACATTTTCTTTCTTTTTTAATGTTTTTTAATGTTCATTTATTTTTGGGAGAGAAAGAGAGACGGAGTGTAAGCAGGAGAGGAGCAGAGAGAGGGGGAGATGCAGGATCTGAAGCAGGCTCTAGGCTATCAGCACAGAGCCTCAATGCGGGGCTTAAACCTAGGAATTGTGAGATCATGACCTGAGTCGAAGTCAGATGCTTAACCAACTCAGCCACCCAGATGCCCCGATTTAATATGTTTCCTAAGGGGAAAAGGCACACTATGTCCCAGGAAGCTACATGGGGAAACACAGGGGTTGGTCAGGAGGCAGAGGAAAAAAGGAAACTGTGGGCAAGAGCTTTCATTGTGGTTTCTATGGTAGGACCAGTTGAGGTAGGGTATTGGCTAGTTTCACTACTTTGAGTGGTTCTGGGGCATGGGGGCTATCCCTAGTGGTTGAGCATTTGGCCATAAGGTAATTAGGACAAGTGGATAATGGCCTAGAGTGTGAGAGCCTGATAGAGGAGGTAGTTGTGGGTCTGAGCTCTGTATTGGTTCATCTATATTTGCAAAGCATGCATCTGGGAGGAGGTCTCCTCCTGAAGAAGGGGGGAGGGAGGCAGGAAGCCAAGGAAAGGTGACTCCAACATGTTGTATTGCCCAGAACAAGGCTGTGTGACATAAGCATGTAGGGTTAAAGCATGTTAAAGCATTAAGTTTACAGAAGCTAGAAGCATGGTTAATACAAATGGTTAAAATCATGGACTATAGAATCAGACTGCTTAAGTATGAATCTTGATTCCCTGCTATATATTGGCCATACAACACTGAGAATATTTCATAACTCGTTTAATCCTTATAAGTCAAGAGTACAGGTACTGTTATCAGCCCTATTTTATATATGGGATAACTGAGGGTCAGAGAGAGAAATATATGACAATGCTTAGAACAGTTCTTGGTACCTAGTATTTGCTACCATTATAAGTATCATTGTTATTGTTCGTATTTTCTGAGGAACCTAAGCCAGTTGTGGTCAACCTGCTCACACATATTCAATGGCTAAAGTTGGTCTACTGCAATCCAAAAGACCGGGATCACTGAGATAAGTTAATAATTTATTTTTGGCATGAGATGTCCTACTGCACAACAATCAACCACCCCACCTTTCTCTAGAGCAAATAAATGGCATGGTGGACAGACCTATTTGGAACCACCATATGGAGAAGATGACTGGCTCATTGGGCCTGGCTTCCTCAGCCAATATTAATTCACTGCATGGAGGCTCTTCTGAGAGGCTCTTCTTTGTGGCCTTGGCCTAGGAATCGAATATACTTCCCTTTACCTGGACCACTGTCCAAAGGCAGGTCTTAACTAAAGGAACAGTATAGTCTCACATCAGGTTTCTGGAACAGAACACAATCTGTTAAACTTTGGACATGAGATGTAATGAATGAAGCTGACGGGCAGCCTCAGGGATGTGGTGGGAGGCAAGCTGTGCACTGGGACCAGGATCCTTCAAGCAGGTACAGAATCTAAGTGTAGGATTTAGGACGTGGGTCCTAATTATGAATGCTGGGCCTAGCCTATTCTTGGCCTTTGTCCTTATCTGGCTCCCCGGGAAGCCTTGGAAGCACTTTTACTCAAGTTCCAAGTTCTAAGGTGCTTTTCCTTGTTTTGGCTGAGATTCACATAGAGAATCTGGGGCTAGTCAGGAAACCGCCTTTCTGAACAGCTCACGTCTTAAGGTTTTTTCCTTGTCCATCCATCTCTTTTGTTACCATTTTTTGGTGGGGGAAGAGTGAAAGATGCTTCTGTGTTTCCTGGACATATTGTTTGCTCATCTAAACAAACGTGTATATCAGCCTGACCACATGGCCTCTGATATCGCATTTAACTATTGTTCATTTGGACTGTTGGGTCTGATAGAAGTAGGAAGTGGGTATCGGGATGGCATTCTCAGCAGGAATAGCTCAAGCTGTTTGGAAAACTTGCATCCCTGTGTTCAAACAGTACAGGCGAAATCTTCCTCTGCGCAAGCGCACAGATGGTGTGAGTGCCCCTGTAGGGACTGCTCTGGGATAACAGTCTTTCACCGATCTGATTACAAGGAATTCTTGACAATGAATAATCAGGACAATAGATACTGTTTCCAGCAACCTCTGATGTAGTAATCACTCTTCTTGATGAAAATACCAGATTGTGCTGCAAACTAGTGAGCTGGGTCTGTGGAAATAGAACATGCATTTATTTTGGAGAAACAAAAGCTTAGCGCAGTCAGTAAAACCCCCAATTTCATTTCTTCCCTAGCAGTGTTTTAAATAAGAGTCCCCCTGCTCTTCCTTCCTTGGGAGGAGTTCTTCAGAAAGCATAAAAAGAAGCAATGAGCCACAAACAGATCCACCACCCTCTCTTTAAGGAGAGCAGAAATTGGGCTTTGTACCTAGCGTATTAATTTATTCTTGGCTTACTGACACCATTAGTTTTGGGACTTAATGTGTAAAGATTCCTTAGGGATTAGTAAGGATGCCTTCTTGTTTTGCTGAAATAGAAACATTTGAAACCTTCCCAAGACTTCACACCAAATCTCTTTTTAGATTTCCAAGACTGGGTTGAAGTCCAAGCTCTACTCTAGCTAGACTGCATAGCCTTCAGTAAATCAATGAATTTCTCTTGAAGTCCAACTCCTTCAGCATCCATTTAACTTTAAAAAAGTCTTTTTTGAGTCATCATGTTGATTGTAGAAGAATCAGAAATGTCAAGGAACAAAAGAAGGAACTGAAAAGTGATCGTAGTTCCACAACTCAGAAAAACCACTGTTAGAAACTGGAGAGTATGTTTTCATTCCTTTCTTCTTCCTTTGTTCCCTTTTCCCCTTCTTTCCTTTTATTTGTCTGTCTGTCCGTCCATCTATCCATCCACCCACCCACACACCTGCTCACACATGCAGTGGAATTATATTATGCATAGGGTTGTATGATCTGCTTTCTCAACAGTGTTCCCCAGTGTCTGTCTCCGTCACTATTGCTGGTTTGCTTTTTGTTGTCTATAGGAAGGAAGACCTGGACAATCTAGTGTTGCTTATCAACCAAGTTTTAAATTAGTTTGTAGATGCTTCAGTAATACTACAGGCCAAACCCAGTGCTTTTTATTTTCTCAAACTGAGCTTTAAAGAGATTATTGTGATATATTTTAATAATTTATGCATATTTTACCTTTTTATAAAGTGATACATGTTTTTTGAGAAATATTTGGAAAATACAAAAAAGGAGAAGAAAATACAGAGATAAGCCCATCTCTTGGTACAATTATACTTCATGTACAGTTACTTTTTTAATGAAAATGTTATAATAAAAAATCCAGATGGGGCACCTGGGTGACTCAGTCAGTTGAGCATCAAACTTTGGATTTTGGTTCAGGTCATGATCACCGGGTTCGTGAGGCTAAGCCCACGTCAGGCTCCACGTTGACAGTGCAGAACCTGTTTGGAATTCTCTCTCTCCCTGCCCCTCCCCTGCTCATGCTCTCTCTCTCTCTCAAAATAAATAAATAAACTCAAAAATATTTCAGATAGTGTGATAATGAGAAGTAAGGTTTATCCTACCGTATGCTTTCAGACTTCCTCCACAGGGGCAACCACTGTCAAAATGTTTATATATCCTTCCATATATTTCCTTACTTAATTACACATTTTTTCAAAGATAATGTTAATGGTCTCAGGTTATTCCTATGCAGATGATGACAACTTTCTTTTAATATTATCTTATTGGTGGACACTTAGGTTGTTTCTAAAGCTTATTATAGTATATAAAATAAATGAGGGCCAAAATCTAAGGTCTTTGCAAATCCCAATTCTGCAGGTACCTTAAGTTGAGAATCAAAGCACAAAAAAGGCTTTGCTTTACATTTTTTCTCTTGGTAATCTTATTATGATGGCTTTAACTTGAAAAGGAAAAAGTTTATGAATATATTGGCCTGATAGTGTGTGGTCATTGAACATAATCCAGAGTTGGCAATCAACCTGTCTTTTATGTTCAAAAGAAAATAGTTCACTGTGCTTTTTATTCAAATTTCAAAAACCGTGCACTCTATAAATTTTCTCAGGAAACAGGCTACCCTCTGTAGCCTGCAATTCAATATTTGAAATTAAGGCTGAAATGGAAAATTACGGCAATTGCTCCAAAAGTTTCAGGTTACTATTATTATTCCTGTAAACTGTCCTCAGACAGTTCAGCCAACATTGGGTCTTGTCTCCATCTTTATTTGAGCTCATAAAATGTGACATTATAAATTGAGAAACAGCATCGCTAATATAGAACTACTTTTGGAGGTGGTACATGAATGCTAATTATCATCCTGAAAATAATCCCCTAGACACCAAACATTTTCTGAAATAGCTCTGTTATAATAAATACATCTGCAAACCATCCTTTTATGGGCCTGATTCATGTGTGCACGCATTTCCAACTGTGTGATAGGATGTAGCGAATAAAAACAATCATTTCTATTCTTCCTTAAACCTTCCTGGTCACCAGAGAGGATGCAGGTGGTCCTGGTGAACATAGAATACCTTGTATCTTTGGTATTTTATTATAGACAAGAGGTGGATTTGTGATTTAGTAACTATTTCTCTAAGACATACAAGGTCATAGTCTGAACCAACAGTTTTATTTATATGCTGAGCTTGTCTTAGGTACAGGTGGAATTGGGGTCTCCCACCTAACTCCATTCAGAGCTGCAGGAGCACCCTCAGCTCTATTTTATCCATCTCCTTGAACTCCTGAAATTCTATAGTTAGGGGTATGTTCCTTGGATAAAGGAAGTATACACAGGTGTCTTTTTTTTTTTTTTTTTCTTTACTGTTCAATGTGAGACTTAAAATACAGATCTTGGAGCATTTGGGTGGCTCAGTTGGTTAAGCATCTGATTGCTGCTGAAGTCATGATCTCATGGTTAATGAGTTTGAGCCCTGCATCAGGGTCTGTGCTGACAGGTCAGAGCCTGGAGCCTGCTTCAGATTCTGTCTCCTTCTCTCTCTGCCCCTCCCCTATTCACACACTCTCCCTGTCTCTCAGAATAATAAACATTAATATAAAAAAAAAATACAGACATCTTGGGATACAGTTAACTAGATAAGAGAAAACTGGATGGGGTACTACATTAACATTTTGGGCCTTGAAATCTTAGTAAAAATAAATTTACAAAGCTTATAACAAATGAGTAATTGAATGGCAATGACTCAGCCTTGTTTCTGTTGCCTTGAGGATTCTGAGATGGAAAAAGACCTCAGTGTCAAGGAGCTCTGCACTCCTTTAACAACTTCTGCCATGGATTTGGAGAGAGGAAGCTGTAGAATTCAGGCTGATTTTAGGCCCTGCAAGGCCCAGATCCTTTGGCAGTAGATGAATAGTCCATTTTCTTTTTAGATGTTTATTTATTTTTGAGAGAGAGCACTGATGAGGGAGCCGCAGGGAGAGAGAGGGAAACAGTTTCCGAAGTGGGCTCTGCACTGACGGCAGTGAGCCGACGCATGGCTGGAACTCATAAATAATGAGATCGTGACCTGAGCCGAAGTTGGACGCTCAACCGACTGAGCCACTTAGGCACCCAGAGTAGTCTATTTTTTAATAAAAATTGGGGTAAAAAGCATGGCAAAAAGAATTTTATGCTATTTTTGGGGTACGAGAGGGCATAATTTAGATGTGGACATAATGAAATTTTTAGTATACTTTTGTGATCTATGGAACCTACCTAATAGTTAAAATGAAGGCTGTTTCTGGAAAGTCCATGGTTAACAAAGTATGCTGAATGAACTGGACCTGTAGCGTTGAAGATGTGTGCATGCTGCTAGAGGGCTGGTGAGAGGAGGGAAGGAAGGAGCCTTTCAGAGGATGTGATGGTGCTGGACTGCCTGGGGGGCTCCATCAGTTGAGTGTCCAGCTCTTGATTTTAGCTCAGGTCATGATCTCATAGTATGTGAGTTTCAGCCCTGTATCAGGCTCTGTGCTGAAAACTTGGAGCCTGCTTGAGATTCTCTCTCTCCATCTCTCTCTCCCCACCCCACTCTGTCTCTCAAAATAAATAAACTTAAAAGATTAAAAGAAAAAAAAAAGATGTGATAGAGCCAGGGAAGTCCAGTCCTGGACAGGAAATGCTTATGTTAAGACACATCCCAGCATAGTTCCTAAAGGGAGCGTTCATAAGCTGACTTCTCTCCCTGTGTGGGCAAAATTTCCTCTGCTTAGGCCTTGAAGATAGCTACCTCCTCCAGACTGACCTTGGCCTTTGAAAGAGCACACATGATTTTACCATGGTTAACCAAGTGAATGATACACTGCTACCCACATCTGAGGAAACCAAATCAAATCTGGAGGGGCATGAGAGGTCATTTGATTATTTTGTCATTAGCCGAACGTCCATTGGGTCATTTAAAAACTGGCAAAATTTTGAAGTATTCAAGCATTCTCTTGACTCCACTAGGCTGTCCCTGAATTCCCCTCCTATACCCTCTGCTTTCCCCAGTCATCCAGGGGTGTCCTTTTAGTGCAGAGGAGGAGCCAAGAAAGACCCAATGCACCACACATTGAAAACAGCCCCCAGGAGTTGTCACAAACTTCTTCCCAGGTTTGTGGCTTTGTGAGGAGAAGAAATAGAGAGGCTCTCATCACCTTAGGCTTCCTCTTTCACCTCATTTCTTTACTATTTCCTCCTGGGCTGCTGACCACAGCAGCCCATCACAGCCTGGGTGCAATGTTACTTGACATTTCTCTTGCTCTTTTCCCACTGATGCTTGGGCCAGCGGTTGGCACTCGTTGCTCAAACTGCTTAGCTTTGTCCCAGCTATTTGAGGCCATGTACATAGCTGATGCTATATAGGTGAGTTTTTAGGGAGTCAAGATGTTGATTGGTCAGCCATTGGCCTCAGAATTCCTAAAGAACTCTCTGCTTGACCTCTTGCCGTCCTGATCGGGGAATTCACACCTTCCTCTCTCATATGGTTTCCAGCTCTGTGTAGAATGGTGAACTAACCTCAAACTTTTATATTTACCCCTTGGGATTATAAGTTAAGGAACTTAGCTTGGAGGTGGTAGAGGTTGATCAGAGACCATCTCCTTTTCCACCTATCCCAGGTAGAAGACATTAGACATCGGATCCTCTTCAAGGAGGGTGGCTCGGGAAAATTAACACAGCCTTCTGCATAGATATGTAATTGAGTCGTGGTGCTAGCTTTTGATTCTCTTATAATGCCTCTAATTTCTAAAAAATCTTCTGCCCTCTATTAAGAATTCCATCTTTCATGTTACTGAAATCAGCTCCCACTTCTCATTTATGATGCTCTAGTCTTGCATGTCCTCATGTTACACTCCCCAGCTTTTTTGTTTTGGTTTGGTTTATTTTTCAGACCAAACCAAACTTTTTTTATTGTCATGGACCAATACATAACTTTTACTGTTTAAGCCAGTCTGAGCTGTGTTTTCTGTTCCTTCAGTAAAGACCATCTAAACTCCTGATACTCTCTGGCAGTTTAGAGTATTTATGCAGGAGCAGGAATGGGGAGTCACAGTCTGGTCCGAGAAGATTCTGTTCAAAACAGATAATATGTCACTATGTCACTAGATTTTAACATTCTTTCTTTGGGAGGGAGGGAAGGTCAGTCAAGTTCATTTCACAGCTTGCAGTGAGGAATGACAAGTTAGTCATTCAGCAAAGACCTAGCTGAAAGTATGCCTCATGTGCTTGAACGTGACCCTCTGGGAGCTCAGAGTACTTGGGCTGCCAGAGCCATGTTCTTTAAGGGGCAGATATCCTTTATGGGGCGGGGCGGGGGAGGGTTCCTTGGACTACTAGAGGGTCTGTGGAAAGATGTTAGGAAGTCCATGAAACACTGAAACAGGAAGGTGGCTATGTCTCTCTTGGTGATGGTTTCTAGACTTTTGGAGCAAGGAATAGGGAGAGTCTCAGGATCAGTTTCACATCTGAGTCTTTTCTGAAGGGCCAGCTTTACACTTCCTTGATGAGAACACCATGGGAAATCAAGGGGATGGAAGTGTTTTATTGATGAGTGAGGTCAGGAACACAAAGGCCTGCATGTCTGTGATTCCAGAATTTCTTCATGCTGGCTGCATGCTGAGATAACCTGTTTTCAGTTCTCCAGGGTAGGAGCTGCAGGTTTTCCTGACTGCTTTGTGTAGTCTGACATGGCTGTCTGTAGAGCTGGCTGTTCCTCTCCTTCTCACACATCCGGGGGTAGGGGAAGGGGGCGGGAGAGAAAGGGTCCTCTCTTTTCCTCTGAGGCTGATGACTTCACCTCCTTCCCCTTCCTCATCCTCAGGTTAAGATCTCGTTTTCCCCATCTCCTCCCTGGCTCTGAAATCTCCATCCCTCTCTTACTTCGCAAACTTCTTATGTCTTTTTTTCCTTGATCACTGCTGGAGGTACTAGCATATAGGTGTCAGAATAGTCTAAAATTCTTAAATTATTTTTAAGTTTAAAATAGTATTAGGATAACTTATAAGACTCACTCTGTCACAACTTGGTTCAACTTGTTTGAGGCTCACATGCCACTGTGGAGTCCTTTCTGGCTCCTGTAAGTCATTAGACGACTTTGCCTGTTTTACTACATTTTTTGAATTGGCTTTTCTTTGTAAGTAGTTTCATGCAACAAGTTCATCTGAAATCACACTGCCTTGGTTCAAATTTCGAATATTATTTACTACTGTATGATTGTGGATGAGTCACTTCACTTCTCTGGCCTCTGGTTTTTCCTTGTAAAATGAGGATAATGATGATTCCTACTTTTTGGTGGTCATGAGCATAGTGTGCTGGTTCATCAGGACAGTAGCTCCTCACCCAAGTCTACCTATAGGTCCAGTCTAGGGGACAATCTGGGGAACAGGAGCATTGGATTGGATCAAGAGGTCTGGGGCTCAGAGAACTGAGAATTTTTCCAAGGTTATATGGTGATGTAATGGGAATGAAAACTACAAAGTACTGTTCAGGGGCGCCTGGGTGGCTCAGTCAGTTAAGCATCCAACTCTTGATCTCAGCTCAGGTTATGATCTCATTGTTTGTGAGTTTGAGCCCTGTATTGGGCTGTTGGCATAGAGCCTGCTTGGGATTCTGTCTCTCCCTCTCTCTACCCCTCCCCTGCTCACACTCTCTCTGTCTCTGTCTCTCTCAAAATAAACTTAAAAAAAAAAGAAAACTACAAAATACTGTTCAAATATTAGTAGGAGTCATTTTATGCTCTGCTGATGGAGGGACCAGGGTACCTGTACATGTGTATGCATGTGCTCCTGTGTGTTCATGCAGAAAAGGGATTCACTTTAAGCACATGGGTATTGTTGCTACTACTTTATTTTTGAATCTTGAAGAAAAGAAGTTTGCAAAATAACATTGCTTACAGCAAAATATGTACAAACATTTTTGTTTCCCGGAGGCAACCACTGGCCACTTGGTGTTAGTCTGTGTACTTCAAAAAACAGATGCTGACCTGGGACTAGACGTACAGAGGACTTACTGGGGAAGACACCTGTGAGGGACATTGAGGAGGGAGTCAGAGGAGATGAAGAGAGCCCATCAGCTGGCAAGGTCTTAGGTTGTTACACAGTTGTAGAAAAGTTTAGGCCTGGACGATGAGGAGCCTGGATGGTGGGGAGTCTCTGAGACAGTCTTGTGTCAGGAACCATGTATCTCCCAGAAATGGGCCTGCCGTGGTATCTCTGCCACATTTAGTCATTGACTGGGGGAGGGGGTGGGTGGCCTTGGTGCTAACACAGCAATGGATTTCAGAGCACAGTGGCTCGGGTCCATTGGTCACCTGTGCTCCCTGAAGTAGACAATCTAACAGGTACATCGTTATGGCCTCTGCAAGGCATTGCCTTGTAGCCTTTTTCCTATGCCTGTGTAACCTCATGTATTATGACACACATACATATATGCAAGAATAGGTATACATAGGTGTTTACAGTTTTGTGAATGGGGTCATACAGTGTGTTTTACAACTTGCATTTTTCATTGAATAACAATTTCATATGAATATTATATTAGTGAAAATAAATCTTCATTCTTACTTTCAAAGTTTATTTATTTTGAGAGAGAGAGGAGAGGCAGAGATGGAGAGAGAGAATCCTAAGCAGGCTCTGTACTGTCAGCACAGACCCTGACATGGGGCTTGATCTCACAAACCATGAGCTCATGACCTGAGCCAAAATCAAGAGTTGGATACTTAACTGACTGAGCCACCCAGGTGCCCCTCTTCATTCTTTTTAATGACTGAATGGAATTTCATTGTTTGGGTATCCTTAATTTTATTCAGCCAGTCCTCAATTGATTAGCATTTGAGTTCTTTCTGGTTTTTCACTATCACAAATAAAGCCATAAAACCTACTATTACATGTATAGATAGCTTCTTTAACGGGATAAACTCTTTCTCCTTCCTTCCTTCCTTCCTTCCTTCCTTCCTTCCTTCCTTCCTTCCTTCCTTTCTTTTCTTTCTTTCTTTCTAGACAGGGAGTGGGAGGGGCAGAGAGAAGGAGAGAAAGAATCCCAAGTAGGCTCCATGCTGTCCGTGGAGAGCCCCACATGGGACTCAAACCCATGAACCGTGAGATCATGACCTGGGTTGAAATCAAGAGTCAGATGTTTAACTCACTGAGCCACCCAGGTGCCCCTGGGATAAATTCTTATAATTAAAATTGCTGAAGCAAAGGATGTGAAATGTAAGCTTTTGTAGCTACTGCCAAATTGACATTCAGGACATTGCTACTCTGCTCTTCCATGAACAGTATAATACAGTGCACCTTCACCCACTGCTATACCTGCCCTCCATATTGTCATTCTCTTAAATTTTGCCAATTTGATGAGTAGAAAATGAGCAGGTAGCCTTTAAATAAGTCAGTTTAAAAGACCCTCTGCCCCCTCCACCCATATCCATGATTTCCACTGGTGGATCTATGTTAGGACCACCCCCTGGTAGGAGCCTAGGGTTTGACTTGGCTGGGCTTGGAACTCTAAACTCAGAAGCAGAGAAGCAAAGTACATACAGTCTCTTGTACCAGATCTCAATCACAAACCCTGGAAAGGTGTCCAAAATGACACCATTAGAGACTTTTCCCTTTGAAATCTGAGAAGCCTGTGAAACTCTGAGCCCTCTATTAAAGTAAAAATACTCTATTTGACCCTCAGATATAATCCAATATCTACGTTTTACAGATGGGAAAACTAAATTCTTTCCTAGAGGGTCCTTCGACCAGGGTCACAGAACTAGTTAATGACAGAGTTCAGGCTAAATCCAAATTTTCTGACTTCAGTCTAGCACTCTACACTGTGAGAATATAAATAGCACTTATTTTATCATAATTACAGCAAGAAATGCTGGTGTTAGCAAACTTCATGAAAATCATCAAGGTGCTTAAGTAAAATAGAATGAAAGCTAAAAACACTAAATGTTCAATATTTGAGATTTCACAGTTTATTCATGTCACCATGTAGCATGTATTGAATCAAATACTGTGGCTGCAATAATTTTAAAAATAAAAATGTTATCATGTCTTAAGGAAAATGCCTATGATGTTTTAGCACTCTGACATGCAATATTTATCTGTAGTCACTAAGTATATATAAATGCATATTAATAGGAAGGTTGGTGGCATAGATAGTTGTCAGTAGTTGTCAGAAGACCTTCATACTTTCCAATTTAACCTAATTATGTAGAGTCTAAACAAGTCACTCCAGACTTCTCTCCATGATTCCTCAGAGCTGGCTGAGAGCATTCCTTTGATCACATAATTCTTGAATCCTGGGATATAATTTATTTTAATCTGGAAACCTGAATTCTTAGGGAGTAGTTAAGGTCTCTGAGTATCTTCCTCCCTCCCTCCCTCTCTCCCCCCTTCCTCCCTCCCTCCCCCCTTCCTTCCTTCCCTCCTTCCTTCCTTTCTTCCTTTCCTTGAACTTGGAAACAAAAGGACAAGTACAGTTCTGGTTAAGAAGAACTGAAGATCCCATCCTTTCATTTGGAGAGAGAAGTTCTGGCCTCTCATTTCTGTCATGAGAAAGGCATTTGCAGTGTCTCTCTATCCTTGTATTTTCCTTATAATTTACCTGTTGAAGAACCTGAGGGCGTTTGACCTGTAGCATTACCCAAAGTGTGGGTGTTGTTGATTGCATGTTTATGGTCCAGTCCTCTGTGTTCCTTTGTCCTGCCAATTTCCTGCAAGTTAGTAGCCAATGCAACGTATTAGATTTATGATCAATGCCTTTTGGCAAGACTCTGCCTTCAGTCCAGCACAGACCTCGGATTCCGGATTCCTTCAGCATCCGGCTGCTGGTACATTGTGCTGTGTGTGGGCCCTGAGGCTGCTGCAGGATTTTTCTCAGAGTTCTAGTCTGTTCTCAGCCTCCACTGGGTCTTGCAGGCAAGTCTTGCCTCTGAGGGGTTTCTCTCCATTCTCCGGTCCCTTCTTAGAGGCAGACTGCCGTTCGTGTTTCCTTGGGATGGGGCAGAGCTCAGAGTTTTTTGTTTGTTTGCTTCCTTTGTTTCGTTTTTAAATAATATTTTATTGTTTTAGAACTCTCCATGGAAATTTGGAATGGTAAAATTGTCTTTTTGGGAATCTCTAATCCTGGAAAAGTATCTTTTCTTTTATAATGGTCCTACTCTGGAGTTTCACTGATATTCAGGAAGCATCTGGGTTACATGCCATGTGATAAACAATATTCTCCCCATTCGTTATGGCACATAAAATGGTTTCTTCTGTTACCACTGTTTCATGGACTACTATTTCTTATTGGGTAAAATACGGAGTATCTGTTTCCTTCGCTTTTTGAAAGATGAAATAAATAGTGAGACAACTCATATACTAGATCCTTTCTTTTTGAAAATGTGCATTTTCAGGGTGCCTGGGTGGCTCATTTGGTTAAGCATCTGATTCTTAATTTCAGCTCAGGCCATGATCTCATAGTTCAGTTCAACCTCTCCCCATCCCTCTAAAGCGTCAGGCTCCATGCTGACAGCAGGGAGCCTGCTTGTGCTTCTCTCTGTTTCTCTCTCTCTCTCTCTCTCTCTCTCTGCCCTTTAGTCATTCCCTCTTTCTCTCAAAATAAATAAACCTTAAAAAAGTGCATTTTCAGTAGTAAATGAAGTCAGAAAATTTTTCTGGAAGTTCTGCTCTTAGTAGGAAAGGACTTCCAAGGGAGTTGGGCTTTAATGATGTCAAACTGATTAGGTTTAAAATCTTATGTTACTTTCAACCATTTAATTACTTTATCTGAATCTCAGTTTTACCACCTGAGAAACGGAGACAATTATGTTTATTTGCAAATATTTATTGAGTGCTTCTTAAGTTGTAGGAATTGTTTAGGTTCTGGGGAAATAGCAATGAGCAAACAAAAACTCAGCCCTCAAGGAGTTTATAGTCTACACTCACATGGATGGTTTATGAAGATTAAGTGAGACCTAATGTCAATTTCCTGGTTCAGAGCGTCACATGGTAGATGTCTATAAATGTTGGCTTCCTTCTGCCTCCTTTTAATAGATGCTTCCTATCACTTCTAAAATTGATACTTTTAATTTGTTTAGCTCTTTGGCGTTATTCTTTCAGTAGTCAGTGGTTTCCAAAGCAACAACAGCCGGGGCAGTATAATTAAGGCATAAATCAATGTTACATTTTTGTCTGACATGCAGCAATACTAGCAAAGTCTCTGCTGTCTTTATTCCCAGATACATCCCAAATTATATGGAGAATCCCAGTGAGTGCCCCTAACTGCCTGTTTCCCCTTCATGGCATTCCTGCTACGTGTCGCTCCCTTTCCATGGCTAGGTGTCATTCTTCCCTACCCTAAATGCTTATTACTTGATGTTACACATAGTGGGATGGCAGAAGCACTGCTCTATTTGTGGTCAAACTCCAAAGGTGTGGTATATTCTCCCTGCACCTTTCTTAGTTTTTTGGAACTAGTGCATGGGGATGGACTGGCCTCATATTTTCACTTCCCTTCAATGACCTCAGCTTTTTACTTTGATTGAAATTTATTTTCTTTTTTCTGAAAGGTACAATGATTTGTTGGGTTTTTTTGTTTTCTGTTTTTTTGTGTGTGTGTGTGATTTTGTTTTTTTGTCCAGAATGCCTTCCTCTTCTCAGATATATCCCTCAGATACAAAGGCTCTCTTCCTTTGTAAGTGCCCATTTCTCTATTCCCATGATTATAATCTATATATGAGGGGGCTACCATATTTTTACATGTGACAGTTTCCTGAGCCCCAAATGATCTAGGGTGGCTATTGATGTAGGAAACAAAGGCAGAAGAAAATGGCAGATACAATTACATTTCCTTATAACCTACAGCCCATTAGCAAATATTTGAGGCAGGCAGAGTAAAAGTTTCTCCAGGGACTCCCTGCTGTCTTAATGCTAATGTTTTGGTAGAGGGAAAAACCTTAGCTTGACAATAGCTAGGCTTCCAGGATCCTATGGGTCTTCTTTAGCATATGAAAATCTCATTGAAAACTTTCCCTGGCTTTACCTCCAGGGTAAAGTGTATATACACATATATACACATATATATGTGGTATATAACCAGTCTCTCCTGGTCCCTGAGCAGCTTTCTGCCCCCAGGTTCTGTCCCCGTACTTTAATAGATTCACCTTTTTTGCACCAAAGACATCATCAAGAGTTCTTTCTTGGTTCCAGACACTGCAAACCCCGCTATCACCCCAAAACCTCATCAGCTACCTTTTAAATAACAACACTGTGTCCAGCTAGTCACAGTTACTAGATTCCAAGTGTGGCTATAGAATTCAAAAGTCCAAGATTTAAGATCCTAGGTTTTACCCCAGGATTTTTTGAGGTGACACTGACAGAATTAAGTCCCTGACAACAGTGAAGCTGTGGGATTGTTTGGAAGCATTGCCTTCTCTCATTCAATGCACTGCTTGAGGAGTTCATCCATAGGTGCTTTTCTCCTGATGGCTTCTTAACCTCTGTCTTAGTCTGGGCTGCTAACAAATTACCAGAGACTGGTTTATAAACAACAGACATTTATTTTCCACGGTTCTGGAGGCTGGAAGTCTGAGGTCAGGGTGCCAACATGGTCAGGTTCTGTCTGGTGAGAGCTCTCTTTGGGGCTGCAGGCTACAGATTCCTCATCATCCCCTCACATGGCAGAGAGGGCTAGCTAGCTCTCTGGCCTCTTCCTCTTTTTTATTTTTTTAATGTTTATTTATTTATTTTGAGAGAGAGACGTGTGCATGCGTGTCGTGGAAGGGCAGAGAGAGAGAGAGAGGGAGAGAGAGAATCCCAAGCAGGTTCCACGCTATCAGCACAGAGCCCAATGCAGGGCTTGAACTCATGGACCGAAGGATTATGACCTGAGCAGAAATGAAGAGTCAGACGCTTCCCTGACAGCCACCCAGGTGCCCCTCTCTGGCCTCTTCTTACAGGGGCACTAATTCCATTCATAAGGCTCTACCCTCATGACCCACTTGTCTCCTCAAGGCCCCACCTCCAAATATCATCACATTCAGGTTTCGACTTATGAATTTGGGGGCACACAAACATTCAATACCACTGTAACCCCTGAGGTACAGGTTTTTTCCCACTATGCCTAGGAAGACATTCCTGGATCTCTGATTCATTACAGATATCCAGCTCAGCTTCTTACTGCATAGTATTTACTTAGAACATCCTGTGAGAAAATTAGGGGAGATACAGTTTCATATAATCTCAGTCTCTCTCTCTTTCTCTCTCTCACTCTCTCTCAGACAATGAGATTAATAGCGGCAACATGTTTTGTCCAATATCAACATTTGTTGCAAAGCCAAGACTCCTGATGTTCAGTATCTTTTCCTCTATAGTATAAAGACTTGAAGAACTTCTAAGCAGGGACAGCAGAGCATTACACCAAGCATGGAGCCCTATGTACTGCACTGCACAGAGTGGATTCCACTGGCCCTGACCAGATGGGAAGTGCAGGCTGAACGGGCAGTGGGCAGTAAGGTAAAGGGGCTGATTTCAGGTGCAGAGCAGCTGTTCAAGGCTCAGGAGGTCGTTCAAGGGAGCACCAGCCAGCTACTGATAGAATGCTGCAGCTGGAAGGGCCCTCAGGTCCCTTCCAGTCTAACTTCTTCATGATGAAGAGAGGGCCTGAAGCCATAGGACACTGAACTGCAGGAGTCGGGGAGGAAAAGAGCTAGAGTCCACTAAGAAGACAACCTCATAGGTGCATGAGTGCAAACTGGGGAAGATAAAAATGGTCTGAGACCCAGAGACATGGAGGGAGGGGAGGGAATCCTTTCGCGGGGAGCTGCGGAGAGTCAAAGAGAAGAGAAAGAGTGGCTGAAACTGCTCATAGAACTGTCCCTGGAGAGAAACCTTGGCTTGGGACGGAGAGTGATCCTATTTCTAGCTGTGGTGCTGACTTTTTTGGGCTGGGTGTCCCGGTCCCAGGTGGCGCCATGAGAAACTGCTCCACTGTTCTCCCTGCTTGGTCCCCAGCTGGGAAGCAGCCTGGCCCATGGGATTACATTTCTGGTGGTATCAATAAAGTGTGCGGACTAAGACCTGGAAACAGGTGGGGCTTGGGACCTAGAACACGGCCCACTTTGGCTATGCCCGTGGCACAGGGAGATCAGACCCAAAAGAGTAATTTGCAATGCTTGGTTCTAGAAGGGACTGGGGCGCCACCGTTTTTCTCCCCACAACCACCATGGCGGGACCTCAGGGAGTGGCCCGCAAGACTCAGTGGAGGCTAAGGCCCGCCTACACCAAACCACACCCGTCCTCACTAGAAAGCTGCCTTTTTTTTTTAACTGGAGCCCAGTTCAAGACCAACCTGGATGCACTGCCATGATTAATTCTAGATCAACTCTTTCTATTCAGATATATTTTCCCTTGTCTCATTTGTACTCCTTTCCTCTGCTGGACTGGGCACTCTGGTCATTGGTTTGCTTAAACAGTCACGTTTAATCCATTCTCTAGGTGTATATTCTACACGTCCACCGCTACCTTTCTCTCTCTGTCTGGAGTAATCAGACTATATAGTTTCTCTGAGTAACATTATCTTTGTTTCTTTCTTCTCGCCTCTTACCATATTCTCCTCTTTCTCTCTCTGAATTAAGCCTTAGTCTCTCTGCCTGGTCATTGTTCAATTTTACTTCCTCCCCACCCTGTCATTTCTCTCTTTGTGTATATGCTCTTCCATCAGCGCTGCATACACCTAGCTCTTTATTTGCAGCTGGGAATTCTGGTTTTATGCTTTTAGACTGTCCTTTGTCTTTTGGTTTTTTCTTTTTTACTTTTTCTTTTTCCCTTTTGGTTTGCTTGTTTCTTGGATTTGTCTGTGTGTTTGTGT
Source organism: Crocuta crocuta (assembly GCF_008692635.1). NCBI lineage: Eukaryota > Metazoa > Chordata > Mammalia > Carnivora > Hyaenidae > Crocuta > Crocuta crocuta. The sequence continues at coordinate 8,284,474 of NW_027530019.1, read as the reverse complement.
GCCTTTGTTCCCTGTGTGTTTTTCTGTTTTCCTTTCCAGGGCTAGCTCGAGAAACAAGCCAAAGTACACATGGTGGAGCCCAAATACCACTACGAGTAGGGAAATAAAATAACCAAAGTCTCAACAAGAGAGACCAAGAGACACCATTCAAAGAACACTTCCTGAATGGACAGACCCTGGACGGTCACAGAGCCTTCTTTAATATAAAGACTCTACGACTTTTATAATCTTTGTTAGCAAAATATTATCCAAAGATGTTGCTTGATATTGACACAAAATTGTATGACTTTTGTATCTTATCATTCTTTAATATTTTATAATTTATTAATTTACTTACCACTTATTTAATTTGAAACCAACTTAGTTAACATATAGTGTAATAATAATTCAGGAATAGAATTTAGTGATTTATCATTTATTTATCACACCCAGTGCTCATCCCAACAAATTGTCCTCCTTAATGTTCCTTACCCCATTAGCCCTTAAACCTGCCCAAAATTCTGCCAGTAACCCTCAGTTTATTCTCTGTATTTAAGAGTCTCTTATGGTTTGTCTCCCTCTCTGTTTTTATATTATTTTTCCTTCCTTTCTCATATGTTTATCTGTTTCATATCTTAAATTCCACATATCAGTGAAATCTTATAATATTTGTCTTTCTCTGATTGACTTCTTTCACTTAGGATAATACACTCTAGTTCCATCCATGTTGTTACAAATGGCAAGATTTCCTTCTTTTTGACTGGCAAGTAATATTCCACTGTGAGTGAGTAAGTGTGTGTGTGTGTGTGTGTGTGTGTGTGTGTGTACCACATCTTCTTTATTCATTATCAGTTGATGGACATTTAGGTTCTTTCCATACTTTGGCTATTGTTGATAGCATTGCTATAAATATTGGGGTGCATGTGCCCCTTTGAATCAGCACTGCTGTATCTTTTGGATAAATACCAAGTAGTGCCATTGCTGGGTCATAGGCACTAAAATATTTTTATTTTTTTATTTATTAAAAAAGTTATTTTTAATGTTTTATTTATTTCTGAGAGAAAGAGAGACAGAGAGACAGAGAGAGAGACAGAGGGAGAGACAGAGAGAGAGAGTGTTGAGCAGGGGAGGGTCAGAAAGAGAGGAAGACAAAGAATCTGAAACAGGCTCTCGGCTCTGAGCTAGCTGTCAGCACAGAGCCCGACATGGGGCTCAAACCCATGAACTGTGAGATCATGACCTGAGCCAAAGTCGGACGCTTAACCAACTGCGCCACCCAGGCGCCCCCCATTTTTATTTCTTGAGGAACCTTCATATTGTTTTCCAGAGTGGCTGCCCCAGGTTGCATTCCCATGAGCAGTGCAAAAGAGATCCTCTTTCTTCGCATCCTCACCAAATTCTGTTATTGCTTGGGCTGTTAATTTTAGCCATTCCGACTGGTGTGTGGTGGTATCTCATTGTGGTTTTAATTTGTATTTCCCTCATGATGAGTGACCACTTCTCCATGTGTCTCTTAGCCATCTAGATGTCTTCTTTAGAAAACTGTCTATTCATGACTCTTGCCCATTTTTTCACTGGATTACTTGTGTGGGTTTTTTTGTTTTTTTTTGTTTTGTTTTGTTTTTTTGGTGTTGAGTTCTGTAAGTTCTATAAGTTTATAGATTTTTGGATACTAACCCTTTATCTGATATGTCATTTGCAAATATCTTCTCCCATTCTATTGGTTGCCTTTTAATTTTGCAGACTGTTTCCTTCACTGTGCAGAAGGTTTTTATCTTGATGAGATCCCAATAGTTTATTTTTGCTTTTGTTGCCCTTTCCTCCAGAGATGTGTCAAGTAAGAATTTGCTGCAGCCAAGGTCAAAGAAGTTGTTGCCTGTTTTCTCATCTAGGATTTTGATGGCTTTCTGTCTTACATTTAGGTCTTTCATCCATTTTGGGTTTATTTTTGTGCATGGTGCAAGAAAGTGGTCCAGGTTCATTTTTCTGCATGTCACTTCCAGTTTTCCCAGCACCATTTACTGAAAAGATGGTCTTTTTTCCACTAGATATTCTTTGCTGCTTTGTCAAAGATTAGCTGGGCATAAGTTTGTGGGTCCATTTCTGGATCTTTTTTCTGTTCTCTTGATCTATGTGTCTGTTTTTGTGCCAAAACCATACTGTCTTGATGATTACAGCTTTGTAATATAGCTCAAAGTCTGGAATTGTGATGCCTCCAATTTTAGTTTGCTTTTTGAGGATTACTTTGGCTATTCGGCATCTTTTCTGGCTCCATACAAATTTTGGGATTGTTTGTTCTAAGTCTGTGAATATTGCTGGTGTTATTTTGATAGGGATTGCATTGCATATGTAGATTGTTTTAGGTAATATTGACATTTTAACCATATTTCTTCTTCCAATCCATGAGCATGAAATGTTTTTCCATTTTTTGGTGTCGTCTTCATTTTCTTTCATAAGCTTTCTATACTTTCCAGTGTATAGATTTTTTACCTCTTTGGTTAGGTTTATTCCTAGGTATTTCATGTTTTTTTGCAATTGTAAATGGGATCGAGTCCTTGATTTCTCTTTCTGCTGCTTCATTATGGTGTATAGAAATGGAACTGATTTTTGTACATTGATTTTATATCCTGTGACTTTGCTGAATTCATGTTTAGTTCTAGCAGTTTTGTGGTGGAGTCTTTTGGGTTTTCCACATAGAATATCAGTGAAAGTTTGACTTCCCCATTGCTGATTTGGATGCCTTTTATTTCTTTATGTTGTCTGATTGCTGAGGGTAGGCCTTCCAACACTATGTTGAATAACAGTGGTAAGAGCGGACATTCTTAGCGTGTTCTTTACCTTAGGGGGAAAGCTGTCAGTTTTCCCCCATTAAGGATGATATCAGCAGTGGATCCTTCATATGTGGCTTAAAAAAAATTTTTTTTAATGTTTATTTATTATTGAGATAGAAAGAAACAGAGCATGAGTGAGGCAGAGGAAGAAAGCGAGGGAGACACAGAATTCGAAGCAGGCTCCAGGCTCGGAGCTGTCAGCACAGAGCCTGACACGGGCCTCAAACCCACAAACCATGAGTTCATGACCTGAGCCAAAGCTGGATGCTTAACCGACTGAGCCACCCAGGTGCCCCTCATATATGGCTTTTAAGATCTTGAGGTATGATCCATCTCTACTTTCTTGAAGGTTTTTATCAAGGGGATGCTATATTTTGTCAAATGCTTTCTCTGCATCTATTGAGAGGCTCATGCAATTCTTGTCCCTTTTTTTCTTTTTATTGATGTGATGTATCACATTGAGTGTTTTGTGAATATTGAACCAGCTCTGTATGCCAGGTATAAATCCCACTTGGTCGTTGTGAATAATTCTTTTAATGTATTATTGCATCTGGTTGGCTACTATCTTGTTGAGAATTTTTACATCCATGTTCATCAGGGAAATTGGTTTGTAGTTCTCCTTTTTTTGCAGAGTCTTTGGTTTTAGAATCAAGGTAATCTGGCCTCATAGAATGAGTTTGGAAGTTTTCCTTCCATTTCTGTTTTTTGGAACATTTTCAAAAGAATAGGTGTTAACTCTTCTTTAAATGCTTGGTAGAATTCCCCTGAAAAGCCATCCAGCCCTGGACTCTTGTTTGCTGGGAGATGTTGGATTACTGTTTCAATATCTTTACTGGTTATGGATCTGTTCAAATTTTCTGTATCTTCTTGTTTCAGTTTTGGTAGTTTACATGTTTCTAGGAATTTGTCCATTTCTTCCAGATTGCCCAATTTGTTGCCATATAATTGCTCATTATATTTCATTATTATTGTTTATATTTCCATGAGGTTGGTTGTTATCTCTCCTCTTTCATTCATGATTTTATTTACTTGGGTCCTTTCCTTTTTCTTTTTGACCAAACTGGCTAGGGGTTTATCAATTTTGTTAATTCTTTCAAAGAACCAGCTCCTGGTATCATTGATCTATTCTACAATTTTTTTGAGTTTGGTATCATTGATTTCTGCTCTAATCTTTATTACTTCTCACCTTCTGCTGGTTTGGGGCTTTATTTGCTGTTCTTTTTCCAGCTCTTTTAGGTGTAAGGTGAGGTTGTGTATTTGAGGCCTTTCATACCTCTTTAGGAAGGCCTGGATTGCTATGTACCTCCCTCTTATGACCACCTTTCCTTCATCCCAGTGGTTTTGGGCTGTGGTGTTATTATTTTCATGGGCCCCTATGTACTTTTTAATTTCCTCTTTAGCTTCTTGGTTAGCCCATTCATTCTTTAGTAGGATGTTCTTTAATCTCCAAGTATTCATGGTCTTTCTAAATTTTTTCTTGTGGTTGATTTCGAGTTTCATAGCATTGTGGTCTGAAAATACGCAAGGTATTATCTCCAGTTTTGTACTTGTTGAGTGCTGATTTGTGACCCAGTATGTGATCTATTCTGGAAAATGTTCCATGTAGATTGCAATGTGTATTCTGCTGCTTTAGGATGAAATGTTCTGTAATTATCTGTTAAGTCCTTCCAGTCCAGTGTGTTATTCAAAGCCATTGTTTCCTTGTTGATTTTCTACTTACTTGTTCTGTCCATTGCTATCAGTGGGGTGTTGAAGTACCCTATTATGGTATTATCATCAATGAGTTTATTTATGTTTGTGATTAATTGATTTATATATTTGGGTGTCTCGTATTGGGGGAATAAATGTTTACAATTGTTAGATCTTCTTGGTGGATAAACTAATTATCCTGTAATACCCTTATTCATCATCTCTTGTTAGAGTCTCTATTTGAGAACCTAGTTTGTCTTTTATAAGTATGGCTATTCCAGCTTTCTTTTGATGACCATTAGCATGATAGATGGCTCTCCATCCCCTTACTTTCAACCTGCAGGTGTGTTTAAGTCTAAAATAAGTCTCTTGTAAGCAGCATATAGATGAGTCTTGTTTTCTTATCCATTCTTATAACCTATGTCTTTTGGTTGGAGCGATTAGTCCATTGATATTTAGAGTGAGTACTGAAAGATCTGAATATAACACCATTGTGTTGCTTGTTGAGTTATTGTTCCTGGTGGTGTTCTCTGGTCCTTTCTAGTCTTTGTTGCTTTTGGTCTTTTTTGTTTGTTTTGTTTTTTTCTTTTCTCAACTCAAAGCGTCCCTCAAAATTTCTTACAGGGCTACTTTAATGGTCATGAACTCCTTTTTTGTTTTTGTTTGTATGGGAAACTCTTTCTCTCTCCTTCTGTTTTGAATGATAGCCTTGTTGGATAAAGAATTCTTGGTTGCATATTTTTCTGATTCAGTACATTGAATATATCCTGCCACTTCTTTCTAGCCTGCCAGGTTTCTGTGGGTGGGTCTGCTGTGAACTTGATCTGTCTTCCTTTATTGATTAAGGACTTTTTCCTTTGTTGCTTTCATAATTCTTTCCTTGTCTGTGTATTTTGTTAATGTGGTTATATGCCTTGTTGATGGTCAGTTTTTGTTGAAGACAGTGGGAGTTTGCTTGCTTCTTGGATTTTAATGATTATGTCCTTCTCCAGGTTTGGAAAGTTTTTTTGCTATGATTGTCTCACATAAACTGTCTGCTCCTTTCTCTCTCTCTTCATCCTCTGATTTGGATGCTATTCCTTTTTAATAAGTCACAGAGTTCTCTAATTCTTATGTCTTGCTATTTTGCCTTAGTTTTCCTCTTTTTTTTCCTGACTCATTATTCTACCTGATTTTGTCTTCTAAATCACTGATTCCCTGCTTTGCTTCATCCATTCTTGCCATTGTTGCATCTGTTCAAGATTGTATCTTGGTCATAGCATTTTAAATTTCATCTTGACTAAGATTTTATTTACTTTATCTCCACAGAAAGAGGTCCCTTGCTTTTTTCCTATCCCAGTTAGTATTATAATTGTGATTCTAAATTCTAGTTTTGACATCTTGCTTATTTCTGTATTGATTAAGCCTCTGGCTGTCATTTCTTCCTGTTTTTTTTTTTTTAGAGGTCAATTCCTTCATTATGTAATTTTGGAGAAAGAAAAGAAAAGAAAATACAAAATAAAAATACAAGAACTAAAAACAAAACAAAAAAAGGAAATAAATAAAGGAAGCTAGATCGTAGGCATGTTTTGGTCTGCTTGTTGAAAGAAGATTGATAGAATAGAGGCAAAAAAGGGAAAGAAAAGAAGAAATGGTAAGAGAAAATTTAAAAATTACATAATAAATAGAATAAAATGAAATAAAGAAAATGAAATAGAATAAAACATTTTTAAAAAACAAAAAATAAAGTAAAAAAAAAGAAAGAGAAAAATAAGTTTTTCTTTCTGTATCCAAGAATGAGGAAGAAATGAAAGAAAGAAAAAAGATAAGAAAACAATTTAAACAAAAACAGAAGCAAAAAAACCAAATACCTCCAGTTTCCCTTCGAACTAAAACTATGAAGTCCTCTGTAGTCCATATACTAAGCAGGTGGTGTGACTTGTGCTGGTCTTCTAGGTGATGTGTTTGGAGAGTATAGCTGACTGGGGCTTAGTGTGATGGCTCTGTTCTCCACTAGGTGGTGCTGCTTAGCTTACTGCAGTAGATCATTGTGGCATGTACACAGGAGAGGTGAAAATGGCTTCACTCAGCTCCCCAGTCTCTGGCACAGGAACTTCCAGCTCTCATCCACCTGGGATCAAGCACCCCTCCTTTGTCTCAGGCCTCCATCCACTCCCTGCCTCTACACTGTCCATGGCCAAGCTGTCTGCCTGCCAGGTGGCACCTCCCTCCAAAGTTTTATATCAGATGGGGTTGTGTTTCAAAACCCCACACTTCAGAGACACCTATGGCTTGGACCCTGCACCAAGTCTCTGGGGGAGCATCTCTCTGAGCAATGGCTGGGTGCAGGCTTGCCCCAGAAAATGTTCGTGTGATTTCTCAGTGGCACACGTTCAGAGATTATGCCAAATCACAACACAGAGCTGGTGCCAGATTTTCATCTCACTCTGGAATCTCTGTCCCAACACCAGCAAACATGGCTGCTCTCCAGAGTCTTCTGGGACCTTTGCCTGTGTGAAAGCCATATTGTCTCTACCAAATGCACTCCAAGCAGGGGAACTGCTTCTCCCCATGTGGCACATGGACCTCTCAGACCCTGCAGCTTGCTCTTGGCGATTCTTCCTGCTTCCTTACCAGGGCACCACCAGGTGCTAAGCTCTGGAACTTCAGACTCTACACTCCACTTTTATTTTTTATAGAATCCTGGTGGTATTGAAACTTTCTCTTTTCTCTCCATGAATGGTTTTGGGGAACAGATTTCTTGTTCAATCCTTTTTGAGTGTTTTCACTCTCTCTTTCCAGCTACTTTGGGGGAGAGTTTTCTTGCACAATACTGATTTTCCACACTCTCCCCCTTTCTTTTTTGCTGTACTTTCTCTACAAATACATCTCCCTACCCTCTGTGGCATTTCTCTCCCCCAGTTCATCTCTCTGCACTGTGTACCTGCTGAGTTCTTTGGCTCAAGTTATGCAGATTGTTGTGTTAGTCCTCAGATCAGTTTCCTAGGTGTTCAAAATAGTCTGGTGCTGATCTAGCTGCTTTCAGGGACGAGACAACTCAGGGTCTCCATTGCTGCACTGCCGTCTTAACTCTGTCTCATTTTATCTCATCATTTTTTAAAACATTACCTAAGCACTTCCTTAAGGTTTTCGTCCCTTGGCTTGTAGATTTCCCAACATATTTCTTGATTCATTATGCTACTCCTCATCTGTCTCTCACCGATACCTGGTGATTTCTTGGAGGTTCTGTCTCCTATTTGTGGATTGCTTCAAGCTTGTGCTTCCTCACAGCAGAGGATAATATTTGGGGGAAAAATCCAGGCCTTCCACAGGTGGAAGAGAGAAAGTATAGAAAGAGGAGTAGGCAGGATGACAAAGAAAATTCCCCTTACCATAGGCATGCTTTCCTGGCAGAAGGCTGGCTTTGTGTGCTCCTCAGCAGCAGTCACTCCCTGTTCTTACTCTTCTCACTAGCCTATTGTGCTAGGTCTGAAAGTGTTCGTGAAGTCAAATTGCAGCTTATTATACCCACATAACCACCTTCCCTTTGTTTCAGGGTCACAGGCACTTACCCCCACCCAAGACAGAGTCAGGCTAGTTTAAGTAGACAGAATAGTGTCAATAGTAAAGGGGGAAATGGATTTTAAACTTACAGAATGTCAGGGAGCTCTTTCTTGTCACCATTTGAGGGTTTTAGGAACCTTCTTGGGTTCACTGCTTTGTCTACTATTGCCTTTTTTTTAAGTGTTTATTTTTGAAAGAAAGAGAGAGAGAGAGAGCACAAACAGGGGAAGAACAGAGAGACAGAGGGAGGCACAGACTCTGAAGCAGGTTCCAGGCTCTGAGCTGTCAGCAGGACATGTCAGCATGAACTGTGAGATTATGACCTGGCTGAAATCGGACGCTTAACTGACTGAGCCACCCAAGAGCCCCTCTACTATTGTGTTTTTGTTTTTTTTTTGTTAATGCAACTGTGAACTATATTCTTACACAATAGTATTTCAGAATGAAAGAACGCTCTGTATAAGTACTAAATTAGTCATTTTGGGGAATTTAGAATAGGTCCTAAAATTCCTAGCTATCTCTCCCTCACTTCCATATTTCCATATATGAATTTTTTTTAAGTTTATTTATTTAGGTAATCTCTACACTCAATGTGGGGTTTGAACTCACAACCTCAAGATGAGGAGTTGCACGCTCCTCTAACTGAGCCAGCCAGGGACCCTCTCCATAAGTGAACTTAATTATCCTTCCGTTGAATGAGAATAGGAGTTAGTGGCTTGCTTCTTACAAATGGAAGATGACAGAAGTGATGATATATGTCTAAAATTGGGACACAAAAGGCATTGCAACTCCCCTTTGTTCTCTTTTTGGATCATCTACTTTGGGGAAAGCCTGTTTGTTCACTGAAGCAGCACTATGGAAAGAATTGTGGCTAAAATCTGAGGCCTCCTGTCAATAGTCATGTGCATAATCTTGAAGTGGACAGTCAGGCTTTCAGATGATTGCAGCCCTCACCAACATCTTGGCTTCAACCTTGTGAGAGTTCCTGAGCCAGACCACCCAGTTAAGCCACTCCTGAATGCCTACATACAAATGGCAATCACTGAAATAGGAAATATTTATTGCTTTATTTCATTTGGAGGCAATTTGTTATGTAGCAATAGATAAACAGATTTTTGATCAGGCTTATTTGGACTTGATTTAGATGTCAGGGTCCTGGATTTTGAGTTGATGACACAAAAGGATGAGGCTTTTGAGGGATCTTCAGTGGTGAGTCCATGTTGCATATGGAAGGCATGTAAGTAATTTCTGACCTGAAGACAGCTGTGGAAGTTTTAAATAGTTTTTGTTTTGGTTTGGGTTTTTTTTTTTTTTTTTTGAGGCTACTTTCTTCGAAAGTAGGGCCTAATTCTCCTTCCCAAGCAATAAATAACTAATACAGTTAAGTTCTTTAGAGATGGATTTATAGAGTTGCAACCTGTGCAGTTGCTAGGGCTCCTTGCTCAGAGGGGCCCTGCACTTGGCTTAATACTCTGCTGTTGTATTTGAATTCCTCAATTTTTGAGCAAGGGGACCACATTCTAATTAAGTTCTAATCGGGACCCATGGATTATGTGGCTATTCCTGAGCTGCTGCTTCTGCTCTGACCTTGAGGTCACTGGCCTTTCTTGAATAGTTGGTCTTACTTCTATCCTTGTGAGCTCACTTTTCACAGTCTTAGGAATATGGGAAATGGCTATTCATTTCACTTCGCCTTTAGGAAAAATCTGATTTTCTCCTGGGCCCTTGAGCTATCAGCCCAAGTGATTCCAAGTTTTCAGGTGAAGAAAGTTAGGGAATGTCTAGGGTCAGTGTCCTATGGTCCCAAGTGGTCCTTCCTGAGCTCAGGTGGAGCCCGTCCTGATTCTTCCCATCTCTTCTCAGCTTCTGTTCCTTTATGGTCCCACAGAGCATCTGAACACCTGTTGTTTCTTTTTTTCTCTCCAGTTCTTTTACCTCCCTCTTCTCTAGGGATCATACCTTTCTTCAGTTTCTTGGAAGAACCTTTCCAAGTTTCTGAACCAGATCATTCTTTGTAACATTAAAATTTCACTTAATTACAGTTCAGTATTATTTGTATTCAGGTTGGACACATTCTTAGGTCCATAATATTGGGGGGGGTGTATGAGGGGAGAAGAAGAGACTTGAATTCTTGTGGGCTAGCAAGTCACTCTTTTCGAGAGTGCTCAGAACTTCCGCACAATGTCAATAAATAGGGCAGCTCCTGCACTGATACTGTTTTGGGCTCCTGAAGAGCTGCTCTGTTGACTAATAGCTCTCAGGCAGGGGTTTGTAGTGTGAATGTTTTCCTCGCTCTGCTCTCAATGTTGTAGAATTTCCTACACATGCTCAGAAATACTGCAGATATCATAAAGCCAGAGCTTAGGATGTTATTTTATCTTTAGCACTTTTTACTATGACCAATGTAGTTTAACCTACAAAATGCTAACCTGGGAGCTGTTTGACACTCAGAGTCTGTTTGGAGAACTTTCAGCCGTGACCTATTTTTTTGGTCGATCCAACTGTAAGCCATTTGATTTCCTCTTCAGAGCAAGCTAGTTAGAAAATAGTGCATGGCTGCAGAGGTGAGGGTATTGTTTAAACTTGCCTCTCTCTCTTACGGTTATTCCTAATCTCCTTTGACATGGAGACATCAGGAAGATATTTGGGTACACACTAGAAAAAGACTCAGAGGAACTTAGGAGCTTTTGGAGATGAGAGAGGATTGAGGGGCTCATTAAACCATGTAGAATTCATCCAAATTTCCACGAGGGGCAGCCTGGCCTTAATTAGGTCAATATATATTTAGGCTCACACGTAGCATAGAACCTTATTTTAGTTAGCATAGTGGCAGTCAAAGAGATGCATTTCTCAAATCCTCTTCAAAATGGGACCTGTTGCTCCATAGTAAGAAGTGTGGTTCACTGGTAGTGTCCTGCTATTTAGTTCTTGAGGTCCACCTCAGGCTGTGAGCAGGGACTCCCCTTAATGGGCAATCTTGCTTCAGAGGTCTTACTGGTCAAACAAAGAGTTTGTCCAAAATGCATTATGGTCTCCTATCTCCCCCTGCCCACTACTACTTCTTCCCTTTTCTTTTCATGGGTATTACTCTTCTCTCTGCATTCTTAACTCTTGTCTCAGCCCCTGCTTCCCAGGGGACCCTACTGACACAGTGGCTCCAGGAGTGCGAGAAGGAAACAGGTGGGAAGATGAGGTTTTGGGCTTGGATCACTCAGTGCCTGATTTGCAATGAGAATCCTATCCCAGGTGGTGTGTGTGTGGGGGGGGGGGGGGGCAGATTAGTGTCTGGCATAAGATGTTGGCCCAACTGCAAAAACTTTCTCTGATGAATTGAAAGAATGTACTAGTGCAATGGTTTAGGCATTTGAAAAGTACAAGGGAAAATAATCCAGACAAGGAAAATGGAATTGGCTTGTTATTAAGTAGCATTGATGCTTGTTAGAAGGATAATGAAAAACTGAAGGCAGTTAAAAATGGGTAACTAAGGGGTGCCTGGGTGGCTCAGTTGGTTAAGCGTCCGACTTCAGCTCAGGTCACGATCTCGCAGTTCATGGGTTTGAGCCCTACATCAGGCTTTGTGATGAATGCTAGCTCAGGGCCTGGAGCCTGCTTCAGATTCTGTATCTCCCTCTCTCTCTGGCCCTCCCCTGCTCACACTGTCTCTCTCTCTCTCTCTCAGAAATAAATTTTTTAAAAAAGTTTTAAAATATGGATAACTAAGGGGATCAGAAGCCCTTTTTGGTAGCTTAAAAAGATGCCTTTCTCTTCAGTGTGGGGGGAGAAGAAACATACCAAACTCAGAGTTAAATAGAACCAGAGCTTCAAACACAGCTGGTTATGCAGCTGAAGCAGGTCTTTTATGCCAAAGTCAGGATTCTGGTTGAGAAAACTGTCCTTATCCTGACATATGGGATGAAGTAATCTGTTACCTGTATCCCAGATGTTGGCTCTCTCAACTCCTCTGAATTCTCAGAGCTTTCAGAGGTGGTTCCTTTCCCTATGAAGAAACCATTTCACATGAGAAGCCATTGTTGGCCAGTCTTCTGCCAGGTAACAGGCTTCTCCCCAGCATCATCAAGATATGGCCCCACGTCTTTCCTTGGATGTTTGGCCTATAACTAGGGTTAAATCACAGCATGTCCCAATTGGGGATGTCCTGGGTCTGATAAGGAAGGAATGGTATTATACTCTAAAGGGGTTACAAGATCTAGTTGGCATGTGCCGACACGAACTAGCCAAGTACCCGTGCTACTGAATTTTGAGGGTTCTTGAGGGGCCAAAACATAACATTGGGTAATAAGAGTTTATTGGCTTGGGGCACTTTTTAAAATATTTATTTTTGAGAGGGAGAGGAGAGAGAGAGCGCACGCACAGACGCGAGAGAGTGCATGAGCAGGGGAGGGGCAGAGAGAGAGGGAGAGAATCTCAAGTAGTCTCCATGCTGTCAGCACAGAGACAGATATGGGGCTCAATCTTACAAACAATGAGATCATGACCTGAGCTGAAATCAAGAGTCAGACACTTAACCAACTCAGCCACCCAGGCACCTCTTGGAGCCACTTTCTTGGGATAAATGATTTACTACCTTGGCAAAGACTCCAGGGCAGAGACTCATTGTTAGAATGGCTTCTGGAAGCAAGAGAAAAGGATGACCCATACTGAGTAAAGTAGAAATGCCAGAATTGCCATCGCAGATACCAGAAGAAGGAAAGAAAAGTCTCTGGGAAGTGGACTTGCCAGAGTGGAGATGTTATGTGAGGCCATGGGAGGGGGCAGACGACACACATTGTTTTCCAAGGCTATCAGGATGGTACTTGTACAAGGTATAGCAGCACCATCAAGAATTTCAGTGTTGGCTCTCCTTTGCAGATCAGGCATGATTGTAGGAGAAGCTTACATAGAACTTAACTCACTGATAGCAATGAGAATTTGAAGGTGCCATGTTACACATTCAGGAATGGTGCTTAGGCCCATATACTTGGTGACATGAAAGGCTGCCATCTCTGAATGGATTCCAAAACAAGAGAGACATGGCAACACAGCCAGGTTGCAGCGAAAAGAGCCCTGTTTCTCGGGCTATTTGATCCGACAGAGTCTTTTAGAGTGAGAATGAAAATGCAGACACCTGTGTTTCTGGAACAAAGCCACATCACCTTGGCAAAACAGCTCTTGACACCTCAGCCAAGACAGAAAACTTGGCCATGGGGCCACTAAGTAACCATAAGTTCAGAACTTCCCATCATTCGTAAGGTCTTATTGAACCGCCAAAGTCACAAAATCAGGTGTGTCCACCAGCAGTCCACTGTAATTTGGAGGCGGTCCATTTATGATCTACCACAAGGAAGACCAGAGCACACAAGCAACCTGCACGCGTTAAGCAGCCCAGAGCCCAGTGATACTCACTGGAGTTGCCCCAGTAGCCCTTTCTTTGCCACAAATTTGTGGTGTCAAATACACCATACCACCCAGAAGCAGAGGCTTCGTAGAGTATGAGAACACTCTGCCGAAGGTGCAGCTGATACACAGGTCAGAGGCAACATGCTGAGGCTATGGTGACATCCTCCAGGGTGGGCTACATACACGTCACTAGAACCCTCTTTGTGGGGCTTGTCCCCCCAGGAAAGAATACATAGATCCAGGAACCAATTAAAGAAGATGGGTTGAAATATGTTTTTATAATGACTTATTTAAAAGAAGGAGGCTTATTAAGCAAATTATTGATTAAAAGGAAATATTTATTCAATGACCATGAAGTATATTTCCCTGGTATCACGAGAGTGTTATATTTATGTATATGCCTTTAGTTCCTGGATTATTTACATTTTTCATTCACTTAGGAGAGTGTCTAATGTACCAGAAGTAATGGAAAGGGATTTAAAGTATAGTTTCTGAAAGAAATACAATTTTATTTCTCAAAATGTGTTGTAAAAGTGAGATATCACTGATACAAGTCTACTTCCCTGTGAATTTCTGAATTAGATGGAAAATGAAGACTCCGGGACTCCCTCTCTGGTAGCTAACTGCAATCCTGCTCATGTTTTCTCTCTTCTTCTTCCCTCCACTGCCTGGTCAGAAACCCCTTCTAAAAACCTGTTCTTATCAAGAAGCTTTCTCTGATTGCTCTAGGGAAGTGGCTTGTCTCACCTCTCCATTCTTGGCAAACCTGCTCCACATATCTGACATTTAGTTAAAAACATTTTTGTTTATTAATTTGGATTATCTCTCTTCTCTTCAAATCAATCTTAAATTTTTTGAATGTTTTTATTTTATTTTTGAGAGAGAGAGAGACAGAGAGAGAGAGGAAGCATGCTTGAGTTGGGGAGGAGCAGAGACAGGAGACAGAATTTGAAGCAGGCTCCAGGCTCAGAGCTGTCAGCACAGAGCCCAACATGAGGCTTGAATTCACAAACTGAGATCATGACCTGAGCCGAAGATGAATGCTTAACTGATTGAGCCACCCAGGCACCCCTCAAGTCAATTTTAAGTGCTTCAAAGCCAGGACTGTGTTTTATATATACATACATATATATTTATTTATTTAATTTTTTAACATTTATTTTTAAGAAGGGGGGGTGGGAGAGAGAGCACGAGTGGGGGTGGGGGTTGGTGGTAGAGAGCTAGGTAGACAGAATCTGAAGCAGACTCCAGGCTCTGAGCTGACAGCAGCAAGCCCGACATGGGGCTCAAATTCACAAGCCCTGAGATTATGACCTGAGCCAAAGTCGGACACTTAACTGACTGAGTCACCCAGGGGCCCCTCATTTCTATTTTTGTTTACCACTTTGTACCTGGTCAGTGTCTGAGAGAGAGAAAACACTCACTATATGTAATTTACTTTTCTTGTTTGGAGCATCCATTCATTTGCCTATAACATGGACCAGAAAGGAGCTTTGTTTTTTAAAGGAAAGATTTCACTTAATCATTATTCAATTGTTTAAAGCCTATCTTTGTTAGTATGCAGATGTACAACATAGCTAGCTCACTTTACCTCTCTGGCCTTTCGTTCCTCATTTGTAAATTAAGGAAAGTGGGTTATATAATTAAAATCAACTAACCTTTACTGAATACTTCCCATGACCTAGGCACCTGATTAAGTAATTGATACGTACTATTTTATTCACTTCTCATTTTCTAGAAGAGAATTCCCTAGTTAAAAATTTTTAATTAATTGCCACAACCATCAGCTAATAAGTGGTAGTGCTGGGCTCAAATCCAGTCTGGAATAACTTCTAAACCCATGCCCCTAACTGCTACACTGTGTTGCCCCAGTTTTAAAAGCCAGTAAACTACCAGAGCTTTTTTCACCTCTAGAATTTCATGAATTTTGGAGATCTGAGGTGGATCAAGTGATCATCATCACCTTTCTGTATCTAGTGGCTTCTTGAACACAGAGAGAAGAGAGCTCTACTGTTGGATGAATACATCACTTTGGGTAATTTTTTTTTTTTAGGCCTTTAGGAAACATTAGGCAACTGGTACATGTAGAAAGTCTAAATGTTAGCAGAACTGCAAAGAAGCAGAATGCCTAAAGGTATTATTAGTTTGACTCAGGGTCACACATGGACCTTTTTTTTTTTTTTTTATTTTCAAGCAGGAA
>NW_027530019.1:8194458-8268813 GCF_008692635.1 Crocuta crocuta | reverse complement strand
TCAAATAGGAAGGGACAGAGAGAGGAGGACACAGGATCTGAAGCAGGCTCTGCGCTGGCAGGCTGATAGCAGCCGGCTGATGTGGGGCTCAAACTCATGAACTGTGAGATCATGAGCTGAGCTGAAGTTGGAGGGACATTCAACTGACTGAGCCACTCAGGTGTCCCAAATATTTTTTAAGTTTATTTTTTTGAGAGAGAGAATAAGCATGGGAGGGGCAGAGAGAGAGAGAGAGAAAGAGGGAGAGAGACTTCCAATCTCCACATTGTTACTGCAGGGTGAGATATGGTGCTTGAACCCACAGTCTGTGAGGTCATGACCTGAGCTGAAATCAAGAGCTGGATGCTTAACTGAATGAGCCACCCAGGTGTCCCAAGAGAGATAGAATCTTCTTTTTTCAATAAATGTTTTAAATGTTTGTTTATTTTTGAGAGACAAAGAGAGTGCAAGCAGGAGAGGGACAGAGAGAGAGAGGGNCAAATATCATATGATTTTACTCATATGTGGAATTCAAGAAACAAAACAGATGAACATAGGAGAAGTTGGGGGGAAAGAGAGCGAGGTAAACCACAAGAGATTTAACTTGTGAGAGCAAATTGAGGGTTGATGGAGGGATGTGGGTGGGGGATGGGCTAAATGGGTGAAGGGCATTAAGGAAGGCACTTGTTGTGATAAGTACTGGGTGTTATATGTAAGTGATGAATCACTAAATTCTATTCCTGAAACTGATACTACACTGTTAACTAATATGAATTTAAAAAAATTTTAATGTTTTATTTCTGAGAGAGAGAGGCAGCGTGAGTGGGGGAGGGTCAGAGAGAGAGGTAGACACAGAATCTGAAGCAGGCTCCAGGCTCCAGGCTCTGAGCTAGCTGTCAGTACAGAGCCTGACACAGGGCTCGAACCCGTGAAATGTGAGACCATGACCTGAGCTGAAGTCGGACACTTAACCGACTGAGCCACTCAGGCGGCCCTAATATGAATTTTTAAAAAATGAACTATATAAAATACATCAATGGGTAACAGTTTAACTATACTTTTACATCGTTGAACCACGCTTGGGGCACCAAATTCAATTATTATCACCATATATGTAGAAATTTAAAAATACTATCAAATTTTAGTAAAACAATTACTTAAACAATCACCCTTACTCAACAGCAAGGGTGAGTCCTTCAAACATAGGGTTGAGCAAAGTAAGCAAGTCAAAAAATTGTCCATATTAGGTGACTGCTTTTATTTAATGTTTTTAAGCAGTCTAACTCATCTATGTTTTTAGAAGTCAGAATAGCTATTACCATTGGAAGCATAGTGGATGGAGATAGTATATTTGCTACTTATGTTTGTAAAATTTCATAAAGCTTCATTCTTCTGTCTGGTGTCCTTTTCTGTATGAATAAATGTTTTAATTAAAAGGGGAAAACGATGTGAATACATGAAAAATTAGTGAACAACATGGCATTATGAATGATTATGTGCTGAGTTCTATCTAAGGGAATGTGATGGCTTGAGGCATCCAAGTTAGACACTGGGGCTCCCACACTGGATTCCCTCCTAGGTTCAGTGGTCTGCTTAGGACCACATGATGGTCTTTGTGTGGTGTGATTCTAGCCTGGATCAGAGGTGGTCACATGATCTTGAAGCAGCCAGTCTACAGGCTAGCCAGCTACCTATAATATGGCCTAGTACAAACGAAGCAACAACAAATTAATGGAGCTGAATCAGACTCTTCTGAGAGTTTACACAGGAAATAGCTAGGGACTGAACTATTGCAAGAGCAGAGTCTTGTGTTCTTTCCTTTTCTCTCCCCTTGGGAGATGGGAGCAAATGAGGGAAGAAATTCTAAGTCAGCAAAGGCTTTGACACTAGAGAGAGAGAGACAGAAAGCAGAGGGTGAGGACGCTAGTTGGTAGAGAGACATGGACACATGGAAAGTTGCTAAGTGATGTTGATGACAGATCACCTTATATACCCTAATGAAGATACATGAAATTCTTCTCCCTGGAGTTACTATGGATGCATAATCACCTGCACTAAGATCTGGATTTTGCTTGTTCTCAGACTCCCATGACTGCACATCTTTTCAATGAGCCCAGAATTATTTGAAGTAATTGGAGTGAGTTTCTATTTCTTGGAACCAGATAAACCTAACTAGAACAGTATGATAGGAGATTGGGATGGGTGGGTGGGTAGTGAAAGCTGTACATAGAGAAAGAGATGCTTGATTTCTGTAGAAAGGGTCTACAGAGAAGACATGTCTCTTTTGTGATTNAAGGAAGGCACTTGTTGTGATAAGTACTGGGTGTTATATGTAAGTGATGAATCACTAAATTCTATTCCTGAAACTGATACTACACTGTTAACTAATATGAATTTAAAAAAATTTTAATGTTTTATTTCTGAGAGAGAGAGGCAGCGTGAGTGGGGGAGGGTCAGAGAGAGAGGTAGACACAGAATCTGAAGCAGACTCCAGGCTCCAGGCTCTGAGCTAGCTGTCAGTACAGAGCCTGACACAGGGCTCGAACCCATGAAATGTGNTGGGTGGGTAGTGAAAGCTGTACATAGAGAAAGAGATGCTTGATTTCTGTAGAAAGGGTCTACAGAGAAGACATGTCTCTTTTGTGATTTTCTTTTTTTCTTCTGAAAATGTTTTTGGGCTCCGAAAATTCTGGTGCATTCAGAGCTCCGGTGAATCCAGAATTGCTACCATTCATTCACAACTAACCATGTAGTGATTGTCCTCTTGTGCAAAAAAGTTAGGCCTTTTAGGTTTGAGCTAAAAGTCAGCACTTCCCTCACTTAGATATGGAACATTTTTGTACATTGTGCCTTTAACCTGTAATAGTATGGCTCCAATTATGTCTATTATCAAAGCATCAAAACAGTATTTCTGAAAATTACCATTTTTTACAGCATCTGAGCTGAAAGACTTTAAAAATTTTCTACAAGGATTAAAATGTCTGATGTTCAAAGAAACCCATGAGAATGATTATCTTTTTACAGATCCTCAAGGATCAGACCCTCCTTAGGTAAGGAATCATCTAAGTGTAAATGATCCATAAAGGTAACAAATTTGGCAAGGAATTCTGTAGCACATGCTGAGCCCTGGAGGTCTCATGATGTCTAGAGTTAAAGCTCTGTTAACAATTGCTGTCCCCTATGGTTGACAAAGATGAAAAACTTAATGATACTGAGGGTGGAGAAAGCAGGTTTCCTTCCCTCTTGACAGATTTTATTCCAAGCAATTTGTAAGAGGGAGAGGAAAGGAGGTCTGAAACCAAAATATAGTCCCTTTAATTTTGAAAATGGTGAAAGAAAACTAAGACAGCAAGAGCAAGATCCAGTCCCAGCGACAGTTTGTGACATGAACACTGATAAAATAGACAAGGAGAAGTGATTACAGGAAAATGTGGGGGTAATGTGGAAGGACCTTTTTTTGCTACCCCACATCATTTACTTGTAAACCCCTTACACTCAGCCCTGAGTGTGGTGCTAAGTGCGGACCATATGAAGTCTTGGATTGGAGACACATGGGGGAATATTTGCCAGCTTTGCCCCCTTTGAACACTTTTCTCCCCTGATCCCACACAGACACACAAATTCCTATCAATGTGTTCAAGACAGGGATCTACAATGAAGGTAGGGTGCCCAGCCTAGCCAAAGTGGCCACGATGGCTGTAGAGTGGAACAGAGTATTCCATGAAGACTTAGGAGCCCTTGGGACTCTTTTTTTTTTTTTTTCTTTTTCCACAGAACGGTAGATTTCTCTCCCTAAGAAAAGTCTTATTTAATTGAGAAAAAGCACCTTTGGAATTGTGAAAAAGAAATGCTAGATACAAGTAGCTCATGATTTGTTGTGAATTTAGGCAGATGAGATGAACAGCTGAGAGTGGAAAGAAAAGGCGCCACGGGGGAACAATGAGAGGAAATCCTGTGCACACCATCCAGCAATCTAGAAGCAAACTTTAATCAAACACCAAAATCTACTCCGCCTGAATCAGGACCCTAGGAGGGGGATTTAAGTAGGTTCTTGAGTGTTCATAGGAGACAAACTATATTTGTGTATGTGTGCATGTGCATGTGAGTATACATGTGTGTGTATAAATTTTTGTAGCACAGCATAAAATCAAAAGTAGCCCTTCTTGGTTTAGATAATTAATGACGCATGAGTTCTGAAGGGAGGGATATTAGCAGGGTTTAGAATAGTCTGAACACTTTGGGGACCACCTCATCGTGGTCCTAAGCTACCTTCTCTTGCCACTTCTGGCACTCTTTCTCTATCCCTACCCCCTGAAGTCAGTACAAGAAGGAGTACCTTGGAACATACCCTGTCATTTATGGACAAGTTCAATTTCTACACAATATATAGAGATTGAGGAGGGGAGAGGCCAGTGCAGGAAATGTGGTCGGGGGGTAACAGTAATGATAATGGTTAATGATGATGATAGCCAATGTTTAGGCATTGCTTCTAAGCAGTTTAAATGTGTTGATAATTATAATATTTTCAACATGCTTCTTTTTTTTTTTTTTAATGTTTTTATTCTAGGAGAGAGAGAGAGAGAAAGACAGCATGAGCAGGGGAGGGTCAGAGAGAGAGGGAGTCACAGACTGAAACAGGCTCCAGGCTCTGAGCTGGCAGTCAGCACAGAGCCCGACGCGGGGCCGAACCCACGAACCGCGAGATCATGACCTAAGCGAAAGTCGGACGCCCAACCGACTAAGCCACCCAGGCGCCCCTCAACATGCTTCTTAGGTGGTAATTATAACAACAATAATAATAAAATCAACAATAGTAACTGTCTTAGCCTTTCTTAGTTCTGAAGAAAACAGAAGCTTAGGCAGAAGCCTTCTCTGCTATTATTTTATGAGGAAATGTAATATTAGGTAGGAGGAGTGAAGGACCAAGGCAAGGGGGAAAAGCCCACATGAAGACACTATCTGTAGGACGTCAGTGTGATTAGCTGCTTAAACCAGGAGACCACATCTCTGAGAAGTTATAGAAATTGTGTCTCAGAGCAGTCCTTGTGTGGGAAAGGGGACATAGGGGAAGAACTTATCTACTGACTCTTGCCCCCCATTGGCAAGGGTGCTAACTTCCCTGCATTTCCTGATTGTGCATTCGTGCCTGTGGGCTCCATTTAGGGTCCTGAAATTGCTTCAACAGGGCAGCACTTGGGAGAGAAGAAAAGGGGCGAGGTGCAGGGCAAGGTGCACTATCGAGATGCAGCTGGTTAAGCTGGATAAGAAAACATGCTGAGCTCGAAGAGACAGTGAAGGTTCAAGGACCTGAGTGGTACTTAGGCAATGTTTCATAATTTCCCACTTGTATCACACAGATTATGCTCTCCATGATATCCAGCTGCTCTATTACTAAAGGGATAAGGGGAATAGTTTTTCTTTTCTTTCTTTTCTCTCTCTCTCTCTCTTTGTGTGTGTGTGTGTGTGTGTGAGTGTGTGTGTGTGTGTGTGTGATCACTATTCCACCCATTCTTTCCTGAGAGAGGAATTAAAAGTCTTGCCAGTTGGGGTGCCTGGGTGGTTCAGTCGGTTAAGCGTCTGACTTTGACTCAGGCCATGATCTCATGGTCCATGGGTTCAAGCCCCACATCGGCCTCTATGCTAACAGCCAGCTCAGAGCCTGCAGCCTGTTCCAGATTCTGTATCTCCCTCTCTCTCTGACCCTCCCCTGCTCATGCTGTCTCTTTCTCTCTCTCTCTCAGAAATAAATTTTTAAAAAACACTAAAAAAAAAGTCTTGCCAGTCACAAAGTCCTCTCATGGTGGTGGCTAGCTGTAATCTCTGAGTGAACTAAGACAAGAAGTTAGTGAGGGAGATACAATTTCCATTATAGCAGCTTTCTTGAAGCCTTAGTTGATATTTAAATGTACCTTTTCAACCACCAGTTGCCCTCAGCCTCATTCAGCCTTTCAGCCAGTCTGGGTTGGCTGGCCTGTGGGATGATGCAGCCCTTCATCCCCTAGAGGACTATGCTCTTACTTCCTTTGGCCTCATTTGGCTATGGTTGCTACAGCTGCCCTTTTCTACTGATGTCTTTGGGTATGGGGGCATAAAGAAGTACCACCCAGGATTTCATGGCTATTCTTCCTTCTAGTCATTTCTCCATACAAATGGGACCGTAGAGTACTGATTATAGATCTGCCCACTAGGTATGACTTGCTTTTCCCTCTCTCCTTTAGGGCCACTCTTGAGGAGAGGGTGTATTATGGAAGTAAGCCACTTTTTGTTAGCACCAACATATTACTAACACTCTTTCATGCCCCAATCCATCTGCAAACCAAGTTTGATTTTTTTCATCTACCTTAGTTTGTCATGGAGAAGAAGTTTGTCATGAGCTGAGGGACAGACATCAATGCAATAGAGGTCAAGGACATGGAGTCTAGGCTCTGTTAAAATAGTCTAATCATGCCTTCTGGACCTGCTTTATCTATACTTAGGCCCAGCTGTGCACCAGAAACTTTTTCTACTGGTGAGTTGTTCTCTGCTGCAGAAGCCTTGGTCATGGTCCANTAGTCTAATCATGCCTTCTGGACCTGCTTTATCTATACTTAGGCCCAGCTGTGCACCAGAAACCTTTTCTACTGGTGAGTTGTTCTCTTGCAGGAGCCTTGGTCATGGTCGATTATTGGGACATGTATTGTACCTTTCCTGTTTGGAGTTGCCAAAGATTTTACACATCCGTGATACCCTGCTATGGTTACTTTTTAGCAACTTTGGATCTTGTGGGTCATACAACTTAAGTGCTAAGGAAACTTGCACCACAGCCTGTGACTCACTCAAAATTGTCTGTCTCTTAACTCAACTGATACTATGGATCAAGTGTGTTGTATACTACTATGATTTTTTAAGTATGTCATATATTACCTCCAAAATTCAATGAGATAATCAGATACTTAGTATAGGAGATATGTGTTAAAGAAGTGTGTCTTTTACCTTACAGGGGATGCAATATGCCCTACACCACAGCATTCCTTAAAACTGCCTGGATGTGACAGTATCCTGTATCTTCACAGGGTTTTTCTTATACCTCCCAGCATAATGCATCTTTCTAGGGCAACCATAGTATTTGCCATGTTAGTGCAATTAGTATGATGTCATCAATTTAGAGGAATGCTAATATTTTATGTATAATGGCAAGATGATCAAGGGCTTGTGGAATATATTCTGACAGAGAATAGGAGAGTTAGTTTGGATAGGACAGTTAAAGTATAATTCTGTCCTTGCCTCTCTTTTGGTCTTTTTTATCCTCTCTACTGATGGAGATAGAGAAGATTATATTGCCAGATTAGTAGCAGCAGAACAGGTGTCTGAGATCATTTTTGTTTTGCCCCAGTAGAGATGCCATATCTGGAAATAGCCTCTGCAGTTGTGGGTCTTCCAATTTAAGCTTATGGTAGTCCAGTGTTGCCTGGTTTTCTCAGGTGCCAAAACACCGATGGGGAATCTGATGGAGAGTACCACTCTTGTTTTCTTAAGCCTTGTAAGGTGGTACTGATGTCTGAAATTCCCTTTGGGATACAGTGTTTTTTGTGAGTTACTATTTCAGCCAAGGCTGGGGCAGTTTTAGAGGCTTCCACTTAGCCTTTCCTACCATAATGTGTCTTATTCCATAAGTTGCACAACGAACGTAAGGATTCTTCTAGGAGCTAAGTATATCTATCCAGTTATACGCTTGGGTACTGAGGACTAACCATAGGACAGATATGAAGTCCTTTTGAACCCTCCTTAAAACTGCTTTGGTATAATACTCAATTTATCACCTGGCCTCCATAGGTGTTCACTTTACCCAAAGAATTATTGTGACAGTTTGAGTTTCTTAATATTAGTGGCAGCTCAGATCCTGTATCTCACAATCTTCAAAGAAATTGTATATTCTGGACATTCATTTTCCTGGTGTACAGTTACCCTGGTAAATGGCTTTAGATATTTGGGGGGATGAATTGGGAAAGTGTTCATTGTATAAACTTATGGTGGGGTACATGGGGACATACAGTTTCTCAAGAGGATCTGGCTTCCTCTTCAGTCAATGGTTTCTGAATCTAAGTATAAGAGAATTAAAATGTCATGGAAGCCAAAGAACTAGAACATTTCGAGGAGACTGTTGTATATTTATCCAAACCAAATTCCTTTACCTTCTGGGCACAGGTTTTTCTCTAGCAGTTGCTTAGGGCCATGTGAATGAGTTCTGAGCAACAGAATACAGGCAGTGTGATGAATACCACATGTATGGAAAGCTTATTCCATAGAAATCTCCTACCTGAGCTTCTGTCTTCTCATTTTGCTCATCACAGGGAACAGAACGGCGAGATGAGGGGGCACCAGAGACACATTTTGTCTGATTTCTCTTTTCCCCTTTGTCTTTTCTAGGTGTCCAGTGACTCATGCTCTTTAGGTGAGAGATGACTGAAGTTGGAGTAGGAGTCCGGGGTCTGCCTTCCGGTTCTGTCTTCTGTCATCCCAGACGAGGCCTGCAGCCTTGACCATCTTAGTGACTTCATCTGGAAGCACTGGATAAGGTGGCCTCTGGGCATCTTCTAGTCCTTAAAATTGTACAAATACTGAATCTGATCTGAAATCAATTCACAGAAAGGAGCCAGTGATGGATTTGGGGGTTGCGCATCCAAGGAGTCTTTCATTTTAGCAGGTATGAAAGGCCCTCCCTGGCTTGTACTGCCTTGCTGGGGAGGGAGAGCAGTCTTGGTCCTGACCTTGATAAACCCCCTTCCTTTCTCACTTGAAGTTCTACAGCAGATTGATGCTGGTCCTGAAGATTAGTTTGGGGCCTTGATATCCCAGGAAAATCGCAGCAAGGCAACGTGCTAAAATGTTCTTAATCTGCATGAGACAGCACAGCAGGTCCTGGCTGGCTGATGTTCTCCAGAGAGTATGATTGAACATTCAAGTAAAGTTTCCATGAATGGAACTTTTATGCTTAACATCTACTGAAATAACATTCTCTTTTCTGGTCTTAAAGAAATCCTCTGAAGAACAAATAAAATGTTCACACCAAGGAAGAACACTTTATAATCATAATTACGTTACTCTAAAAGGCTATAATAAACTTTAAGCAAGTGCTTCCTATTTTATTTTCACCGCAAACAATTTATAAGCTGAACTGTCCTCTTGACATGATAATGAAAGAGCAGTCACACATGTCAGCTGGGGCAATTATGTTCTTCAAATGCCTGCTGTAAGTATTGTATGATTCCTTCCTGCTGACACCTTATCAACTGTGACGTGCATATTAAAAAGAACACCCAAGAGAGCTAACTTTAAAATTTTGAGTACTTTCAAGAAGTTCCATCAGCAGCAAAAAGCCTTGCATCTCATCTTCCAAGCTAGTCTTCTCTTTGTTGCCAGATTTTCCTTGGGCCTCACCTTGGGGAAAAAAAGAACGAAACCCACACAGGAAAAATAGTTTTTGATAATAATCATTAGCCTCGTGATTCAGGGCTTTAAAAATATAGCTGGTTTATTGTCTCAGTGAATAAAAAATCTGGAGCAAGACAGATACAGGTTCAAATTTAAGCTCTTTCATTTCTTAGCCTTTTGACTTTGCTCAAGAGACAGATTCTTTGAGGTTCACCTATAAAAAAGGGAAGGAGAAAGATTGTTGCTGAGGTTTCAGGGAGAACTGAGTGAGAGAACAAGTATTGGGGCCCTAAGCTTTGGGTCTGTCACATGATCACTGAAATGTTAGTTCCTCTCCTCCTTGTGCTGTGCGTGTGCTTTGGATGTCCCCTAGAGAGGCCCTAAGCCCCATGGCATTTCTGCTGAGGAGGAGGAATGGGGGCTCAGAGGGGCTAGAAAGCGTCCTGCACCTAATTCCTGCTCCAAAGTTCTCAGTCTGCAGGCTGCACACTTTTCCTCTGCTCTTCCTTTTCCATCTTCTCTCTCAAGACCCAAACCATCCGGCCCAGCTCCTCACAGCTCTCAGTAGCCGTCACCAGCGTCAGCTATTCCAGGGCCTCCCATCGGTCACTGTCCTCCTCTCAGAGGGCTCCTCGGACTCGTTAGTGGGACTCTTGTGGCACCCACTTCCTCAGGTGCCCAGGACCCCTCCGCTCCTGTCCTCACCCCACGCAGCCTGCTTGTGTCTCTTTAAAGCAGGTACTAGTGCTTGCAGGTTGAAGATGCTTCTAGGAATCTTGCACAGGCCTTTCCAGAGCATCAGTATCTGAATACTCAGGACACTGTTTATGTTATGAACAACCTGAGTTTCTTTCTGACATCTCAAATCTTATCTCTCTCAGTCAGATCACTTTTGGCCCCAAATTCCATCAGGTACACAAGCCATCCCTTTTTTCCCCTTGATTTATTTAATAGGAAGGAAAGTAAATCCTACACAAAAAAGGTTAATCATCTGTTCCTTATTCTGAACTGTCTCCAGCTCATTCACCTCTTTATTAAAGCTTGGGGAAGACACTGCACAATCTTCTAAGGATTTTATTGTATCATGGGAAACTTGTATCTGGGCCCTTGGCCATCGTACTAGTTTTGTTACACCTGGAATCTCTGGAACCTATTACCTTATTTTTCTTTCAAAGTACAGGATTGCTGGGGTGCCTGGGTGGCCCAGTCGGTTAAGCGTCCGACTTCGGCTCAGGTCATGATCTCACGGTTCATGGGTTCGAGACCGCGTTGGGCTCTGTGCTGACGGCGAGCTCAGAGCCTGGAGCCTGTTTCAGATTCTGTGTCTCCTTCTCTCTCTGACCTTCCCCTGCTCGTGCTGCCTCTCTCTCTCTCTCAGAAATAAATTAAAAAAAATAAGAAATTTTTTTTCAGGGGCGCCTGGGTGGCCCAGTCGGTTAAGCGTCCGACTTCGGCTCAGGTCATGATCTCACGGTTCATGGGTTCGAGACCCGCGTCGGGCTCTGTGCTGACGGCGAGCTCAGAGCCTGGAGCCTGTTTCAGATTCTGTGTCTCCTTCTCTCTCTGACCTTCCCCTGCTCGTGCTGCCTCTCTCTCTCTCTCTCAGAAATAAATTAAAAAAATTAAGAAATTTTTTTTCAGGGGCGCCTGGGTGGCCCAGTCGGTTAAGTGTCCGACTTCGGCTCAGGTCATAATCTCATGGTTCGTGGCTCAGTGCTGCTCTGTGCTGCTCTATGCTGAGTCAGTTCAGAGCCTGGAGCTTGTTTCGGATTCTGTACCTCTCTCCCTCTCTGACCCTCCCCCTGCTCTCTCTCTCTCTCTGTCTCTCTGTCTCTCTCAGAAATAAATAAAACATTACAAAATTTAAAAAATAAAAGAAAATTTCAAAGTACAGGATTGCTAACAGATATTCAAAGTCTTTTGCTGTAGTTGGTTAACATCTATAGTCTTACTAGTGGCTGTTCGTTTTTTGGTAGCTATTCATTACTAGTAACTATTCATTTTTATTTGTGGTGTGTGTGTGTGTGTGAAATAAAAAGAGAAATTTTGAATTGTGTTCATTCATTCTACAGTCACTTTCTTGTTTCTTAGCTGTGGTAGAAAAGCACTGAGATATCGTATTAGGAGTACTATATTCTTGTCCTGAATAAAATCAACTAACTGTCTGATATTGCGTAAGTAGTAACTTAACCTCTTTGAAAATCTTAGACTCTCCACCTATAAAATGAAAAAGTGGGATTAGATCTATAAAACATTTTTTAATGTTGGTATTTCAAGAGCCTATGCTGTTTTACATTTTATGCTTATCTTCCTTTAAATTAACTGATAGGACCATGCATAGGGTATGAAAAATGGGGATAACTGTCTCAGATTTCAAAGTGTGTGTGTTTGTGTCCTGCAGTTGTGAGAGATGCAGCAACCAAGTGGATAGTCAGTGGAGGACCGGAAAGTGATACTGTAATTGACAAACAGTTACCCACAAAGTAGGATGTAAGTTTTCCTGCACCCCACCCTTCCCTCCTTCCACTATCATTGGGAACTTAGGGCTGAGTGCCTGATAATTTCCTCCCTTCTGTATGGTCTGCACATTCCTTCTTTAAATGCTTCCCTTAGTTAAGATTGTTCTTGACTATCATCTTAACCAAGTTTCTGTAGCCTGAGGTATGAGAAAAATAAGTGGATTATTTCGATTCACCTTTCCAGGGAAGGAACTATGATTACTTGTTATAAATTGTGGTTTTGACCATATTGTCCCAGATTCTGGAGACGCAGACTTGAGTGTGAGCCTTTGCTCTACCACTTACCAGCTATATGGCCATGGACAACTCATATTTGTCCCTCTCAGATCTGTAGTTTCCATTTCCAAGTAAAGAAAATAACTACTTTACAGTGTCATTGAGGAAGTGGTGAAGGAAGAAGATTATAGAGGATTTATGCATAATTCCTACCACATAGTAGCTGCTCCGTTATACTTATGGTGGTGTTCAACTGTGTCAGTAAAGGATGGAAATAGGCTTTAGGCCATTTTTTCTTTTCCTGCAAACAATAGCTCAACTCAGTCACACTGGGTTAAGGACAAGCAAACTCCCTGAGAGTTCTATGATGCAGCCCCCATTTGCCTGTTTTGCCTCGGAATATCTCCAAAGGCTGAGACTCTGAAGTTTCACTGAGCTCAGGAGAGACTTATCTCTGGCTCTCCCATCCCTGTTGCCCTTGTTTAGATAAACTGCCCTTGTGTTAAATTAATGTGGTATAATTTGTAGCTCCCAAAGCTATTTGATTGCACTTGTTAGCTCTTAATTTTCTGAGTGATTATAAATCGATCATTTGATGATCTGTTCCAGCGTCACCCAGGGTTTGTGACATTAAGCTGACTTATCTATCATTTTCAGGGTCATTCTTCTTTCCTCCTTTCTAATTTGGTAGAAAGCACTGACATTTGCTCTTTTCCAAAACGTGGAGACTTCTCTAATGGAATTTATTTAAAAATACCACGTAGAGCTTGACAGTGATGTCGCCCATTGATTTAAATTTCCCATCACCGCCAGCCCTTGTCCCGGAGTGTGCTGGCGCCTTAGAGGAGCCCCCGTTCTTGCGGATTTGGAGGGCTGTGGCAAGAGATCTTTAATTTAACTCTTATTCTCACTGTCTGTTTTCTGCCTTTGCTTTCAGAATGTTAAATCACATATACAAGACAGCATAAATACTTACTTTTTTTAAGTGACAAGACTCAGTTAACTTCATCCGGGTGGGGGCCTGCAGTTTTAAGGTGCGTTCTGTATCCCCGCCACCAAAAAGGAGGAGCTGCTATTGCTCTACTGGAATAATTTGGTGTGGCAGCCACTTTGTTGCACTGAATGGTCACTGAGATTAAGCTGGGGAGCATCTCAACCATCTCTTGTTAATCAAATAACGGCTAACGTTTATTGGCACTCCCTATAAGCCAAGCATTGTCCTAAGCACTTGAGATCAATTATCTCGCTGGCATTGAGAGCATCCTTATGAATTAGATTCTCTTATTATTCTTATTTTATGGTGATGAGCCTCAGTTTAGTTCCAGCCCCCATGTCACAGCAGGGTAAACTTGGCCAAGTGCAGAGCAGAGCTCCGAAGTCACCTTGACAATATGGTCTTTCTGTAATACCATTGAGTGTTAGAAACTTCAGAAATGGTCTGAAAAACCATAGGTAGAGAATCTGAGTCTTAGCAATTGAAGTCACTTCTAACTTCTCTAGCCCCTGTCTTCAGGCAAGTTTTGACATCACTGATCTGTTCTAAGCATCTAGATCTTTATTTGTAGAAGCCATATTGTTACTGATAAAGGCTTGACCTACAATGCCTTGAGAGAAAAGGTGGGGGTAGTTGCAGGTCTCGCATGGGCTTTTTTAACTGACAGAAAGCATCCATTAGATATTACTTTGTGCCCATCTTGTGCTGACTCACGATAAAATCTGTGGTGTATAATAAACATATGGGTTGGCATGTATGTAAACATAACAAGTGCCTGAACAGGGTGCAGAGTAGAGTGAATGATGTGTGGAGACTGAATTAACTTATAAATCTGAAATCTAAATAGAAATGCAGAGAAATGGAAGAACAAAAGGGCTAATTTGGTGGGAACAATCCTTCCTCAGTACTTTCAAGTCAGAATAGTAGTTCAGAATGCTTGTGTGTTTTTTTAAACAGATGTCAGTCACTAGTACAAAACATCTGCAGTATACAGATAACACATAAAGCTAAAACAGAACATATGTGTCTAATTTTTTTAGTGTTTTTTATTTATTTCTGAGAGAGAGAGAGAGAGAGAGCGAGCGTGAGCAGGGGAGGGTCAGAGAGAGAGGGAGATACAGAATCTGAAGCAGGCCCCAGGCTCTGAGCTGTCAGCACAGAGCCCGATGCAGGGCTCGAACCCAGGAACTGAGATCATGACCTGAGCCGAAGTCCGATGCTTAACTGACTGAGCCACCCAGGTGCCCCAGAACATATGTGTGTAATATAAGTTTTTTTTAATCCTCCCACATTTTAAGCGAAATGGTTTTCTTATTAGACACTTTTCCTGAGTCAACACACAACCTCTTCCTTTCCCCCCTGGAACTGCTGCGAGGCCATTTTTTCCTAACTGATGTTACTAAGTGGTAAATCCAGTGGTTACTTTTCTCCTGGAATTTCTCCAGCTATAATATCACCAATTAATAAGAACCAACTCTACTTCCTTTCCCCTAATACCATTTTGGTTCTTAGGTATGAGGGTAGAAAAAGTTTGGCATTGCAGAAGTTGGAAGTAGCTAATTTATTAGGAATTTTAATGTTTAGGCTGCAGAACCTAACAATTAACCATAAGAAAAAGGAGGGTGTGGGTAACAAGGAGACACAGGTCAGTTGTGAAAGCTTTTATAGGTAATTTCATTTTATGAGGATCTATAGGTAATATGTTAATAAATTAGTTTAAATCATTTCAACCCTAATTCCCACAGGTTGAGTTGGAAATTAAATTATTCAGTTAATGAATGATGGTGAGGTGTTAGAACTCAGAACCCATTAAGTTTAGAACCTGGTACTCTTACATTTTAAATAAGAGTGCCGGAAAAAAAATCAGATTTGTGTTTATAAGTTCAATATTTTCCTCCCTGGCTCAGGAAAGACTTTAGAATCTGAGAACAGCTGGAAGAAGTGAGTAGGGGACTTGAGATAATCCTGGAGTTAGTATATGAGACAAGAGTTTAGGGATACAGTCTGTATAGATATAGCTCTTTCTCTGAAGTGTCTAAAATTAATGAGACTGTTTAGACTTATTAACAGAAATTGAATTCATTCCCTGTCTACCAAACAAGTTTTTTTTCCTCCATGACTTACTGCCTTCACATACACTTGGCCCAAACCCATGTCATTGACCAGCAGTGGGAGGCAAGACAAAGGAGGGTTAAACAGGAGGGAGAGAAATATCATTTGTAACAAATCTCAAATATCCCACCTCCTTTCTAATTCCTTTACCATAATTCCAGTTCAAGATCTTATGTTATACTTAGTGTTGCCTAATAATGACAATAAACTTGATAATACAGGCTTTCATTTTCAAGTACTTTCTACGTATCACATATGAAGTGCTTTTTACATATTAACTAATTTAGCCCTCACAACCAATCTCTGCAGTAGGTAATATTTCTATGCCTACTTTACAGATGTGGAAACGGGCTTGGGCTGGTTAGTAAGTTGCCGCTATTCACACAGAAAGCGCCAGAGCAGCAACTCCATGTCAGGCAGTTGGGCTCCAGAGCCCAAGTCTGTAATCACTAATACTGTGTTGTCTTCCAACTAAATGTCTTGCCTCTTGGCTAGCCTTATGCTGCTGTCAGATTTAATGTTCTTAAAATACTACTTTGAACATTTTATTCCTGTGCTCGAAAGCTTTCTTGGCTTCTTCCCAAACACAGAATAAAGTCCAAACTCTTCAGCCGGGCAGTACACTGTCTGGCTCCAGGCTCACTTGCCGGGACCATCTCCTCTGCTACTCTCAGTGACCTTGCACCCCTGGCAGGCCCGTCTGCTCACTGCTTCTCTCAGCCCTGAATTTACTAGGTGCTTCTCTTCTTTTTGGATCTTTGGTTATGCCGTTTTCTCTGCCAAGTATTTTCTCCCCTCTCTTCTGTTTTCCAGCTATTCAGAGTCAGTGTGAGATTTACATTCAGCAGAGAGTGACCAAGATGTGATGAGATCCTAAGCCATGCCCAAGGAAGGGAAGACTCAGGGACAAAACCACTGTCTTTAATTAAAAGGCTGCCATGTGGAAGAGGTTTAGAGTAATTTTGCTCAGCCCAAGGCAGTGACAGCTAAGACTTGTGAATAGAAAGAAATAAATGGTAGACAGCATGTCCTTTCATCTTGGGAGAGTTCTGAGTTTTAAATTTAAGATCACTAAGGAATAGATTGTCTTTACAACAGTGATCAAATTACATTCTGTGGCCCACTGCTGGACCACAAAGGTCTTCTTGAGGTGTCAAAAGCTTATCCAAAATTCAAGCCCTTTCTTTACATGGCATCTACTCAGAGGGCACAGTTCCATTGGACTTTAGTTTTGTGAGGGACAGAAGGTGTCTGAATTAAGGCTTATACAATTTTGGTGTTCATAAACTAAAATATGTGCACTTACCTGCTTACTGAGGAGTAGTAATTTAACAAATGGTGTTCAGCAACTGACAGCCTGGCAAAACTATCTTGCGTACTTAGAGCTTAGGAACTCTCAGGAAAGTCCCAGACATATTAGTTCAAGAATAATTGCTGCCTTTCTTTTCTTTCTTTCCTTCCTTCCTTCCTTCTTTCCTTCCTTCCTTCCTCCCTCTCTCTCTCTCTCTCCCTCTCTCTTTTTCCTTCTTTCAGTTTATTCATTTATTTTGAGAGAGAGAGAGAGAGAGAGAGAGAGAGAATCCCAAACAGGCTCCATGCTGTCAGCACAGAGCTCGATGCGGAGCTCGATCACACAAATTGTAAGATCATGACATGAGCCAAAACGAGAGTTGAACACTCAACCAACTGAGCCACCCAGGTGCCCCATCTTTGTTTCTTTATGACTGAATAATATTCTACTGTATGTAGGCGTATGTGCATATGCATACAGATATATCTGTATCTTTTTATATCTCACAACTTCTTTATCTATTTATCCATTGATAGATACTTAAGTTATTTCCAAGTCTTGGCATTTTAGATAATGCTGTTATGGAGATGGGGACAGATATGTTTTTGAGTTAGCGTTTCCATTTACTTTGGATATCATCCAACAAGTAGAACTTCCTGGTACATGGCAGTCCTATTTTTAATTTTTTGAGGATCCTCCATAGTTTTCCATAGTGACTCTGCCAGTTTACAATCCTACCAACAACACACAAGGGCTCCCTTTTCTTCATATCTATGCCAGCATTTGTTATTTCTCCTTTTTGATGATGGTCATTTTAATAGGCATAGGTGATATATCT
Organism: Crocuta crocuta; assembly: GCF_008692635.1. Classification (NCBI taxonomy): domain Eukaryota; kingdom Metazoa; phylum Chordata; class Mammalia; order Carnivora; family Hyaenidae; genus Crocuta; species Crocuta crocuta. Next base: position 8,251,453 of record NW_027530019.1, on the reverse strand, counting down.
CATTGTTGCTTTAATTTGCATTTACTTAATGACTAGTGATGTTGAACATCTTTTCATGTATCTGTTGATCTTTTATATATTTTATGTGAACACATGTCTGTTCAGCCCCTTTGCCCATTTTTAAATTGGGCTGTTTGTTTTTGTTTGGTTTGGTTTTTGCAACTGAATTGTAAGAGTTCTTTTTATGTGGGATATTAGCCCCTTATCAGATGTATGGCTTGCAAATATTTTTTTCCAGTCAATAAGTTTTCTTTTTACTTGGTTGTTGGTTTCTTGTGCTATGCAGAAGCTTTTTAGTTTCATGTAGTCCCACTGTTTACTCTGTATTTTGTTTCCTGTGCTTTAGGTGTTATATGCAAAAGATTCTTACCATGTTAATTATTATTACATCAACGAGCTTTGTTCCTATGTTTTCTTCTAGGTATTTCATGGTTTCAGCTCTCACATTTAAGTCTTTAATCCATTTTTAATTAATTTTTGTGAGTGGTATGAGATATGGGTCCAGTTTTATTCTTTTACAGGTGAATATTCAATGATCCTAGCACCGTTTATTGAAAAGACTGTTTTTTCTCCACTGAGTAATCTTAGTTCCTTTGTCAAATATTTGTTGACCTTATATGGTTGGGTTTATTTCTGGGCTCTTGATTCTGTTCCATTGGTCAGGGTCTATTGTGGTCCCATATATATTTTGGGAATGCTTTTATATTTCTGTAAAAAATGCCATTGGAAACTTGATAGGAATTGCATTGAATCTACAGATGGCTTTGGGTAGTATTGACATTTGAACAATATTAATTCTTTCGATCCTTGATCACAGGATAGCTTTCCATTTACTTGTGTCTTTGATTTCTTTCTTCATCAATGTCTTAAGATTTTTGGAGTAAAGACCTTTTACTTAGTTGAATTTTTTCCTAACTATATTATTGTTTTTGATGCTATTGTAAATAGGATCCATTTCTTTATTTCTTATTCAGAAAATTCATCGTCCGTGTATGGAAGCACTACTGATTTTTGTATGTTAACTTTGTGTCCTGCAATTATACTAAATTCATTGATTGACCTAACAGTTTTTTGACGGAGTCTTGAAAGTTTTTTCATATATAAAATCATATGATCTACAAATAAAGACAAGTTTACTTTTCCTTTCCAATTCTGATAACTTTTTATTTCTTTTTCTTAAAGTTGGGGGTTTTAGTACCATGTTGAATAGGAATGGTGAGAACAGGTTTTTGATGGTCTTTAACATTTTTTATATATAAAATCATATGAGGTGCAAATAGGGACAACTTTACTTCTTTCTTTCCAATTCTGAATGTTTTATTTCTTTTCCTTAAAGTTAGGAGTTTTAGCACCATGTTGAATAGTGGTGGTGAGTGGCATCCTTGTCTTGTTCCTGATCTTAGAGGAGAAGCTTTCAATTTTTCACTACTGAATATGGTGTTACCTGTGGGCCTGTCATATATGGCCTTTATTATATTGAGATATGTTCCTTCTCTGCCTAATTTGTCAAGAGATTTTTTTGGTCATGAATGGAGATTGAATTTTGTCAAATGCTTTTTCTGCATCTGTTGAGAATATAACATGTTTTTTCTTTCATTCTATTAATGTGATGAATCACATTGATTGATTTGTGTATGCTAAACCATCCTTGCATCCCAGGGATAAATCCCACTTGATCATGGTGAATAATCCTTTTAATATGCTGCTTGACTTTTGTTTGCTAGCTTTTATTCAGAATTTTCATATTTATATTGGCCAGTAGCTTTCTTTTTTAGTAATGTCCCTTTCTAGTTTTAGTATCAAAATAATGCTGGCCTTGTAAAATGAGTTTGGGAGTGTTCCCTCCTCTTTAGTTTTTGAAAGAGTTTGAGAAAGTTTGTTGTTAATTCTTCAACTTTTTGGTAATGTTCACCAGTGAAACCATCTGGCCCTGGACTTTATATTGGGAGATTTTTGATGACTGATTCAATCTCTTTACTAGTAATTGGTCTAGTAATAGACTCCCACTCCTGCCCCCAATTTAGGTTATTGACGTTATTTATGGTTTTTTTTTAATATTGTGTAACTAACAACAAAATTTTTTGTGATTATGGTTATTTTTACAACATTTATTTTTTTTAACTCTTAAACTATAATTGTAAGTGAATCATACACCATTATTACCATATTGCAGAATCTATGAGTGTATATTTACCATTCTAGTGAGATTTACACAACCTTTTTATGTTTTTATGATGTTAGTATTCTCTTACTTCTGTTTAAAAAATTCCTTTACCATTTCTTGTAAGGCAAGTCCAGTGTTAATGAACTCCCTCAGCTTTTGATTGTTTAGGAAAGTCTTTATCCCTCCTTTGTACCTAAAGGGCAGCATTACTGGGTGTCTAATTCTTGGTTAATAGTTATTTACTTTCAATATTTTGAATATATCATTCCATTCTCTCCTTGCCTGGAAAGTTTCTGTTGATAAATTCACTGATAGTCATATGAGGGTTCCATTGTCTGTGACTTCTCTCTCTCTTTCCTCTGCTGCTCTTAAAATTCTTTCTTTGTCTTTGATTTTTGACAATTTAATTATAATGTGTCTTGTTGTAGCCTTTTACAGGTTCAACCTCTTTGAGGGGCTTTGGGCCTCATGGATGGATCTCCATTTCTCTCCCAAGGTTTTGGAAGCTTTCAGCAAATATTCCTTTAAATATTCTTTCTGTCCCTTTATCTTTTCTCCTTCTGGTATTCCCATAATGCAAAGAATGTGTCTTTTCATTTTGTCCTATAATTCCTATAGGCTTTGTTTACTAATTTTCATTCTTTTTCTTTCCGCTCCTCTGACTGGGTAATTTTCAGTGTCCTATCCTGTATACAGGTTGCTGATTCTTCCTTCTGGTCAAGCCTACTTTTGAAACTGTCTATTAAATTTTTTAAATTTCAGTTTATTGTATTTTCAACGCTAGGATTTGGGGTGAATTTATTTTAAAGGTTGCTATTTCCTTGCCAAACTTCTTTATTTTTTAATTTTTAAAAACATTATTCATTTTCAAGACACAGAGAGAGACAGAGTGTGCATAGGGAAGAGGCAGAGAGAGAGGGAGACACAGAATCTGAAGCAGGCTGTAGCCTCTGAGCTATCAGCACAGAGCCTGATGCGGAGCTTGAACTCATGAGCTGTGAGATCATGACCTAGGCTGAAGTTGGACGCTTAACTGACTGAGCCACCCAAGCTTCTCATTTTGTTCACACATTGTTTCCCTAATTTCATTTAGTTGTCTTTTTTTCTTTGTTTGTTTATTATTATTATTTTTTTTGGTAGTTCACAAACTTCCCTAAGACAATTTTTCTAAATTCTTTGTCTGATAGTTCATAGGAGCTTTATTGGTTTCCTTTGGTGGTACCATATTTACCTGAATTTTGTCATCCTTAATTCTTTATGATGGTTTCTGTGCATTTGAGTGATTGGGCTCCTTTTTCTGACTTTACAGGCTTGCTTTGTCAGGGACATTCTTCATCAGTCAGCTGAGTTTGGGTTTCTCAGTGTGCTTGCTGGTAATGTTTTGGGCAGGTAAAACCTACTATTATGGTCTATTTTGGGGTGAGGTAACTGTTTGAGCTCTGAGAACAGGAATGGGAACTGAGAATAGTTGGATAGGGCTACTGACTTGTTTTCCTACCCAAGCAAGCCTGTAAGATGGGCTTGCATTTGTCTGGATTATCTAATCAGGCTTCTTAGGTAGTCGGGACTATACTATAGTAGTCGATGGGAATATGAATTAGCATCCTTGCTCTGGCAGGGCAGCAGGACAGACCCAGGACCTGTATGGCTCATTGTTTGGGGATCTCAATCAGGCCAGAGTGTGCACTGAATTCTGGGGTCAAGTGAGGCCACTGGTTTTGCTCTGCAGAGAAGGGAAGCCATGAGCTGTGCTCTCTGTTCAAGTGCTACTGTATGTGAGGATGTTGAATGGACACTTTAACAACTTCCTGTGTGCTCTGGTTGGGTTCCTGGGTCAGAAAGGCTGAAGGTTATATTGAATGATGAGTGGGGCTAGGAAGTAGGTTCCCTACCTGGGTGCAGTGGGAGAAGTAGCTCTAATGCCACTAAAGCTCTTTGGTCTCTTAACTGAAGCTGACTTACACTCCTTACACTCCAAGTTCTGTGATTGAACAGGGCTGCTGGCTTTGTTATGAAAGGTATTGGCTCTGCCTTCCACTTGTTGGCTCAAGCACCACCGAGCCACACAGCTTCCAGAAGTTGTCACAGCCATTCCAGTCAGATGTGGCCAGAAGACCCTTTCCACAGCAGGTGGGGCTGTGATTCAGCTCCTTGCCTGGGCATGGTCAAGCTAGGCCCTAGGGCCAGCAAATCAGATTCAAATCAGACAGATTTGTACCCTACTGAGTTCCCTGGTTAGAGTGCTCCTCTGACGTGGTTCTGCAGATGAGAAAATCTGCTGGTTGGAATTACTACTTGAACACTGCAGGTATAAGGTCTCTCAAGATCCATGTGCTAGTTCTGCTAGGAATTTACCCAAGGGATACAGAAATGCTGATGCATAGGAGCACATGTACCCCAATGTTCATAGCAGCACTCTCAGCAATAGCCAAATCATGGAAAGAGCCTAAGTGTCCATCAACGGACGAATGGATCCAGAAGATGTGGTTTACCTATACCATGGAATACTATATGGCAATGAGAAACAATGAAATCTGACCATGTGTAGCAACATGGATGGACCTTGAGGGTGTTATGCTGAGCGAAATAAGTCAGGCAGAGAAGGACAAATATCATATGTTTGCATGTATAGGAGGATTAGGAGGAACTTAACTGAGGAACAAGGGGGAGAAGAAGGGGGGAAATGGTGGGGGAAGGGGAGAGAGGCAAACCATGAGAGATTCTTGAATGCTGACAAAAACTGAGGACTGATGGATGTGGAGTGGGGGAGGGATGGGCATGGAGGAGGACACTTGTGGGGATGAGCACTGGGTGTTATGTGGAAACCAATTTGACAATAAACTATTTGTAAAAAAAAAAAAAAAAGATCCATGTGCTAGTTGTTGCAAGCCCCTCCCTCCTTTTCCACCGTGGTCAGATTACCCTGCAGTCCCTGAGGTGCAAGGTCAGAATAGAGTCTCCCACAGAGTGACCCACAATGCTGGGGCCGGAGAGAGCTTGTTGTCCCTCTGGGTTCTTTTTTCCGATGGAGGAACCAGAGGATCTGGAGAGACTCTCCACAAGGTGCTACATTGGCTTGGGGGAGGGGCATGTGGTCAGTATGTGTTTCTGTTACCCTTCTGATGCAGTCTTGGCCTCTGTGGTGCAGGGGAGGGCTTTAGTCCAACATCCGTGTTTTAGAATTCTCTCAGTGGTACTTTGTTCTCAGATAGTTGTTAGTTCTTCCTATGAAGGGCCAGTGGGGGGGGCGGGTACTGAGTGGGAGGAGAGTCAGGAACAATCTATGTCACCGTCTTGTTGATGTCACTCTCAGGCCTTTAATTTTTAAGAACAGCTAGTGCTTTGACAGTGTAGTTTAAAAAAAGGAATGATTATTCAAGCAGATAGCAGCAAGGTATTCCAATAGGGCTTCATTTTATACTATTATAGGCTTTCCCTAAAAGAAACCGTAATCTTTGTGATGAGCATGGGGAACTATTTCTTCAATACAAATCCAATTTATTTTGGCCAGCTGATTGGCGCTTGCAGCCAGATCATTGAACATGATATTAATTATTCATTAAGGTACTTGGAAGGACAGAATTTGCATTCTCATGCAGTCAGAATTGATGAGGTTTTGCATTTGTACTATAGAAATATCTTCCAACTCAATGCTAAAATTCAATATAATCTTAATAAAAATTTTTGAAAAAGGCACCAGTAATTTGAACTTCCTCATATCCACAGAACATTTGTTTTATTGGACCCTTATGTCCTATTAAAAGTGTGTTGAAAATATTATTTTTATATCTAATCATACAGATATGGCTTTAAAAAATCTCAAGAATGGTTCAAATGAAAGGTTATAATCACTGTAATAGAGCTTAAGAAATTGTGATATGAAGAACAAAATTGCAACTCGTATCTTTATAAAAGACGTTTACCGTAACACATCTTCAGTATTTTGGTGCTCAGATAAGAAAATATTTAGACTGTAACCATTTTTAGTAGAGATGCAAAGTAGTATTCTCACAAATTAGAAACACCAAGAGCAAAAGAAACTTGTTTTAAATCAGGAATATGTTTGGAGATGTTACATAAAATCATGCTCTTTTTGTTGCACGTAACTGACTTGGTCTGAGATTCTGACTTGTATCTGTAGCCACAGATAGATTCACAGAGGGCAGGCCACTGCCACCATCACTCCATTTATCCCACACTCTCAGGGTTGTGTGGAATGCTATTCCCGCATCTGGCTGAAAGAAAGTGGGGGCAGGTGTGTTTGACATTTTTGTGCTTTCCTTGGGAGGCAAAAGTGGCTAGTGATAATGATTGATATTTTTCTATATCATGTCCTGAGAGTTCTGTAAGGAAGTTTTTTGTTTTTGTTTTTTAATATTTACTTATTTTGGGCAGAGCGCAAGTGAGGAAGGGGGACAAAGGATCTGAAGCAGACTCTGTGCTGACAAGCTGATAGCAGTGAGCCTGATGTGGGGCTCGAACTCACAAATTGTGAGATCACGACCTCAGCCAAAGTTGAATGCTCAACCAACTGAGCCACCCAGGTGCCCCTGTAAAGAAGTTTTAGTTCCAAAGTCTGCACATGCTTTGGGAGGAAATATTTTTAGGAAAAGGTGTGTGTGTGTGTGGGCGGGGGCACTCTGTATTGGGATGTGTATGAGGATGTCTCTGGCTACAAGTAACAGAAAGCCTAGACTTCTTTACACCTAAACAATAAGGAGAAATATCTCAAGTAACTGGGATCCAAGAGGCAAAGCAAACTTCGGGCATGGTGATCAAGGACTGTAGTTCTTTCCTTTCCTCTGCTCTGCTACCTTCTGGCTCTCTTGTGGTTGCAAAATGATGACCAGTAACAACCAAGGTACATGCTCCCTTATTTACAACCAGCAAGAGAGTGAGGCAAGTCTTTTCCCCAAGCACAGAATGCACATTCTTCCCTTTGGTATGATTGGCCCATCATAGGCCATGTGCCCATATCAGGACCAGTTATCACTGTCAAGAAAATGCTGTGTGCAGATTGGATTATATTTATCAAGACTTCAGGAAATGGTGTGGATACGTGGACAACACTGGGGTTCTTTTAGAAAGGATTAAAACAAAGAGATGGATCTGGGGCTCCTGGGTGGCTCAGTCAATTGAACATCCAACTTCTGCTCAGGTCATGATCTTGCAGTTTGTGATTTCGAGTCCCACGTCCGGCTCACTGCTGTCTGTGGGGAGCCCACTCTGGATCCTCAGGCCCTCTCTCTCTGCCCCTCCCCAGCTTGTGCTTTCTCTGAAAAATAAATAAAACATTAAAAAAAAAAGATGGATCTGGGTACAAAACCAAAGTGTGTTGTACCAAAGAAGAAAAATATTCTTCTTTGCTTAAGGAAAGACTCTCTGGAGCACCATTCATTCAGATTCTTTAGTCGTCTGTCTTCCTCTCTCCATTCCTCATTTCCTCCTCTCAGACTTTAATAAATGCCTATTGTATACACTGGTATTGCTATTACGTCTTGGTAATGATCTACTTCTGTGTGTTCTGTATTTTACAAAGCTCTTCATGTGAATTTATTTTCTCTAAGTTAGAGATAATGGAGAAAAGACTTTTAATATATATTGCCCAGCATTCCTCTAAAAAAGTTGTACTAATATGTGTTTGAACCAGCTCCATGTGCGTATCCAAGTTTCCATTCCTTGGCTAGCATCAAATTAGAAAATAGTTTAAGAAAAAATAGTATGTTGTTTTAAAAATTGTATTTTTGAAACTTATCAAATTAGAATAAATTTAAAACACTGTATATTTACATATTCTCTTAAAATTATATTTTGTTTATTCTAGTTGATTGAGTTTTCATATTTTTTATTTCCTATCTGTATATCTTCTTTTTGTGATTACATGAGCCTTTGCCACTTATCAGTTTGGATGAGACTAGGTTCTTGATTGATTAATGCTGTTATGGGAGAATGATTGCATCAATGGTCCCCAAATTTCACCTTTCCGAATTATCCATTATGCCCTTTGTCCTGTGACTTTGAAGTTCCTCCCATAAAATCAGAGTCTATTTCTGACCCTATAGAACTTGATTTAGTCAACAAAATGAGGGAGAAATGTGCCACTTTTGAGCCTAGGCCCCAAACATCTTTGTATAGTTCCACTTTTCCTCTTGTATGTCTGCCATTATCCTGGGTATATGCTGGGGCTGGCTTGCTGGCAGATGGACTTGGGGAAAGGAGGAGAAGCCACTGCAGATCAGCTGAACGTAGCTTAGTCCTAGACATGAGTGTGAACCCAGTCAAGATTAGTAGAGCCACCTTGATGATTCCCAGATAACCCCAGACTGTGAGTAATAAATGAATATTACTGTATTTCTCTGAGGCTTTGATTTTGAGGCAATATTGTTGTTATAATAGATAACATATAACTGCTATCCTCTTTCATCCATTAAATTACAAATATGTCCTTGATCTTTCTTTTTATTTTCTTTTTATTTTTTTAATGTGATATTTTTTAATAGTTCATTGCCAAGTTGGTTTCCATATAACACCCAGTGCTCATCCCCACAAGTGCCCTCCTCCATGCCCATCTCCCCCCTTCCCCTCCCCTTATCAGCCCTCAGTTTGTTCTCAGGATTCAAAGTCTCTCATGGTTTGCCTTTCTCCCACTCCCCAACTATTTTTCCCCTTCTTCTCCCCTATGGTCCTCCGTTAAATTCCTCCTAATCCTCCTATACATGCAAACATATGGTATCTGTCCTTCTCTGCCTGACTTATTTCGCTCAGCATAACACCCTCAAGGTCCATCCATGTTGCTACACATGGCCAGATTTCATTCTTTCTCATTGCCATGTAGGACTCTATTGTATAGATAAACTACATCCTCTTGATCCATTCATCAGTTGATGGACACTCCGGNTCATATCTTCTGCCCATTTCGTCACTGGATTGTTTGTTTTTTGGGTTTGGAGTTCAGAGAGTTCCTTATAGATTTTGGATACTAGCCCTTTATCTGATATGTCACTTGCAACTATCGTTTCCCATTCCATTGGTTGCCTATGAGTTTTGTGGGTTGTTTCCTTTGCCGTGCAGAAGCTTTTAATCTTGATGAGGTCCAAATAGTTCATTGTTGCTCTTGATTCCCTTGCCTTTGGGAATGTGTCAGGTAAGAAATTGCTGCGGTTGAGGTCAAGGACATTGTTTCCTGCTTTCTCCTCTTGGGTTTTGATGGTTTCCTGTCTCATATTCAGGTTCTCTATCCATTTTGAGTTTATTTTTGTGTATGGTGTGAGAAAATGATCTAGTTTCATTCTTCTGCATGTTGCTGTCCAGGTCTCCCAGCACCATCTGTTAAAGAAGCTGTCTTTTTTCCATTGGATAGTCTTTCCTGCTTTATCATAGATTAGTTGGCCATACATTTGTGGGTCCAATTCTATTCTATTCCATTGGTCTACATGTCTGTTTTTGAGCCAATACCATACTGTCTTGATGATTAAAGCTTTGTAGTAGAGGCTAAAGTCTGGGATGGTGATGCCTCCCATTTTGGTTTTATTTTTCAGTATTACTTTGGCTATTCGGGGTATTTTGTGGTTGCATACAAATTTTAGGATAATTTGTTCTAGTTTTGAGAAGTATGCTGGTGCAATTTTGATTGGAATTGCATTGAATGTGTAGATTGCTTTGGGTAGTAGTGACATTTTAACTATATTCTTCCAATCCATGAGCATGGAATGTTTTTCTATTTCTTTGTGTCTTCTTCAATTTCCTTCTTAAGTTTTCTATAGTTGTCATCATACAGATTTCTTATATCTTTGGTTAGGTTTATTCCTAGGTATTTTATGGTTTTTTGTGCAATTGTGAATGGGATCAGTTTCTTGATTTCTCTTTCTGTTGCTTCATTGTTGGTGTATAAAAATGCAACCGATTTCTGTACGTTGATTTTGTATCCTGCAACTTTGCTGAATTCATGGATAAGTTGTAGTAGGCTTCTGGTGGAGTATGTCGGGTTTTACGGAGAGTATCATGTCATCTGCAAAAAGTGAAAGTTTGACTTCTTCTTTGCTAATTCTGATGCCTTTATTTCCTTTCGTTGTCTGATGGCTGATGCTAGGACTTCCAGCACTATGTTAAACAACAGTGGTGAGAGTGGATGTCCCTGTCGTGTTCCTGATCTCAGGGGGAAAGCTCTCAGTTTTTCCCCGTTGAGGATGATGTTAGCTGAAGGCTTCTCATAGATGGCTTTTATGATGTTTAAGTAAGTTCCTTCTATCCCGACTTTCTCAAGGGTCTTTATTAAGAAGCGATCCTGTATTTTGTCAAATGCTTTTTCTGCATCTATTGACAGGATCATATGGTTTTTATCTTTTCTTTTGTTGATGTGATGAATCACATTGATTGACTTGCGAATATTGAACCAGGCCTGTAACCCAGGAATGAATCCCACTTGATCTCGGTGGATAATTCTTTTTATGTGCTGTTGGATTCAATTTCCAAGTATCTTGTTGAGGATTTTTGCATCCGTATTTATCAAGGATGTCGGCCTGTAGTTCCCTTTTTTTGCTGGGTCTCTGTCTGGCTTGGGAATCAAAGTGATGCTGGCTTCATAAAATGAGTCCAGAAGTTTTCCTCAGATTTCTATTTTTTGGCATAGCTTGAAAAGAATGGGTATTCATTTTGTTTTAAATGTGTGGTAGAATTCCCCAGGGAAGCCATCTGGCCCAGGGCTCTTATTTGTTGGGAGATTTTTGATAACGGATTCAATTTCTTCACAAGTTATGGGTCTGTTCAGGTTTTCTGTCTCTTCCCATGTGAATTTTGGTAGTGAGTGTGTGTTTAGGAATTTGTCCATTTCTTTAAGTTGTTCAATTAGTTGGCATATAATTTTTTATAGTATTCCGTGATAATTGCTTGTATTTCTGAGGTGTTGGTTGTAGTAAATCCATTTTCATTCATGATTTTGTGTTTTGAGTGCTCTCTCTTTTCTTTTTGAGAAGTCTGGCTAGAGGTTTGTCAATTTTTTTTATTTTTTCAAAAAACCAACTCTTGGTTTCATTGATCTGTTCAATTGTTTCCTTGGTTTCTATATTGCTTATTTCTGCCCTGATTTTTATGATTTCTCTTTTCCTTCTGGGTTTGGGGTGCTCCTGTTGCTCTCCCTCTAGTTCCTTTAGGTGCGCTGTTAGATTTTGTACTTGAGCTTTTTCTAATATCTTGAAACAGGCCTCGAGGGCAATGTACTTTCCTCTTAGGGCTGCCTTTGCTGCATCCTATAGAGTTTAGATTGTTGTATTTTCATTTTCATTTGATTCCATATATTTTTAAATTTCTTCTCTAATTGCCATATTGGCCCATTCGTTCTTTAATACGGTGTTCCATAACCTCCATGTGTTTATAGGTTTTCCAGACTTTTTCCTGTGATTGATTTCAAGTTTAATAGCATTGTGATCTGAAAGTGTGCATGGTATGATCTCAATTCTTTTACATTTATTGAGGGCTGCTTTATGTCCCAGTATGTGATCTGTCTTGGAGAATGTGCCATGCACACTTGAGGAGAAAGTGAATTCCATGGCCTCAGGCTACAGAGTTCTAAATATATCTGTCAAACCCATCTGGTCCAATGTGTCATTCAAGTCCATTTTTTCTTTGGTGATTTTCTGTCTAGTTGATCTGTCCATTGCTGTAAGTAGAGGATTAAAGCTCCCTGCTATTAGCACATTCTTATCCATAAGATCATTTCTGTTTGTGATTAATTGTTTTATATATTCTGGTGCTTCCATATTTGGTTCATAGACGTTTATGATTGTTAGATCTTCCTGACAGACCCTGTAATTATTACATAATGCCCTTTTTCATTCCTTGTTACTGTCTTTACTTTAAAGTCCAGTTTGTCTGATATAACTATAGCTATTCCAGCTTTCTTTTGACTTCCAGTGGCATGGAGGCGTCCAATGCCTGGAGTGAAGAGGCTGAAAGGAGAATAAGTGATTTAGAAGACACAATTATAGAAAAAGAGGAAGCTGAACAAAAGAGTAAAACTGATACAGGAACATGAAAGGAGAGTTTGAGTGCTCAATGATACAATCAAAGGGAATAATATTCACATGATAGGAATACCAGCCCTACAAGAAATCCTGAGGGGGACTCTATGAGGGAAATGGTACAAGGGATGCAAGATACCAGAGTCGCCACTACAAGCATGAATCCCACAAAGGACATGATGACTCTAAACCCATATTTTTCAATAATGACACTGAATGTAAATGGACTAAATGCCCCAATCAAAAGATATAGGGTAGCAGAATGGATGAAAAAACAAAATCCATCTATTTGTTCTCTACAAGAAACTCATTTTAGACTGGAGGACACCTTCAGATTGAAAGTAAGGTGGTGGAGAAATATCTATCACACTAGTAGATCTTGCTTTTTAATTTTTTTATGATGTCTCAACTTCTAGAAGTTTATTTATTTTTGAGAGAGAGAGGGAGAGAGAGAGAGGAGGGAGAAAGACAGAGTATGTGCTAGTACGACTAGGGGAGGGACAGAGGAAGATGGAGAGAGAGAATCTTAAGCAGCCTCAGGCCCAGTGCGTAGGCAACACAAGACTCGATCCCACCAACCACGAGATCATGATCATGAGCTGAAATCAAGAGTTGGGCACTCAACTGACTGAGCCACCCAAGTGCCCCCACCATAGCATTTTCTAAGACCCACAGTACTGGTAAGTATGGCGGTAAAATTCCTACTTTGCCCATGATCACTCTGTTTTGTGCTTACTGTCCTCACATAATTGCTAAGAGTTCCCTGTTTCGCTTTTAGACATGGTCTGGTCTGGATAATCAGTTACACAGTTCCCCTCCACATACTGCACCACGAAGTGATGGCTGCAGTGACATTTACCACTGTACCCTTCGATTGTGAACTGAGATAGGGAGAGCAGGTGCTTAATACCTAATGGAGCTTTTGTTGCTACAGGGGCAAGAATTAGACTGTTAATTAGGAGTATCATGATTATGTTTGTGAGCACAGATCCCTTACTCCTGTTTACAGAGCTGTGTATTTCCATGGGGAGAGAAGTGGCAGAGGAGCACGCTTTTATATGTTTTCTGACTGATCCCTGTACTTCTGCGCTGATCCAGCCTTCTGTGCTGGGCCGTTACATTTGCTTCTTTGGAACAGGACAGTGTTTGGCCCACCCAGGAGAGGTAACTCAGTGAATCACTTCAAACCCAAGCCACAAGCAAGTTTCCTGCTGAACGAGCAGTGAGAAAGGGCATTTTACAGAGTGACTCTGAGGGAATTGCCCACCCTCCCTGTGTTATGGAAAGGGCTTGAACAGAAACATCAGAGGCAGGATGTCATTGCTGTGCATGTCTTGACGACCTCATACTGAATATGTCATCATCTTTCCCAAAGCCTTCTCCTTAGTGATCACTTACAGAAGTAAGACTCCTGGAAACTGGCTCACGAAGGAGACCTCGAACTAGGCTTGTCTGTGCTCCCTCTCTAAAGCTGCTGGTGTTTTGTTACTTAGGGCATGGGGACACTGAAAAAGAGCATATTAGGCTCTGTGATTTGGTCCTGTCATTTCCCCCTAACCATTTCCCGAAGTGTGTTCTGCAGACTTCCAGCCCCACGGGGTGGTAAGAGCTAAGAAAAGGGGAGTAAGTTTGGGAAACAGCGTCTGTGTTCTTCCATTTCAACTGGAGGTTCTTTGTTAAGTTCTCACAAGGAGAATTTGGTTGTTGTTTTTGTGTGTTTGTTTTCTTTCTCTTGCTGGAGAGGGGAGGCAGGCAGCCACAGCAGGAAAAGAGGATGACTCTGCATGCTTACAATGTTAGTACAGGCGGGATATGGTAAAGGGCTGCAGCAGCAATGGGAAAGAGAAACTAGACATAAGAAACACATAGAATCATCCAAGATATGCCCAGGAGATAATCACTGTGATGGTGGCAGCAATCCACAGCAGCAGTGTTGTATTAACAGTCGCTAAATCCTGAGCCTTGCCATGTGTCATGCACTGTGCTGAGTGAACTCAACCTATGCATTATCTCATTTAATCCTCTGAAAGATACTAAGAGGTAATGTTTACATTTTAGTTATTAAGACATGGAAATTGGTAGAGGTGAAGTTTACATAACCTAGAGTTAGTAAGTGGTTCATCTTGCTTTGAACCTTTGCAGAGTCCCAGAGATGCTGTGGGATTAAAGGGTGAGACTCCAGCCCAGAGGGATTGCCCCGAGGGAGCAGGTGGCTACCTCTTTCTGAATCTTATAGACTCTGGGGCAACTGACGATGCTAATTTCACCACACAGGTGGTGGGTTTAGCTCCTCAGTAACTTTGGAGGTAACTGGGAGGTAGAATAGATAAAAAGGGTGGCCCAGACATTAGTTTTTAAACTACCCTTCATACATAGAAGGCAAGGGGAGACTGAAGAAAGAGGCACACCACTCTAGATTGATAGGTAGCAGGTTTAATAAGCAAGAGAACTTACCTCGAGTCTTGTCTTAGATGGCCGCAAGACAAGTAGATCTCTGTACCTACCTGCCAAATATTAAAAATTTATATAGAGGCCCTAATGGGGTTTGGTCATATATATCGTCCAGATGGTCTCAACACCGTGTTACTCTTTCAAGGCTGAGTACTTGAGGCAGCTTGTAGTGTGGAGAAGGCAAGAGGAATGTACATTCCAAGGACAGGGAAAGACCAGCCTCCGACTAGCTGGGTCCAGCTTGCAGGTTGACTGGTAGGCCTGTCCTCTGAATGACCTTCTGTGACATTACACCCCTCATGACCAGCTCTTATAATCTCAGGTGCCCTCCCCTTTTCCACAATGTGTCCTGAGTGGTCAGCAAGGGGTTTTGCTAGCATGGATGCGGCTCATGGGCAGCTCTCTGGCTGCATTGAAGGCAGATGCCACAGAGACAATATAGGAGCTTGCAAGAGAGAATAAATTAAGACAATAATTCCCCAAATCAGTGACAACTTTTTCCACCAAGAGCCCCATGATCTGAATCACTGATTTATTAAATCTTCTAGGCACTCAGAGCATCCACTTATGTCCTCGTGTAATTTAATAAAGATGACACACAGGCAGACTCATCAGGTATGAACACAGAACATTCTGTTTGGATAATGGCAAAGTTGCCTTTTTGGGAGGCAGTAATAATGTCTGAGGCCATCCTGTTTGGAGGACAGCTTTTCTCACTGGAGACATTTCAGTGTTCAGTACAGACAGGCTATTATTTAGGGCCTGCTGGGTGATTTAGTAAGGGCTTCTATGTGTGCCATAACATCCTACAGGCCAAAGGAGGGAACAAAGATGGTGGCCAAATGATCATACCAGTGGAAAACACCATGTGCTCACCTGGCACTGAGGAGAGGGATGTTGGCAGATTTAGGAGTTTGACCTGGTTGTATCCACCATACATGTTGGCTGGGGGAGGCAGCCCTGTCAGGCACGAGAAGATGGACGTAGGATGAGATAAGCCAGACAAGGACCCCCTCCATCTCCCCTCTTTCAATAGTGCATGTTCTGTTCTAGTTATAGTGCATTTTAACAGGTCCAGCCTATCGCAGTACGATGAATCCCAGTGGAGAGGGAGTTGCTCCTCCTTACCCAGGGATGTGAAGTAACTCGCCCATTCTGGTGGGATATCTCATTGTAAATTCCAACAGATGACACCTTCTCCAGGTGCGCTGGGGCTTGGTGTTCTCACCTTATGGCACATTGATCCATGGTGAGAGTCAGGGCAATTGCTTTTCCCCTTGACTTCTGTACCTTTATGCACTGGGTGTCTCAGCAGGGGTTCTCAGTCTGGCATTTGGGGCAACAGGCCTTACTTGCTGATCATTCAAAGGTATTAAAGCCTGGGACTATACTTTATAGTCCATCCAGCCAAGGTGTTTGTACTTATCAGTAGTATGTTCTGCTGCTTTAAGATTTTAGTTTTTCTTTCTACCAGTCCCGCTGTGGGCAGGTTATAGGAGAAATGGGCCTTCTGTTCAATGACATGTTCTTTTGTCCAGTGTGGCACATCATGACCTTTGAACTGTGATTCCTAATCACTGTCTAGTTGAGAAGGATATCTATACATGGTACTCAGCTCTCTAAACCCCTAATGGTGGCAGCTTGGTTTCTACGGTGACAGAGAAAAGTTTAGGTAAAGCCAGAAGTGGTGTTTACGTAAACCAAGGCATATGTAAAACCCTAGCTCAGAGGGAGGGGGAGAATATAATAAATTTGCCAATCCCTTACGAATTGGGCCACCTTTGTACCCAGGTGTGATGGCATATTGCCAAGGATGCTGGATTGCTTTTGAATTATAGTGACTTGGTTAATGCGGTGCCAGCATGTTCTAAACAACCCAGGTGCAATGGTGGCCATTTTTGCTGTGCACCCCATCTGCTATATCTACAGGAGGGTCAGTTGTTAGGGCTTATTCCTGGGCCAGGACATCAGCTTCCTGATTGCCAGGGGTTGTCAAGCACATGGAAGACAGTGGAGACTGTTTCAGCCTCCTGCAGGTGAACCCTAATGTCCCTCCACACATTCTGGCCCCACAAGGGCCCACTCCTGATTATCCACCACTTGGCTTCCCAGTATAAAAGCCATAGGGTTAATCCCCTTAGAATAGCCCATCTGTCAGTGCAAAAGGTAAATGGCCAGGGATCATGAGTGATCACCAGCCAAACTGCTCTGAGTTTAGCCCAATGACTGCTGCACTGGCTTCTGTGTGTCAAGATCTACCTGGAGGAGCACTGTGTACATAGCTAAGAGCTGTTGCTCTGGGGAATATTTTGGATTTCTGCCCCCTGTTAGAGCTCAGATCAAAATCCTAGGGGTACTTTCTTCTTCTGTTGTTTATGCCATAGCACGTGACCTATCTCTTCCCAAGTCACAAACACCTCTAACTCAAATTATAGTCCCCCTTGGGAGATGCCCAGAGCTTTAATTTGCATCCCTAGTATTTTTGTCTTTCCAAAGGCATCTCGTGGCTCTAATCCCCATTCCTACACACGGGCTTTCTTTACCAGGTGGTATAAGGGATGGAGGCACTTTGCTAGGTGAGTCCTCCAATCCCCAAATCCCTACAAAGGCCTGCATCTCTCTCACATTCTTAGTGATTAGATAGGCTTGCATCTTGTCAATAACAGTTTCTGGGACAGTGTTGATTTTGCCTGACCAAATGATTCCCCAAAACTTTATGGGGGTGCCTTGGCCTTTTATTCTGTGGGTTGTCTGTGGGAAGTTTCTGCGGGTTCACCACCCAACGTCTCCCTCACGATGTTGCAGCAAAGCCTGTGGAGTGTTTGACAGTGGAGGCAATCTTCACTTGTTAACGTTATATTATCAGCGCAATGGCTCATTTTACTGATGCGGGAAGAAGAACAGGGACAGGTCTCAGGTTACTACCCCATGACATATCGTGGGGCCACACAGGTAGCCTCAGGAAGCATTTGAAAGGTCCATGTTGCCCTTCCCATGTGAAAGCCAATTGATCTTAGTTATCAGAAACCTGTACTTGTCAGAGTCATTTCCACGAATCTCCTTGAAGATGAAGGACTTTTGCGGGAACACTTTTGCAAATATCATAGTAAAACAGTAACTGTAAATGACGAAAGTCTTAAAAACACCCATTGTTAAGGATCTGATAAAGGTCTATTATACTGCAATTGACAAGGGGGTTTGGTTATGTCAGTGACACACATTTAAAATTGTAACTCATAACAATATATACCAGGACATATTAGATTTTTAGGAGTTTCATGCAGATGTATCACAAAGAAAGTTTAGCATTATTTCTTATTTGGCAGTGCTTCCCATGAAACTTAATATGCAAGTAATGATAACTAGTTCAACATCTTGCTTTCATAAGGAGAGAGGGAGCACATCTTTTGAGATGTTCCAGGGACACTCTGGAAAATCCCAAAGTTAGTTCAGGGTCAATAAGACTTCATTTAGGGTTTGATTTAGGGAAGTTTCTAAAAATATCAAAGTGTTTAAAACAATTGATTAAATAGGGTCATAGGTCACTGTGAAACAATACTTAGTTATCCACTTAATGAAAGTGACAAAGACTTTAAAGGCAAATGCAAAAAGTTACATTGTTGTAAAAATATTACATCTTTGAATAGAGAAGACTTAGTTTTCTCTAGTAATCAAGGACCTGATAAATACAACATGAAGCACAGGAAATTATTTTGACAAAATATAGAATCTTTGTTTTCTAGGCAGATTTCTTAACAAGTAAAGAAAAGCCTTTTACAGTCCCATCAAGAATAGACCAAGAGCTTTTAGCAGATGAAAGAAAGTTAAGTTTCAGTTTTACATAAGCACACCTTGATATTAAAGCTTATTTTTCTTTAGGTCAATTAAATAGAGCCTTTTTGCAAATAAAGTTTGTAAATAATCCCTAGAGGTAGAAAAGTCACATATACATAACATACATCCATAGACATACACAAATTATAGACAGACACAGAGAGCCCATAGCTTTTATTCTAAAACCTTTGCCCTTGATGAGTAATCTTCAAGGGAGGCTGTGGACTAGATTTTGGGCAATGAAGTTTCTATAGCAGTCTTTATTTTAAAAAGCCTCTCAGCCCCCCCTCCTTTTTTTTCCTTTTCAGTCTTTGTGGATAGTGTTTTAATTATCTCCTGGGGTGTTTATATTTCAAAGACATGATACGATTTACAACTTCCAGGGACTGAGAAAGAATGCAAGTTTTCTCCTAGGAGTTTTATGGTATATTTCTTTATTATCAGACGTCTAGGATAATTGTTATTTAAAATTTTCCTTTGTGTTAGGGGTCAGATAGCACAGAGCACTCATGTTTCACTGTCAACCACAACATTTTTGCCTTTGCTTTCCTTACTTTTCTGGGGATTCTGCTTCTTAGCAACCGAATCAGGCTTTGTCACATGCCCTCCTAACTTTACAAAATGGCACACGAAGGTCTCCAGGTTGCTATTGAGCTCTTCTACCTTGTCTGCCAGCCCTGAAGCAAGTTACTGGACAATTGCACATCCTTCTCTAACTTCAGCTTTTCTCCCAACTTTCTAACTCAAGCTTTAGCTTCTGGTTGGGTATCAGCACCTAGCCAAACTGCCCATAGTTGAGGGCAACCCACAGTGGCAGCCATTAATTTCACTTTGCCACAGCACCCTATGTCTAGTTTCTTAAACAAGTACATTTAAGCAGCTGGTGTTTTCAGGGCATCCTTATACTCACGTGCAGTCCACGAGCATCTAAAATATGGCCACTCCCACCTCTGTGTAGAGGTCAAAAGCCAACGTGGGATGCCTCTTTCCCACCCATTTCTTCAGTTTCTGGACTGGCTTACCAATTGTTGGTTGGCTAACTGGCCCTCATACACAGAGGGTAAAGAGACTGAAGAAAGAGGCAAGCCACTCCAGATTAGTCAGTGGCAGATTTAATAAGAACTTAGTTACAAGGCTTGTCTTGGGCAGCTGCAAGATTCATATATCTCTGTACAAATCTCAAAAGTTCATATAGAGGTCCTAACTGGGTTCAGCCACGTAGACTGTCCAGACGATCTCAACACCACATAACTATCTCAAGGTTATGTCGCTTGGGCAGCTTCTAGCACGGGGAAGGCAGCAGAACACACATTCCGAGAACCGGGAAGGGAGAGGAGCCTCTGAAGCTTGGGTTCACCTCACGGGTCAGCCAGTGGTCATGTCCTCTCAGTGACCTTCTCCAACACTGGCTGATCTGGACAGCAGCCTGAATGTGACAAGTTTGACAAAGGAGGGTCACCAACTGGGAGCTCCAGGGACTTTGAATAGCTCTGGCGCCTATAATATTAATTTCAATCTAACATTTACTCAAAGAAAACAAGCGATGAAATCACTTTCCCCTATCATTTGAAATGGACATCAAAACCCTATTAAAAATCTGAGGATGACTGAAGACTCTCCACTCCTGAGGAAAAACAGTTTCTTGCTTTTGTAAAATGACTGTCAAATATGTCAAGTATTTATTTCCCACTGTGGTTATAATGGTACTTCAGTATCTCCTGCGGTTGGTTTGGCAGGGGGAGGAATTGAGGCATTTGTATAATTTTAAAAAATAAATTATGATGCCAAATATTCTTCACAACAATTTTTAGTCAGTTTCTGAGCAGGTCTATAGAGGCTGTTAAAATGTGAGATTACAGCAGAAAACCAATTTCAATATAAGCCTATGGAGATCCCATTACAATATAAAAATGAAATGTTGCCATGTATGTTATACACTACACCCAGAAATAGATAGAAAGCAATACAAAATCCCTCATGCCTATATAATATTTTGGTTCAGACATTCATCCATTGATTGAGCAGCATTCTCTAAAAGGAAGCTGACACAGCGTCCTTTCCTCAAATTGTAGTTGTTATCATACCACAGATGATGTTTTATTTAAATGGATTATGCTTTCAGTCACCTGGGAAAATTGCAAAGAAACTGAATTCAAAGTCTTAGGCCATAACTAGACAACTCAAGGATATTAACTGAGAAATTCAGGCAATCATCATGGTTAGTACACTAGTGATTCTCAACTCTGGCTGTATATTAGAATCACCCAGTAATGTTTAAAAAAATACCTATACCTGGGTTCTACCCCAAGAAAGTCTAATTTAATAAGTTTCCAGGTACTGTGCAGGCATCAGTATTCTAATGTGCAACAGTGATTTACATAGACCCGAAAAGCTGGATTCAGCTATGTTTTACCCACCCAAAAAATTGAGGGAGTCCTGCCAATCAGGAGCAAAAATTGCATGCAAATGGATACAATAGCCTGTGCCAATTTCCCTCTCACCCCAGCTGCTATATCACTTCAAAAGTTTGATGGAGGAAATATTGAGGAGTGGAGTGGGTTAGAAGTGGGAGGGAAGCATTTGACGTATACTTAGGACAGCTTGGGTTTCTGGCTACGTGCACACTGATTTGAACTACTACTGGCAAAGACATGTAGTAGTCAAGCTAAATTCATTACCTAACTCTAAATTATTGGTGGATAACACCACTCTGGATCTGTTTAAATATCCATCCTATCTCCAGTTTTCAAGGACCAGTATTGAGCATAAGATCTAAGTTTGCCAAATTGGAAGAGACCTAATATTCCTTCCTTACCTCCCATAACTAATATTAACAAGCAAACACACAACCTACAGTAGCAATTAATGCTGTCTTGAAACAATGAAGGGAATCGGACTTAGGAAGTTATGAGTAGGGGGCAAAGTGGAACAGGTAGAAAGAACTAGGGCCTTTGATGACATCACTGAGTTGCTGTCCATGGGTACTTGATACCTACAGTTTCTGGCCCTGTTAAATCGTACAGTTCTTCATTGTTTAAGTAAGCTGTGTGTAAATGATGCATAACTGGGGATTATTTCAGATGGACAGAAAGAAGAGTGCCTTCTAGTAGGAATTAGATATCTCATTCTGATGCTAACTCAAAGATCTTAGACCAACGGAAATATCTCTGAACCTCAATTTTTTTCTTTGTTAGTGTTAGGGATCTGAACATGATCTATAGTTCTTTCATCATGGTAAGATCTGAGTGTATGCTTAACAATTTTATTCATTAAGTTGTATTTGTTACTCAGTGCTTTCTGATGAAACAGTATTATTTTCAAAATACTTAATATATCTCTTCTTTGTAACCTAGACTTTCAAAATTTCATAGATAGTTAATCTCAAGTGAACTTCCAATATATCTTCATTGATATTTCAGTTTGGAATTGTCAGTTTGGGGGGATCAAGGACAGACTAGTCTTTGGTTTCTATTCCATCTCTACATTCTGTCTGGGACTTGATTCTTTCTCCACAGGAGCCTACTGTCTGGCTGCTGCCTCTTGAAGTGGCATTAGATGGGTAGACCCGATTATACCTGCTCACATCAGGCTCTGGGCTCAGGGTCATGAAATGGGTAACATGATCAGAAAAAAAAATAAGAAAAAGTGATCAGAAAAAATTATCAGAAAAAAAATGGAGGTGTAGGAAGAATGCTTGGAGTTTTTCTCACTTTCAGATGGAGAATCTGGAGTCTAATAGAAATGCAATGTCTATCCAGGTATATAACAGTACCCAAGAGATTTATTAATGTGGGCTTCATAAAGCCTTTTGTCACTTTTAACAAATCTTTTTGAGCTTATATCCTGAAATGAAAATGGTGTATAATAGCTACATACTAAAAGAACAGAATTTGAAGGTGTACTGTGTGTCCTGATGTCAGTCTTCAATTTTCTCTTCTTAAGATTGAAGTTCCATAGCCCATCTGCCAATAGCAAAAATCTTAACAACTCCTCTGGGCTGTACCTTTTTCTGTGTTTCCCACATTGCTCTCATTCTGATGACTCAACTGCTGCTATTCCTCCCCTTCCTGTCTCCCCTCACCCTCTCCTTTACAATTTTTAGTATCTAGTTATGTGCCAGGCACTGCACTACATAGCGGATATACAAAATTGCCCCTTGTCTGGTGGGAAGGAAACAGACAAACAAAACAAATGACTAAAAAGACCATATAAAAGGAGGGGAAAATAACTGCCTCTTTGGTAAGATATGATCTAGCCAGAGATGACATCGTAATGACCTTTGAAAAGACTAGTGTAGAAAAAATGTTACTCTGTTTTTTTGGCACACAAAGTGCATGCTCTAGTGGGTGTGTAGTAAAAACTGAAATAGTGTATTCAGTATGCTTCCCCTGGTGCCGTCTTCCACCTTATTCATAGCTGTGTGAAACTTGGCAGGGTGGAGTGGCTCTGCGAGGTCTGAAGGCATAATTGATATCTCTACCAAGGCACTTGCAAAGGTGGTTTGGTTTGTGGTCAGGTATAATTGTGCTGTAGCCCCAGTGTAGTTCTAGTTGATAAGGTCTTTAGAAAGAACTCCCTTTCCAACACTTCAGTTTGCCTCTCTACAAACATCTCCTGAGCTACCAAGAAAACGATCAATCAAAGTCTACAGTCTTACTTCAGTCTGAAAGAAAAGCACAACTTTTTAAAGAAGATTTCTCTCTGAGTCGATTCTTCTGCAGAGAAGGTGACGGTTCTTGTATTGGCAACTCTTATTCAGCTGTAAGCATATGGTCTTTATGGTAGGGCTGCCCAGTTATTTAAATACTGCCCAACGCAGAGTCTAATCAGGTAACAGATGCACAGATGGTGCTGGAATGAACAGAGTGGTGGACCCTGAAGTTAACTCCTCTTGTTCTCTGCTGCATTTTAATTTGTTTTGTGACTTCTTGACAATGGATTTGATTAGAGTAGAAATCTGCTAGCTAGTTTCCAGGTGGCATGAGCTAGGTGTCTGGTAACCTAATGAGAGTGTATGTGTGTTGTCAGGCTAGTTTTAGGTTTGAAAAATCTTGTCTTTAAGTAATACTTTAGAAAATATGACCCCCCCCATGGCAGATAATTGAATAAAATAGTAGCTGATTCTGTATCCAGAGATTTAGACAATGAGCACAAAGACTTTTGTGCTGTAATAGACCATTAGAAGAAGAAATAAGTACAAGTATTCTCCCCAAAGAACATTGTACCTAGGATTTAGGTATTTCTTATGGGTCTGGATTTTAATAACTGGCATGTGGGCAAACTCAACTAATCTACCTGGCCTCACATTCTTCATCTGTGAAATAAGAGTTCCACTAAATCCGAGTGCTTTCCTGCCAAAAAGTTTGAAAGCAGTCTTTGGGTGAAATTACCGGGGAAATAAATTATATGAAAGATCTACAACCAGAGCTGTGATTGAAGTAGAAATGTGTAAGAACCTAGGACCCAGAAATGCAGATGAAACCTGGCTGAGAAGCACTGTGGCTGCTTCTAGCATGTGACAGGGTTATGGTTTCTTTCCGGGACTGATGATACAAACTGCAGTATAAAACAATGCGATGCGTGGGTGTGCGAAGCTCCCTTGTACAATGGCCGACTCGGCATTTGTGTATAAGTGTGCTGCCTGTGTAGTGATGGCAAAATAAACCTGGGCTTGCTCCAAACTGAATGTTTAGATGGGTCATTTAGTCCTTGGCATTCTGTCACCTTCAAACTGTGGATTTCTGATTCTAAGCCTCCCAACTATAGGAGGACACATGAAAAAGATAATCATCTATTCCTCAAGTGGCAACACTCCTGGAAAAAATACCTTATGGTCGGAAGCTGGCATATAGTAGTCTTCAGCAGGACCCTGAAAGCAATCCTATTCTGGGTGATTTCATTAATAACTTGCAATGACTTTGTCAATCTGGAGATGAGTTTCTACCAGACTGGGAAGTACTCATCCCTTCAGCATTTATTTAATGTCTGCCATATGCCAGGCATATGCTCAGTGCAAGAGACAAAAACAAACTCTTTGTCTTGAAGGAGGTTAAGGTGTAAAGTGGGAGAGCCACCCAGACCAGAAATTCTGATGCACTGTAGTGAGTCCCGCTGAGATCTGAACAAGGTGCTGTAGTGAGTGGAGAAGTAAACCAACTTGGCCTCATGGGGGAGGCTTCCTGGAGGAGATGATGGCAGAATAAGCCAAGAAGGAAGCTAAGCAGAGGAAGACAAGTGTTCTAGATGGAGGAAACAGAATGTGGGGCACAGAGGCAAGAGACAGTAAAAAGAGCTGAGGATCTCCAAGTACTTTGCAGTGGCTAGAGAATCAACCTTGTGTTTGTGTGTGTGTGTGTGTGTGTGTGTGTGTGTGTGTGTATAGGCTGGAAACAAAGCGAGACAGGTAGGCAGAACCTCCCTCAAATGCCACAGTCAGGGGATTAAGCTTTATTCCCAAGGGTTGGGAATCTCTGATGGGTGTAAGTTGGGAAACAACAGCGATTCCTGTATTAGGAGGCTCTCTCTGTCAATAATATAGAAGATCTACTGTGGCGGAATGATAGGGAGGGAGTGAGGAGGAATGAACCCAGAGGCCAGGGGGCCAGTTAGGAGACTGGTCCTGGGAAGAATCGATCAATAGCAAATGGAAGGCAGTGACCTCTAATTATTCTTGAGCCACCTTTTCATTTCTCAGTAAACTTTATTTGCTCAATGGTACATTTAAAAAAAAAATGTTCTGTTGGATTCTATTTGCTAATATTACATTGGAAATTTTTTGCATGGACATTAATTAGCAAGCTTGATCTTTATTTCTTTTTTGTTTTCTATGCTTTGAAAGAGTGTAAATAGTATCACATTATATTAGTTCCTTAAAGATTAACAAAAATGTCTTTTTTTGCATCTTGTTGACGACCTACTTTTGTTGGGGAGTGGGGCTGTGGGGAGTAGTGGTTCTTTGACCCCAGAAGAGAAAGAAGTTAAACATATCTGTAGTCATGAAAGAAGTTTAAGGAGGCTCTCAATTTTGATACTTTGTAGCTTCTTAGAAACTCTACATTTCATCTAGGAATTCAATATTATTTTTATAGAATTTTTATACAGTACTCATAATTCTTTTTAAAATCTTATGCATTATGAGGTTTCTTTCCCGCTCATTTTCATTATTAATTATCTGTGTTTGCACTTTCTCCTCTTTATTTTGTGTTTAGACTGACTGCTGATTTATCTCTATTTTTTCTCACGTAAGAACTGCCTTTTGGTTTTATTGTTAGGTTTACATTCTCTCTTTTGTCTTAAAATATATATCTATTTCTGCTTTTTATCTTAAATAATTTGTTCTTTCTGCTTGCCTTGGGTTTTATTCTTTTTAAATTACTGAGTTGAATTCTTTGTTTTTTATTAAAACATTTTTTAATGTCAATTCATTTTCTTTTTTTTTTTTTGAGAGACGGAGAGAGACAGAGTGTGAACAGGGGAGGGCAGAGAGAGAGAGAGGGAGACACAGAATCTGAAGCAGGATCTAGGCTCTGAGCTGTTAGCACAGAGCCCAAAGTGGGGCTTGAACTCACAGGCTGCAAGATAATGACCTGAGCAGAAGTCGGCCACTTAACTGACAAAGCCATCCAGGTGCCCCTGAGTTGAATTCTTATTTAGTAAAGTAAGTGTTTAGAACTTCATATTTTCCATAAAGTGTGCATAGTTTTAGCTATTGACATGGGGTTTTTATTAATGTAGTGTTTTCAATATTATTATTTTCTAGATATTCTGCAACTTTGGAGTCAATAAATAAATCATGACTAGAATTGTGAAAGAATGAGTTATAACATCTCAGGTGGTTGGTTTTATTAGTTACTAATTTCTACATTAATTGCATTATAACCTAAGAACATGGCCATGACTATTATAAGTATTTGCTTTTTAATGCTTTTTTGTTCCTAATATATGGTCAAGTTTTGTAAATGTTTTTAGACATACTTGAAAACAAGTCTATTCTAATTTTCAGGGTTGGAGTTATAAAAATGTTGATCTGATGGATTAAATTCCAGATTCTTTATATCATCTCACATTTTGAGAATTTGACTTGTTTGCAGCTGAAAGAAATAAATTAAAATCCTTCTCCATTTGAAGCAATCTCCCTACATTTGCTGTGTTTTACGCTTTATGTGTTCTTATGTTACAATAATTGGAATGTAAAATATAACGGTAGTTATATCTTCATTTAAGATTGAATGTTTTTGTAATGATAAACTACTCTTTTGTTTCGTTTAATGCTTTTTGCCTTGAAGTCTGTCTGGCAGACATAACAAATTAATGCAAAAAACAAAGAAAAGCCAGAATTACTTGTAATATCAATCATTTTGCGTTCAACATTCCTGAATGACTAAGACATATAGTTAGTTTTTGTTTAGTAAAAACAATTTGAGAATCTTTGAAGAATTTATATTTCATATATAAATACAACATATTTATTACATATGTAACACATGTTTCAATTCTGTCATCTTGTATTTTCTCTTTCTAATGACTGTTGCTTTTCATCTTTTGCTTTATGGTTATGTCTTCTTTATTTTGGTTTTGTTGCTATCCTCCTATTGATATTTTGAGAGATTTACAATCAGGTTTTTAGTTCCTCTGGTGGTTACCTTTATGATTGTTAATATTTTTTAAAGGCAGGTCTATTGACTCCTGGCTATGAAATATGGGAAAATCCTTACACCACCCCTACATCACTACCTGGCTTTTTAGTTCCTTTATTTTCACAATGTTAAAGTTTACAACACTTATAGTGAATGTAATAAACTTCTAATGCCTTCAGTGTTCACCACCAGTCCTTAAATACCATAGCTCTCCCACTTCTGGTTCTTTATTTCGGTTTCCCTTTTGGCTCACTGGAGTCCATTCTCTATCAGTCTTTCCCATTAGGGCCTATGATTGTTTTATTCTGACTCTGCATAGATGCAAAGGCATGGCTAATGACTGTATTCATAATTGATAATGCTTAGCTTGAAATTATTGGGGACATGCTTATTTCTCTCCTGGACTCTCTGAATATTGTTCTGGCGCTGAATAGTTTACAGATATGTTATACTAATGCAGTGTTTCTATTTTCATTATTATTATATTTATAAATACATACATAACATGTATATTATATATGTATACATATACATATATATAATATATATGTTCTGTTTTCATTTTTGCTTTCTCTCCCAGAGAGCCTTTGACACCACAGATATACTCTATATTTGTTTATGCTTATGGCCTCTGGAGGGCCACAAACTCTTATAATACCCACTATTTTCCTCTCTCTTACCCCCGAACCAATTTTTCTCCCCTTGGGGGTAATGTCATCCCTGTTGAGAATACATGTGTCAACCTGATTCCCTGTATCCTCTTGTAAGTGACTTTTCCAGTGAGGATAGTGTTTTTCTGCACATTCTCTTGGGACACAGTGTGATCTTTGCTACTGTAGATTTAGGGCTTGCTCTGTTCTCTGCTAGCTTTTATTGGATCTTTGAAAAAATGGGAGTCTGTGTGTTCCATTCCCTTATTGAGAACTATAAATTATGTGTGTATTAGTTATCTGCTTTCATCTTCCATGCTTCTGATCTTCTCTTTAGCTGCTTCTTTTGTTCCTTTTTTCCCATTTTATTGCCTATTTGTTTCAAAAAGTCCATGTCATTGTTTTCCAGATGTCTCTATTTTCTTTTTTGCTGCTTTTAATATTTTACATTTCTGTAGTGGTTTTATGATATCCTCTTTCTGACTTCATCACTGTACTTTCCCTAATATGTGTGTTCTCTATTTTTCTTTTGCCCTTTTGATTTATTCTTTTGATATTTCCTAACATTTATGCTACTGTCATCTCTCAGATTTTGGGATAATCTGTCCCTTCTCCCCTTCCCTGGGCGTGCAGATCCCCAGCCAAGAGATCATGTGAATTAGCAGCACAGCTCCATGGCTTATAGGTCTTTTGTTTGGTGATTTTGTATTTATTTAGCTTGTTTAGTTGGGTGTAGGAAGCAGGTGCAAATCAAACTGCTGTTTCTTATCTTTCATCAACCTTCTCCCTGCTGGCTGTTTTCAGCCGAAGAGTCATTATCTGTAGAATGTAAAGATGGAAACAATACTTCTTCAACACTGTTCTGTTCTCCATTGTGTTAACAGCCTCCACGAAGGTCCTTGCATGAGCTAGGCATGTCTTCACACTCATTCTCCCAGGTAAAGCTAGGCCCCTTGGTCTCTCACTGATTTTCTGAAAAAAATCTGTATTCTGACCAAGACCCAAAGAGGTATAAAAGGCTATATACAGCATAATCTATTTATATGAAATTTTTAGAAAAGGCAAACCTATACTGACAGAAAGCCAGTCAGTGGTTGCCAGAGTCAAGGAAGGGATTAATTGCAAAGAGACACAAAAGAGCTTTGGGGGATAATGGAAATATTACATATCACCGTTGTGGTGGTGGTTACACAATTATATACATTTGCCTAAACTCACCAAATTGTATCAGTAATTGAAGTTTTTCTAAAGCTGATGTTCAAAAATTAAAGAAAGACAGCAACAAGTGTGCAGTATTTATATACTGCTGACATAGTTCTATTTGTTTCACTATATACACTAGATTCTGGACTCTAAGAAAGTTTAACAGCATATGTGAGTATAACTTGAGATGAAAAAATATAGTAAGAGGTATTTTCCTTATTGCCTATTGCAGTAGTTTCCAAACAGATATGTGCCAGAATTCTGTGGAGATATTGTCCAAATGCAGCTCTCCAGGTCGCACCCCCAGAGGTTCTGATTTAAGGCCAAGGATGGGCATAGACCTCTGTGATCTAATCGTCTCTCCAGGTGATGACGATGCACGGTAGAGTTTGGAAACCATCAGCCTAGTGGATAGGCTGACCTTGGAGTAAAGTAAATTGATATATGTTCTGGTCCATTTCAGACAGTTCTGAGAATAATATCAGAAACATCATAAAGACTTTGAAGCAATAAATTGCCAATTGCATTGGCTACATAGCTCTAAAAAGGAGGCTCAAGGCCTGGCAAAGTTGCCTCCCCAAAGTGTGAGTCTTCTGATATGCCATTGATCCCCTTCTTGACCTCAGACTGGCTAAAATCATCCTGAATCTTCTCATTGGTTATTTGGTAGGATCAACAGTACCTACCTACCTCCTAGAGTGGTTTGTCATCATTGAGCAGGATAATTCATATAAACTGCTTAGCACAATGCCTGGTATATAGTATGTACAATGAAACCTGAAAAATTCAGACAACTTTAACTAGTAATTGATTCTCAACCTCCACAGCAAACTTGCGTAGGTCATTTCATTAACTTTATATGAGACCTCAGATTTCATGCTTTTAAAAAATTTTTTTAAATGTTTACTTTTGAGAGAGAGTGAGAACAAGAGAGAGAGACAGACAGACAGAATGGGAGCAGGGAAGGGGCAGAGAGGGAGGGAGACAGAATCTGAAGTGGGCTCCAGGCTCTGAGCTGTCAGCACAGAGCTTGGCACAGGGCTCAAACTCACAAGCTGCAAGATCATGACCTGAGCCAAAGTTGGACACTTAACCGACTGAGCCACCCAGGTGCACTGCCACTGTTTACTTTTAACAAGCCATTTTAGATAATTCTACAGATACAAGGTACAGATAATGTTGAAACTTAGAAAAATATAACCAAGGATCAAACTGTAATAAAAAAATGACATTCTATCCTCTCCAACTCTATTATTTAATGGCTTAAAACAACCCACATGGTTACTTCCAACCACATTTTCTCACTTTTCTAACCTCTGCTTTCCAGGGACTTGGTGGAGAAGGTTATTAGAGCTGGTGTTGTTGATATAGGTGAATGGAGGTGATTCGGGTGGATGGTGACAGCAGGTGGTTAACGACAAGGAATTATCAAGGTCTTCCCTCTTCTCCACTGCCCTCCCCCGAGCCATTCTTCCTAGGTGGTTAGTCAACACTAGTATTTTCCCAGGTACACACATCAAGCAGGGCATTGTTACCAATCCTGAAGATTTTGTATGCTCCCTTATAACTGAAGTGTTTACAGTGTAATCATTGATGTTTGGCAAAGTGTTCAATCATCTATAAAATAGGTAGATATTTTCTATGTGAGATGACTGAAGCCCAGAGAGGTCATCCTTGGCAGAGATTTTGTCCCTGACAGTGTTGTGACTTAAAGCAGATTTCATGACTCTAAATTCAATGGCTCTTTTCACTCTCCATGACACCCTTCCAGTTGAGAGGGAGGCTATGTTAGCACTTCTCAACTAGTAGCTTAAAGGGGAGCCAAACTCTTGACCCTCCTCCGCCCTCAAGGTGGCCTGGTAAAAACTGTGCCAATATGGCCTGGTTGGTTCATGCTTGGAGGTAGAGATGCCTCGGTTTTTACCCTGGTGTGCTATGTGGACTGTGATGTGGAAAATGTCAGGAGGCACTGATATATGTTATCTGATGCTGATATATTAATCTTTTTGTTTTTGCTTTAAATTTCAAATGAGTGGCATTCATATCTTGAACTCTTGGGATTAGGAGAATTAAAAAACCCTTCCCCCCTCTGCCAACAAGTGCTGGCACTGATGGAATCAGACCTCTTCTGGGTAATTCCAGGCCAAAGGGATTGGTCAGACCAGAGGGGGTCACAGGAGGACAGAATTTGTGCATTTTTAATCCCCTATGTTCTTTCCAGGTGTTCCCATGGCACCCCATACTTCAGCATATCACACTAGGTATCACACTGAATCATAATGTTCTCCTTCCTTGTTGATTTGTCCTGCTACACTATACTCTTTTAATTGACTCAGATCATTGACTCTCGTACCCTGACCATCACAGTGCCTAAACCACTACAGTAGCCTCCTAACTAGCCTCTCGACATCTACTCTTGAGTTCCTATGACTCTTCAAGTTTGAGTAATATTTAAAAAATGAAAACATAAATCATATAACCGCAACTCCCTCCCCCCACCCTGTTTAAAGTCCTCAAATGATTGGAAATGTTCTGTATCTTTTTTTTAAAGTTTATTTATTTTTGGAGAGAGTGCGAGTTGGGGAGGGGCAGAGAGAAGAGAGAAAGAGAATCCTAAGTAGGCTCTGTGAGATGTGGTGCTCAATCTTAGGAAAAGTGAGATAATGACCTGAGCCAAAATCAAGGACGCTCAACCAACTAAGCCACCTAGGCGTTCTGGAAATGTTCTGTATCTTGATTGTTGGGAGGGATCATATGACCATAGATTTTTTCATAATTTGTAAAATTGTATACCTAAGAGGGGTGATTTTTACTGTATATAAATCATATTTCAATAAACCTGACTTCAAATTTAAACAATTTAAATCATCAGTAACTTTTCATTGTACTTAAGACAAAGCCATACTCTTTGCCATGGCTGGCACGACTATTTGAGTTAGGGTTCCACAGAAAACAGGTGACACGTTCAAATTAGGAAAAAGTTGTAAATACTTTGTTGAGCTCTCCTTAGAAGTGTGGACAGACTATCATGAAGTGACAGGTAGTGTAGAGTCCCCAGAGCAAGGAAGAGTGAGCACAGCTAGCACCCCGGCCTGAAAGGAAGGCCACCTGTTACCTGTTAATTACCTGAAGACAGAAAGACCGTGTGGAGCTGGGACTGACAGTTAAACACTCAGGCCCATTTTCTCCCATCTGCTGGGACTTCTCATTGGCTGGACACAAACAGAAGGCAGAAGGTGAGGGAAAGTCACCTCCAGGACACAAAGAGAGGACACTCTTCTTCCAGGGTGAAAAGTGGACCCAGAGAGGCAGATGGGAGCTATCCACTAAGTAATGGTAAATGGTTGGCCTCCTCTTTGCCTCTGTGACTTCATCTCCAGCTCCTTCCGGAAAGCCCAGTGATCCAGTTAGACTGGCCTTCTTTTTGTTTCCACCTTACCACCTTCATAGTTACCCATCTCTGCCCACAGAGAACTGTGCCTCAAGTTCTCTGTCCCTAGATCTTGGCAAAGTTAGACCACCTTCTTGATCAAAAGTAAAGCCCCCTACTCCCTTTCCAGCACTTATCACCTCTGAAATCATTGTGGTTACTATTTGCTTATACATTTTTGTCTCTCTCTGATACCTAAACAGTGCCTGGTGCAGAGTAAATGCACAGTGTTTGAAAGAAGGAAAGAACAGTGAGGGGTACAGAGATGGGGAGTGTTGAGATCAGGGAAGGAGGATAATGTGGGCAGGAAGGTGTAAGGCCTAAGTGAGTAGAACCCTTCAGGCATCATGAGAAAATCAGGGCTAAAATAGACAGACATAGCCAGAACACCCTGAGATCTGTGGTGAAAGTGTGCTTTTAGCTTCTTCCAAATCAGCAGAAACCACTCTGTACCATGAGAAAGCAGCAGAGTCATGGTCATAAGTAAGGTCTAACCAGTCATGGGTCAAATCACAGGCACTCAGTAAATATCTGACCAATATTCTGAATCACTGGAGCTTGGAAAGGAAAGAGACATTCTCCTTTTCTAAAAGAAAATATAAGAGATCGTGAAAAAAATAGTCTCTGATTTCTTAGTGGTACATATTTAGTTAGCAAGCTGTATTTATAGCTGTACTTAGAGGTCTTTTAACCAGGTTGTTTTAAATAAATATCTGCACTTTCCAGAAAGCATTGTTCTTAGATTATCATTATGCCCTATTTCTAAAAAACAATTAATTGAGGCAATTTCTTTGCAATTAAAAAAATGCATTTGCAAAAATAAGTCCTCCAAGCCAAGGCCTGCTTATGTCTTGCTGCCTTTTAGCTATTATTTTCTTTCACTATTTTGTCAGCAAAAAACATTGCAGAAAATTTTCCAGCATTTAGTCAATTTTATCCAGGGATGCTAAATTTTATATACAATAGTTTCCCCTTTCTCGCTATTGAGCAAATCTCATGAATTGCAAAATATGTGAACATTTTACATTAGAATAAAGGTTTCCTCGAATCATTTTCTGTGTATGGAATAGTCTTTCATTTTCAGCATTCCCTAGTTTTAAAAGAACTGACTGTCCCAAATATTGATTGGGATTTTTCTCCATGTAGCTTAGAAGACAGCAACATTGATTACACTGGGCTTTTCTTATTTACCACCTTTTCTTTTGTGATGGGCCATCTGGGTATTCAGTGTTTAGTTATGTATGTCTAAACTCTTTGAGAAAGACAGTTTATTTGTCAGACTGCAAATATCTAGAGAGTTGGTAACAATTTTCTTTCAACAAGCAATTGTCAGGCTTCTGGCTTGGAACAAGCCAGCCCAAATCCTCCTGGGTGGCACACGTGGTCAGACACAAAATGGTATAGCAGATTCTGGATCTGACTTGGATCCAAAATTTAGCCCCAGTCACCGAAGAGTCTATAGATGAATTTGTGGGGCAGGGTGCTTGGAGCTTAGTACACAAACTCATAGTTTTTTCACTACTGTATATATATGTATGAATTTATATATGAAAGAATTACTAGTGAAAGTATATATGATATATATATGATATGTATGTATGTGTGTGTGGATGGATAGATAGATAGATAGATAGATAGATGTGTATATACCTATCTATATATGGAGAGAGAGAGAGGTAGGGGAGAGAGAGAGAGAGAGATACTCTAGGAAAAGACTGACATGATTTTGGAGGCCAAGAAGTCCCATGATTTTCATTCTGCAAGCTGGAAGACTGGTGGGAGGGGAAGGGGGTGAGCGTGTAGGTCTCCATCCAAGTGCAAAAGCCCAAGAAGTAGAAACACTGGTGTCCAAGTGCAGGAGAATATGGATGTCCCAACTCAAAGCGGATAGCAAGTTTGCCCTTCCTCCACATTTTTGTTCTATTCAGGCCCTTAACAGATTGGATGGCGCACACTGGCTTCGGTGAAGGTTATCTTCTTTACTCAGTCTGCTGTTTCAAATGCTAATCTCTTCCAGAAATATCCCACAGACACACCAAGAAATAGTTTTACCAGCTATGTGGGCACCACTTAGCCCAGTCAAGTTGAGACATAAAACTAACCACACAACTCCACACCTTCACTGCCACCAAGAAATTCCCATCTTATGTTTTCCCTTGGGGTCCATTCATTCATTTATACCACAAGTACTGTTTTTGAGCATCTAGTCTCGCTCAGGTGCTATCAGTGCCGAGGATATAGCAGTGAGCAAGACGTTCCCTCCTGCAAGAAAATTGCAGGTCAGTGGGAAGACAAGCTAACAGGTGTCACAGTAAGGGTAAATACATGGGGGGCTATCCTTCTCAACTTGTTTGGAGAATGGTGGGCAGAGCTGATATGGGAAGTATATCTTTTTTAAAAAAGGTTTTTAATTTTTTTTTTTTTTGAGACAGAGAGAGACAGGGTGCGAGCAAGGGAGGGACAGAGAGGGAGAAACAGAATCTGAAACAGGCTCCAGGCTCTGAGCTGTCAGCACAGAACTTGATGCGGGGCTGGAACCCACGAACCGTGAGATCATGTTGAGCTGAAGTCAGCCACTTAACCAACTGAGCCACCCAGGCTGGGAGGTATATCTAAGTGGATACTGGAAGTATATCTAAATGGATACTGGAAGGGTAAAAAAAAAAAGGCTAAGAGCAGCAGGGGCAAAGTGTACATTGAGGGCAGTTCTAGAAAACACCCANGGAGAATGGTGGGCAGAGCTGATATGGGAAGTATATCTTTTTTAAAAAAGGTTTTTAATTTTTTTTTTTTTTGAGACAGAGAGAGACAGGGTGCGAGCAAGGGAGGGACAGAGAGGGAGAAACAGAATCTGAAACAGGCTCCAGGCTCTGAGCTGTCAGCACAGAACTTGATGCGGGGCTGGAACCCACGAACCGTGAGATCATGTTGAGCTGAAGTCAGCCACTTAACCAACTGAGCCACCCAGGCTGGGAGGTATATCTAAGTGGATACTGGAAGTATATCTAAATGGATATTGGAAGGGTAAAAAAAAAAGGCTAAGAGCAGCAGGGGCATAGTGTACATTGAGGGCAGTTCTAGAAAACACCCGGCAAAGGTCTGCAAGCATAGCAGAGCCTGGTGAGTTCAGACTAGGGAGAGGTGAGAGACTAGGTGAGTCTGGAGAGACAAGCTGGACCCACATTATATAGGACCTCTACGAGTCACAAAAAAAGATTCAGCAGCGTAGTGTAGTGGCTAGCAGGGAAGGATCTGGCATCCTGAACTTGCACCTGAATCAGGACTACAAAATGGAAACAACTTACATACCTCATTGGGGTATGGTAAGGAGCTACTGAGCTAACTAACCCATAGAGAATATTGAATACAGTACCTGGCACATACAAAGTACTTGGTAAATGATAGCTGTTATTATCATTGTTATTTCAGTCTGAGCATCATGGGAGTTATGTAGGCATTCCAAGAAGGCAAACAACAGTTTACACTTTAGAAAGGCTGCTCAAAGGACAGTGTGTTGAGTACATTTATAAAGGATAGGCTGAAGGTAGGTAGAGCTGTTGGGTAGGAAACAAATCCCTTCCAAACCTTCATGGCACCTAACAGGTATGTAAGAATGCTGATTGATAGTAGCTACTAAACATTTTGTGGGAGAAACACAGTAAGATATCGTTCATGGTTAATACTTATGTGTATTATGTATTATAGATACATTTTGATATAAAAGGAGACCAAAGCAAGAGAGCCTTGTGTGTAGGGAACCATAGTATGGTGGGGGCATCCAGATGAGCAAGAAGATTTTATGTGTCTAAAAACACTTGGCAGACAGGTGTGGACAGAGGCAGACAGAGTGATGAGAAGTGCTTTAAAGAGAAATTCTGCCTACTTCACAGCTTTGCCTAGAACCAGTCCTCCTGGGGTTTCGTCCTGGCAAAATGTACTCTTTTGTGCTGCACTCCCAGTTTTTCATGCTGATGTTTAAAAATGATTTGGGCACTACCTTAAGCTACCCTTCCTTTTATAGGAAGCATTCTCTGGAAGCAGGTATTGATGAGGAGGTTGGAATCAATACCTTGGAGAGGAAGGGTGAGGTAGCAGGGTTGGGCTGCTGTCCCTGGCTGGATTATGTACACACAGGCTCAGTAGCCAGGAGGGAAAGTGGAGTCAATCGAGCTGGACACATGCTGCCTTTCAGAGGAGAGCCTCTGCCCTCTCTTCTAGCATGGACAGGGCCGAGGAAATAGTGGTTCTTACTCAAGAATGTTCTGAAGCGTCTGGGGAGACAAAATCTTCAAAGGCATCTACACAGAAGTCTCCATCTGGTGTGTTAGGTCTCATGTTTTCCTAATCTGGGCCCTGACCCCAGCATAAGAACTGCCTTGTTGGAGTGTTTAACTTTCTTTAAAAATGGACCACTCTGACCTCTCCATCCTCTGCCCTCCGCCTGCAAGAGATGAGAGCCAAGCTATGCTTTTACTTGCACTCAGCTATTATCTTTCTGGAGTATGGTAGGCAATAAGCCATAGCCATGTGATCCTACTGTCCCTAGAACTATTACTCCTCTACAGATCTTGAACACCTGACAAGATGTTCAAGTTCGTCCACCACACTTTCAGCAGGACATCGTCCCAACTTACCACTGACAAATGTTTTCACAGTTGAACTGCCACTCGGTACCAGGAGCTGATTTTGCTTCACTTTCTGCCAGTGATGGGGAGCTCAGGGCCAGCCAGGACTAGCAAACCATCTCCATGGTCCAATCTTACTGCCGGCTTTCCCAAAAATAGGCACTACCTAACTGTCCAAGGTTGGGTTCTCCAGAAGCAGGTATCTAGGTGGAGTCTGGGATGCAAGAGGTTTGTTAAGAGTCAACACCTGTGAAAGGAAGGGTGGGGCAGCAGGAAGCAGTTGTACCGCAACATAGAGCCAGCTTGTCTCCAGGAAGCTGGGGGGAAGTTCAGGAACATGCGTTGTCTGGTGGACCTACAGAGAGGACTTGGTCCCTCTGCCTCACTCAATAACTTAAAAAAAGGTTGTCCCAGGAAGGGCAGCAATCTGGCTGAAGAGCTACCTGTAGCTGAGGCAGATCCCAAAGCACCCGATGATGAGGACCCTCTGACCTCCTCCCTAAGAGATGAGACCTAAGCTATGATTTTACTTGAGAATCTGTCTTGCTGACCATAGTCCGCATAGCCCAATAGCTGAGTAGATGTCTTTCTCTAAAGGATGGCATGTATCTGTGTCTACCACACTTTTCCTTCCTACCTTCTGAGGATATTTTTTGAAGATTTATTTTACTGATTTTTGTCCTAGGTTTCTTAACTCTGGATTTTTTTTTTTTTCAAACCATTCCCATTAGACTCAGCAAATCAACACACACACACACACACACACACACCTACACTTTGTGTTCCAGAACTGCACAGTATACTGATGGACATTGCATGTTACAAAAAGATTGCATCTTTTGATCTATGGAAGCTAACTTTTGTGGACTCGGAGGGAAGGAAGGATCTAGAAGAAACATCAGTCACTCCTTTGATTATAAAGGTTGGTTCAGCTGTTCTGATTTCACGTGACAATGGTTCCTGCTTCATAGTTACTTAGATCTCTTTCTTTTTTAAAAATGTTTTTAATTTATTTATGAGAAAGAGAGCATGAGCAGGGGAGGGTCAGAGAGAGGGAGACACAGAATCTGAACAGGTTCCAGGCTCTGAGCTAGCTGTCAGCACAGAGCCCTACATGAGGTTCGAACCCATGAACTTAAGATCGTGACCTCACCCAAAGTCGGATGCTCAACCGACTGATCTACCCAGGCGCCCC
Organism: Crocuta crocuta; assembly: GCF_008692635.1. Taxonomy (NCBI): domain Eukaryota; kingdom Metazoa; phylum Chordata; class Mammalia; order Carnivora; family Hyaenidae; genus Crocuta; species Crocuta crocuta. The sequence goes on along the minus strand of NW_027530019.1, from coordinate 8,213,249 downwards.
TCAGATCTCTTTCTTAACAGGGCAAACTTGGGCAAAAAGTTGACCTTCCCCGGGGGGAAAACAGCTCTCAGTAAAATTTATCAGTATTGGCTAGAGCAACCCTGCTAACTTTGAGAACTCGGTCTTTGGCCATAAATGAGATTTAAATGACATATAAAGAGCAGGGTTGAGAATGGTTAGAATATGACCCTCATCTGATGTTCCTGAATTTTTCTCTAGTCTATGGAGCCAGTAACAAGAGGTCTGTCTCCTAGGTCATACCCTTATCCAGTACACTGCGATGCAGTCTTGCCGGTCTTCACTCGCTAAATTGCTACGTGATTCGCCACACACAACCCTCTCTTACCATCGCTAGTCTATTTTTCTCTTTAAAATATTCACTAAAATTATTCATTTGGATAGAAGGGTAGTTTGTTCTGTTCTTAATTATAAGACACCCAAGTTAAAAAAATAATCTGTTCTTTTAAAAAGACAATAAAATGAAGTCACTTTCTATTTATATGGCTCTTGACTACCTCCAACCATTGCCCCCAACTCCGTTTTGTGGTAGTACTACTTAAACAGGAAGAATGCCCCATGGTGACATAAATGTCAGTATTGATGAATTATGTTTAAACCCCTTCACCGTTGCCTTCCACAATGTAATCCTGTAACCTGTAACCTACAGCATTCTTCCACAAAATAAAGTCCAGCCAGGAGGACCCCTGTGTCTTTCATTAAGGACAATAAAGGAGGGAAAAGAAACGAAGATAATTAATTATTGCTTTGTTCTAAGAGAACTTCCCAGGCATCCAAGTAGCTTTATCAAATTCTTGGCTGAATAAGGCTTAAAGAGAGAGGCATGGCCACTCAGTCCATGTGGTACATGGGAAGAGGTCCTGTGCTGAGTCTTCCAAGAGGGAGTTGGGGTAATTAAGTCTGTTTTTCTCTTATTTCTATTCTTAGAGATCTGCTTATTTTATTTACATATGAAAACAATCCAACCATGGGGCCCAGGAAAGAGACAGAAGGAAACATACATTGTGTTCTGATCCTGGGAGTCTACTGCCTCTCAGAGCAACACAAAATGCAGGCAACAAGGGCATGTTGTTCACAGATCCAACTGTGCAAGAATCAGGAGTCAGGGCAAAGACAGAGGGAGATTTTTCTCCAGTTCCTTGATCTCTTTTTGCTTTAAAATATTCAGTAACAAGACTCACAGCAAAGTGTCCCTTGCCAGCTAAGCCACAACTGTCTATTAATACGGCCTTACACGAATTGATTCTAATATGCTCAGTGATGCTTAGACCCACACAAGGAAAATAAAGCTAATGTAGGCCCTGTGGAAACTTCAGGGAACAGGCGCCACACATTTATATACCCAAACTGCAGGTACACAGTGGCGTAGCAGGAAGCTCTGAGACCCCCCAGCAAGATTTCAGAAAACCCTTTTTTTAAACTATGAAAATAAGTAGGCCTCTAACTCCATGCACCAAAGGGGTTTGTGGAGTAGTATTTACACCTGTGGAGAGTGGAAGGCAGCAGCTGAGAGGATCAGAGCTTTTCTCTCTGAATCTAACCGGCTTTCCATTATTTTTGCAGTGACCTCATGTAGGCCAGGGACCCCAGTGTGTTTTGCTCAAGCTGTGTACATAACCCCAGGAAATGGGCAACTCTAATTTTAAAAAGCTAAGTTAAAATGGGTAAGTGCCAACTGGCTGTCTTGAGTCCTTCCATTTCAGAGGACACTGTCATGGGGTGGCCTTGGGCCTGCAGCTAGATGGCCTTGGAAAAATCATTGAAGCTTTCCGAGCTTTCTGAGCATTCCTCTCCTTCCATGAAACGAAGGTGGCACCACTTCAGGCAGATATTGTTGTGAGGATCAAACTGGAAGTTACATAGAAGCATTTTAGAGATTGCAGGATTAAGAATCTTATAGAGGCTTCAGCTTTTCCTTTTTTAGGTGGTACGGTGTTGGTGAGATGTGGAGGGTGGTTTTCAGATATTCCTTCAATGTCTAATCCCCAAAACTTGTATCTAGAGGATAAATATAACTACACCAAATAGGTTTGCTTTTCCTCTTATTTCTTTCCCACTCTTTTAATCCATCCCCTTTCATTCTGGAATTCTAAACATTTTCTAGTGCCCGGTGTTTCATTGCTGGTCCTATATGTCCTTATTAGTTAATACTATGGCCTTTGGGCTGATTACATGATGTTCTGATTATGATGCTGCAGTGAATCAGCCCCAGTTAGCTTTAACAGGTTTTGCCTGTTGGGTTCTAGAGGAAGAAGACTCCTTAATGAGGATAAGTAGGCAGGAAAATTGTTAGTGAGCAAAGAAGGAAAGGGAAGAATGCCAGATTTGGTGGAGAAGTTTAGCTGTAATATAGTTTCAATAAAGGCCTCTGCCAACCTTATAGGGAGTTCTGGACCTGTAAGAACAAAAAAAATCCAGGAAGCTTTCATATCCTTGTGAAGATCGCTCATTGGATTCAGGCAGCCTTGGGAAGGGTCATCACTTTCAGTCAAGGCAATAGGAAGCTGACAGCTGAGATCTCTTTCATTAGCAGTCTTCTTAGCTGATGGGATAAATCTTTTCTTTTCTTTTCCTTCTTTCTATTTTATTTTATTATTTTTTTTTTTTAGAGAGAGAGAGTAGGGGAAAAGGACAGAAGGAGGGAGAGAATTTTAAGCAGGCTTCATGCTTAGCATGAAGCCCAACATGGGGCTTGATCCTATGACCATGGGATAGTGACCTGAGCTGAAGAGCTTGACGCTCAACTGACTGAGCCAACCAGGTGTCCTTAAATCCTTTATTTCTGATAGGGGATCTGAGTGACACATCTCAGCGCTCTTCTTCAGAGGCCATTAAGCCACCATAATTATAGCGACCATTTACTGAGGGGGCTGATTTGACACTTTGTGCTTCTGTGTAAGGGAACTCGTTACCATACTGTGGCATCCGATTCAGAATTTGAAGCAAGAAGTTCAAGCTAAGGCCCCAGAAGCCATAAGGCAGAAGTAAGTCTAAGAGGTTCTCTGGAGCAAGTAGAAACTTTGAAAATGAGGAGAAAAATTAAGTTAAGAGGACTAAGTAGGTTTTAGAAATCAAGATCGGCAAGAATGCAGGTCTAGGTATAAGTACAAAGGGAAGACCCAGAGCCAGCACTAGAAAGTTCACAAATAGGGTGGAGGCAATTTCTGCTCTCACTGTTGGTAATCACCTGAATGTTAGGCACCCCCAGCTTCTCTATTCCAAAGGGGAATATAATCTGCCCTTATATTGTTGAAAACATATAAGGGACATGTAGTGATGTAATGAGCAATAGATATCTATTGAACAAATCTTATGAATTCTTGTGCAGTTGTGAATGGGATCCGTTTCTTGATTTCACTTTCTGTTGCTTCATTATTGGTGTCTGAAAATGCAACCGATTTTTGTGCATTGATTTTGTAACCCGCAACTTTGCTGAATTCATGGATCAGTTCTACTAGGCTTCTGGTGGAGTCTGTCAGGTTTTCTATGTAGAGTATCATGTCGTCTGTGAAAAGTGAAAGTTTGATTTCTTCTCTGCCAATTCTGATGCCTTTTATTTTCGTTTGTTGTCTGATTACTGATGCTAGGACTTCCAGCACTATGTTAAACAATAGTGGTAAGAGTGGACATCCCTGTCGTGTTCCTGATCTCAGGGGGAAAGCTCTCAGTTTTTCCCCATTGAGGATAATGATAGCTAAGGACTTCTCACAGATGGCTTTTATGATGTTTAAGTAAGTTCCTTCTATCCCAACTTTCTTGAGGGTCTTTATTAAGAAGGGGTGCTGTATTTTGTCAAATGCTTTTTCTGCATTTATCAACAGGATCATATGGCTTTTATCTTTTCTTTTGTTAATGTGATGTATCACATTGATTGGCTTGCGAATATTGAACCAGCCCTGTAACCCAGGAATGGATCCCACTTGATCATGGTGGATAATTATTTTTATGTGCTCTTGAATTAGATTTGCAAGTACCTTGTTGAGGACTTTTGCATCCGTATTCATCGAGGATATTGGCCTGTAGTTCTCTTTTTTTGCTGGGTCTCTGTCTGGCTTGGGAATCAAACTGATGCTGGCTTCGTAAAATGAATCTGGAAGTTTTCCTTTGATTTCTATTTTTTGGAATAGTTTGAGAAGAATGGGTATTAACTCTGATTTAAATGTGTTGTAGAATTCCCCAGGGAAGCTATCTGGCCCAGGGCTCTTATTTGTTGGGAGATTTTTGATAACGGATTCAATTTCTTCACTAGTTATGGGTCTGTTCAGATTTTCTATCTCTTCCCGTGAATTTTGGTAGTGAGTGTGTGTTTAGGAATTTGTCCATTTCTTCTAAGTTGTCCAGTTTGTAGGCATATAATTTGTCATAGTATTCCCGGATTGATTGTATTTCTGAGGGATTGGTTGTAATAAGTCCATTTTCATTCATGATTTCATCTATTTGGGTGCTTTCTCTTTTCTTTTTGAGAAGCCTGGCTAGAGGTTTGTCAGTTTTGTTTATTTTTTCAAAAAATCAACTCCTGCAGCACTTGGGTGGCTCAGTGGTTAAGCGTCCAACTTCGGCTTAGGTCATGATCTCACGGTTGTGGGTTTGAGCCCCGCGTTGGNAAAAAACCCAACTCTTGGTTTCATTGATCTGTTCAACTGTTTTTTTGGGATTCTATATTGTTTATTTCTGCCCTGATTTTTATTATTTCTTTTTATTATTTCTCTTTCTATTGGGTTTGGGGTGCTCTTGTTGGTCTCCTTCTAGTTCCTCTAGGTGTGCTGTTAGATTTTGTATTTGCACTTTTCCTAATTTGTTGAAATAGGCAAATGTACATTGTACTGGAGTGCAATGTACTTCCCTCTTAGGACTGCCTTTGCTGCATCCCATAGAGTTTGGATTGTTGTATTTTCATTTTCATTTGTTTCCATATATATTTTAATTTCTTCTCTAATTGCCTGATTGGCCCATTTGTTCTTTAGTAGGGTGTTCTTTCACCTCCATGTTTTTGGAGGTTTTCCAGAGTTTTTCCTGTGGTTGATTTCAAGTTTAATAGCATTGTGATCTGAAAGTGTGCATGGTATGATCTCAATTCTTTTATATTTATTGAAGGCTGCTTTATGTCCCCGTATGTGATCTATCTTGGAGAATGTGCCATGTGCATTTGAGAAGAAAGTGAATTCTGTGGCCACAGGATGTAGAGTTCTAAATATATCTGTCAAATCCATCTGGTCCAATGTGTCATTCAGGTCCATTGTTTCTTTAGTGATTTTCTGTCTAGTTGATCTATCCATTGCTGTAAGTGGAGTATTAAAGTTCCCTCTATTAGTACATTCTTGTCCATAAGATTGTTTCGTGTTTGTATTAATTGTTTTATGTATTTGGGTGCTCCCATATTCGGTGCTTAGACATTTATAATTGTTACCTCTTCCTGATGGATAGACCCTGTAATTACTACATAATGCCCTTTTTCATCCCTTGTTACTGTCTTTAAAGTCCAGTTTGCCTGATATAGGTATAGCTATTCCAGCTTTCTTTTGACTTCCAGTAGCATGATAGATATTTCTTTATCCCTTTACTTTCAATCTGAAGGCGTACGCAGGTCTAAAATGAGTTTCTTGTAGACAGCAAACAGATGGTTTTTTTTTTTTTAATCCATTCTGCTACGCTGTCTTTTGACTGGAGCATTTACTCCATTTACATTCAATGTTATTATTGAAAAATATGGGTTTAGAGTCATTGTGTTCTTTGTGGGATTCATGCTTGTGGTGGTGTCTCTGGTATCTTGCATCCCTTGCACTATTTCCCTCATAGAGTCCCCCTCAGGATTTCTTATAGGGCTGGTTTAGTGGTGATGAATTCTTTCAATTTTTGTTTATTTGGGAAGACTTTTATCTCTCCTTCTATTCTGAATGACAGGCTTGCTGGATAGAGGCTTCTTGGCTGCATATTTTTTCTGTTCATCACAGTGAAGATTTCCTGCTATTCCTTTCTGGCCTGCCACGTTTCAATAGATAGGTCTGTCACCATTCTGATAGGTTTCCCTTTGTATGGTAGGGCCCTTTTATCCCTATCTGCTTTCAGAGTTCTCTCTTTGTCCTTATATTTTGCCAGTTTCACTATGATATGTCATGCAGGAGATCGATTCAAGTTATGTCTGAGGGGAGTTCTCTGTACCTCTTGGATTTCAATGTCTGTTTCCTTCCCCAGATTGGGGAAGTTCTCTGCTATAATTTTATAAAAATTTCTTTGAGAGAGAGAGAGAGACAGCGTGAGCAGGGGAGGGTCAGAGAGAGGGAGACCCAAAATCCGAAACAGACTCCAGGCTCTGAGCTCTGAGCTAGTTGTCAGGACAGAGGCCGATGCGGGTCTCAAACTCAAGAACCGTGAGATTATGACCTGAGCCAAAGTTGATCTCCCAACCGACTGAGCCACCCAGGTGCCCCTGTTATAATTTTTTCAAGGACTCCTTCAGCCCCTTTCCTTCTTTCTTCTGGAGTTACTATGATATGTATATTGTTCCATTTGATTGTATCACTCAATTCTCGAGCTCTACTTTCCTGTTCCTGGATCAGTATATTTCTCTTCTTCTCGGCTTCCTCTTTTTCTATAATTGTGTCTTCTAATTCACCTATTCTCCTCTCTGTCTCTTCAGTCTGTGCATTGGACCCCTCCATTTTATTATGGACCTCATTTACAGTATTTTAAAATTCATCACAACTATTTTTAAGCGCCATAGTCTTCATAGCATTAGTTTCTCTGATGTCTTCCATGCCTTTTTCAAGCCCAGTGGTTAATTTTATGACTATTGTTCTAAATTGTTTAGTTATGTTGCTTATACGTTTTGAGCAGTTCTTTGGCTGTCATTTCTTCCCGGAATTTCTTTAGAGGTGAGTTCTTCTGTTTTGTCATCTTGGCTAGCTTTCTGTCTCTTGTTAGGTTTTTTTTAAATTTTTTTCATGTTTCATTTATTTCTAGGAGAGAGAGAGAGAGAGAGAGACAGCGTGAGCAGGGGAGGGTCAGAGAGGGAGGGGNTAATAAAAATAAAAAATAAAAAGAAGAAAAGAAAAAAGAAAAAACCCAAAAGACAAAGGACAATCTAAAAGCATAAAACCAGAATTCCTAGCTGCAAATAAAGAGCCGGGTGTATGCAGCACTGATGGAAAAGCATATACAAAGAGAGAAATGACAGGGTGGGGAGGACGCAAAATTGGTCAATAACCAGGCAGAGAGACTAAGAGACTTAATTCAGAGAGAGAAAGAGGAGAATATGATAAGAGGCGAGGANCGTCTCTTGTTAGTTTTAAAAGCTTGTTAGGCACTCTGCACCTGCGCGTACTGCTGTATTAAAGATGGCTCTGTGACGGTCCAGGGCCTGTCCTTCAGGAAGTATTCTTTGAATGGTGTCTCTTGGTCTCTCTTGTTGAGACTTTGGTTATTTTATTTCCCTACTCATAGTGGGACTCTCCACCATGTGTACTTTGGCTTGTTTCTTGAGGTATCCCTGGAAAAGAAAACAGACAGACAAACACACAAGGAACAAAAGCACACAGACACACAGACAAATCCAACAAACACGCAAACTGATAGGGAGAAAGAAAAAGTAAAAAGAAGGATTAAAAAAAAGAGGAAGGAGAAAAAACAAATAATAAAAATAAAAAATAAAAAGAAGAAAAGAAAAAAGAAAAAACCCAAAAGACAAAGGACAATCTAAAAGCATAAAACCAGAATTCCTAGCTGCAAATAAAGAGCCGGGTGTATGCAGCACTGATGGAAAAGCATATACAAAGAGAGAAATGACAGGGTGGGGAGGACGCAAAATTGGTCAATAACCAGGCAGAGAGACTAAGAGACTTAATTCAGAGAGAGAAAGAGGAGAATATGATAAGAGGCGAGGAGAAAGAAACAAAGATAATGTTACTCAGAGAAACTATATAGTCTGATTACTCCCGAGAGAGAGAGACAGAAAGGTAGCGATGGAGGTGTAGAAAATACATCTAGAGAATGGATTAAATGTGACTGTTTAAGCACACCAATGACCAGAGTGTCCAGTCCAGCAGAGGGGACGGATACGAATGGTACAAGGGAAAATATATCTGAATAGAAAGAATTGATCTAGAAATAATCATGACAGTGCATCCATGCTGGTTTTGCCCTGGGCTCCAGTAAAGAAAAAGCCACTCTCTAGAGGGGATAGGCGTGGCTTGGTGTAGGCAGGTCTTAACCTCCACTGCTTCCTGCGAGCTGCTCCCTGAGGTCCCACCTTGGTGGTTGTGGGGAGAAAAATGGCTGCGCCCCTGTCCCTTCTGGAACCAAGCATTGCAAATCATCCTTTTGGGTCCAATCTCCCTGTGCTGTAAGCGTAGCCAAGGTGGGCCGTGTTCTATGTCCCAAGCCATGCCTCGTTTCCAGATCTTAGTCCTTGAGCATTATGATACTGTCCTGAAATATACGCCTGCAGGCTGAGTCCTTCTGTACAGTTTCTAACGGAGTAACAGTGGAGCGGTTTCTGGCTGTGCAGCTTCCCCTCCAGATCGAATTGGAAAGCAGAGGAGCAGTTTCTCCTGGCACCATCTGGGACTGAGGCTTCCAGCTCAAAGTTGGCTCCACAGCTGGGAACCAGCTCACTCTTTGTCCGGAGCCTAGGTTTTTCTCTTCTCCAGGGACAGAGACAGTTCTTAGGGCAGTTTCTACCACTCTTTCTTTTCCCCTCGACTCACCACAACTCCCCGCAAAGGGGGCTCCCCCTCCTTCCCTGTCTCCAGGTCCTGGCCGGTTTTTATCTTCCCCAGTTCATGCCCATGCACCTATAAAGTTGTTTTCTCAGTGGACTCTGTCTCCTTTTCCTTTTCCTTCCAAACTCCTGCGATTCTGTAAGGGTTCCTATGGCTTCAGGCCTTTTCCGTTTGAGAAATGGGGGCAAGCGAAATGTATGGAGCTCCCTACTCCTCTACCATCTTGCCCCCTTCCCTTATGAATTCTTTTAGAGCCAGAAGAAATAGTTGCTCACCACTGGATAATATGTTTTCCTTTATCAAGCTATTAGAACTGAATTAGCCATTGTGATTTCACTCCCCAACCCTGGGTTCCAGGAAGCTTAGAGTTAACTTCAGTATTCTCACAGAAACCTGGCAGAATTTTCCTTCTCTTTTTTCTCTGTCCCTTTTACCCTTATTTCTGTTTTAAACTTCTATTTTAAACTCTATTTTTATTTTTAGATTAACTTTTTAAATTTTAAATATCTAAAATCCATTAGTGAGCAATCATGACATATTTAATTACTAATGGCCTCTTCCCTAATCCTAGTCACAATGCTGGGTATGGAATATAAACTGTACCAATTTGGGAAGGTGCATAACCATGGGCTTTTTTTTTTTTTTTAAGAGAGAGAGCAAGAGCACAAGTGGTAGATGGAGAGAAAGAGAGAATCTTAAGCAGGCTCCACATCCAGCATGGATCCCAATGTAAGGGGTCGATCTCATGACCCTGAGATCTTGACCTGAGCCAAAATCATGAGTCAGATGCTCAACTGACTGAGCCATCCAGGTGCCCCTAACCATGAGTTTATAATTTCCAAAGATGCAAGATAAAGGTACATTTACTTTTCTCCTTCCCAAAAAGCCATAGATATAAAAATAATAAAAGCTAGGAATGAAGCTAGAAATGGATTAAAAAACAAAAACAAAAACAATAACTGGGAAAAACAGAAACACCTGAAGGCTAAGTAAGCAATATCATAGTAAACAATCAATGAGTCAACAAAAAAATCAAAGAGGAAATTTTTAAAAATACATAGAAACAAATGAAAATGAAATTACAATACTCCAAATCACAGCAAACACAGTTGTAAGAAGGAATTTTGTAATGACATAGGACTACTTCAAGAAATAAGAAAAATCCAAAATAAAGTGTCACCAAAGAAAATGAAAATAGTAATTTGAAAAGATACATGTGCCCCTATGTTTATTGAAACATTACTTACAATAGCCAAGATGTGGAAGCAGCCTAAGTATTCATTAACAGATTGATAAAGAAGATATAGTATACACACACACACACACACACACACACACCAACATAAAATACTACACCACCACAAAATAGAATGAAATATGCCATTTGCAACGACATGGATGGACCTAGAGTGTATCATGGGAAGTAAAATAGGTCAGACAGGGAAGGATAAATACTGGGGCACCTCGGTGGGTCAGTCAGTTAAGCATCTAACTCTTGACCTCAGCTCAGGTGTTGATCTCAGGGTCATGAGATCAAGCCCTGTGTTTGACTCCACTCTGAGTTTGAAGCATACTTGAAAAAAGAGAAAGAAAATAAAAGGAAGTAAAAAAAAAAAAAAGAAAAATTAAAAAAGAAAAATACTACATGATTTCACTTATATGTGGCATCTAAAAAACAAAACAAATGAACAAACAATGAACAACAAGAAGAAACAGAACAGACTTATAAATACAGAAAACAGAGGGGAGGGAAAAGGGGAGATGGGCAAAAAAGATGAAGGGGAATAAGAGGTACAAACTTCTAGTTATAAAACAAGTGAGTCACAGATGAAAAGTAGAGCATAGGGTATATATTTAATGCAACTCTAGAAAACGGTATAGAGTCTCCTATAAAGGTAAAAATAGAACTACTCTATAACCCAGCAATTGCACTACAAGGTGTTTATCCAAGGGATACAAAAATACTGATTCAAAGGGACACATGCACCCCAGTGTGTACAGCAGCACTATGGACAATACCCAAATTATGGCAAGAGCCCAAATGTTCATCAACTGACAGATGGGTAAAAAAGATGTGATACATAAATACAATGGAATATTCCTCGGTGATTAAAAAGAATGGAATCTTGCCATTTGCAACAACATGGATGGAACTAGAGTGTATTATGCTAAGTGAAAGAAGTCAATCAGAGAAAGACAAATATTATATGATTTCACTCCTTTGTGGAATTTAAGAAACATAACAGATGAACATAGGGGAAGGGAAGGAAAACTCAGATAGAAAGAGAGGGAGGCCAACTATAAGAGACTCTTAAATACAGAGAAAATACAGGATTGCTGGAGGGGAGCTGGGTGGGGGATGGGCTAAGTGGGTGTTAAGCAGAAGGAGGACACTTGTTGGGATGAGCACTGGGTGTTGTATATAAGTGATAAATCACTAAATCCTACTCCTGAGACCAATACTACACTACACATTAACTAATTTGGATTTAAATAAATATTAAAAAATAGTATTTTAATACTGTATGCTGACAGATGATAACTACACTTATCACGGTGAGTATTGTGTAATGTATAAAATGGTCGAATCACTGTGCTGTGCACCTGAAACTAATATAGCATTGTATGTCAGCTATACTTCAATAATAAAATTTAAAACATAGAACGAAAACTAAAGAAGAAAACTCCATCTGAAATGAAAATAGGAAGTAGCAACAATAAACTCCGGCTTCTATCATTTAGCATAGCACTTTTGAGATTCATCCAGGTTGTTCTCTGTATCAGTAATTCTTCCCTTTTTATTGCTGTATTCCTTAGTATAGATAATCCCATAATTCATTTATCTGTTCTCCTGTCAATAGACATTGGGTTGTTTCCAGTCTGGCTATTATGGACACGTTTGTGTGAACATATTCTTTATTTCTCTCATATAAATATCTAGGAGTGGGATTGCTGGGTGAAATGATGTCTTCCACTTCCTGAGAAACTGCCACTTTTCCAAACGGGCTATATGATTTTCTATTCCCCCTGGCATAGAATGATAGTTCCATTTCTACCGTATCCTCACTGACACTTGGTTTTGTCAGTCATCTTTGTTATAGCCATTCTGGTTATGTGTAGGGGTATTTCATTATGATTTATGATTCTAATTTGCATTTTCCTAATGACTAATGAAATCTGGCATGCTTTTATTTGGCATTCTTAACAGCTTTATCGTGGTATAATTGATATAGGAAAAACTGCACATATTTAATGTGTATGCTTTGATGAGTTTGGAAACATGCAAACACCTATGATACCATTACCACAGTGAAGGTAATAACGTATCCAACATCTCCCTGAGTGTCCTTATGTGTCTTTTGTGTTTGTTTTTGTTTTGTGTGGCAACATGAAATCTACCCTCTTAAAACTTTGAAGTGTACAACACTGTTTTGTTAACTATAGGCACTATGTTGTATTGCAGATCTCGGGAATCTATTCATCTAGTGTAACTGAAATTCAGTTCTCTATTCATATATATTCTTTGGTGGAGTGTCCATTCAAATCTTTTGCCCATTTAAAAATTGGATTGTCATTCCTGCATTGGGCTCTGTGCTCACAATGAGGAGCTTGCTTGGGATTGTCCCCCTCTTCCTCTGCCCCTCCCCCATTCATGTGCATACTCTCTGGCTCTCTCGCTCTCTCTCGAAAATAAATAAACATTAAAAAATAAAACTTGGATTGCCTTTTTACTATTTTGTTCTAAGAATTCTTTAAATATTCTCCATCAGGTGTTAGCAGACTTTTTCTTAAAGGGCCAGCTAGCAAATATTTTATGCTTGTGGGCTATAAGGTCTGGATTCAATTACTCATTTCTGACATTTTACCTTGGAGGAAGACAAACAGGCAATAAAACTTGACTTACAAGAACAGGTGGCTATAATTTGCCCACCTCTGTTCTAGATACAAGACCTTTATTAGATACATGTTTGGTATATATTTTCTCCCATCTGTAGCCTTCTTTTTCATTTTGTTAATCGTATCTTTTGAAGAGTAAAAGTTTTAAACTTTTATGAAGTTAAATTTTTCAATGTTTCCTTTTATATAGATTGTGCTTCTTATGTCTTATCTAAAAGAATCTTAATTTTGTTTTTTTCCTATGGTTTCTTCTAGAAGTTTTATAGTTTTAGGTATGACATTTAGATCTATGATCCATTTGTTCATATTAAGTTGTTGATAGTTCTGTGTGTATTGTAAGATAATATTATTTTAAGGTGATATTATTTTAAGATGATTAATTTTTGTGTATGTTATAAGGCAACAGCCAAGGTTTTCTTTTTGCATATGAATATCCAATTGTTTCAACACTATTTATTAAAAATACTATCCTTCCCACATTGAATTGCTTTGGCAACTTTATCAAGAATCAATTGGCAAAAAATGCATGGGTATATTTCTTCAAGGTTTTATTTTAGTTATAGTTAGTTAACATACCACATTATATTAGTTTCAGGTGTACAATATAGTGATTCAGCAATTCCATATGACACCCAGTGCTCATCACAAGTGCACTCCTTATTGCCTTCAGCTGTTTCACCCATACCCTCAACCCTCTTCCTCTAGTAACCATTAGTTTGTTCCCAATAATTAAGAGTCTGTTTCTGGGGCGCCTGAGTGGCTTAGTCGGTTAAGCGTCCGACTTTCACTTAGGTCATAATCTCACGGTTTGTGGGTTCGAGCCCCGCGTCGGGCTCTGTGCTGACTGCCAGCTCAGAGCCTGGAGCCTGTTTCAGAGTCTGTGTCTCCCTCTCTCTCTGACCCTCCCCTGCTCACGCTGTCTCTCTCTCCTAGAAATAAATAAAAATATTTTTTAAAAAAAGAGTCTGTTTCTTAGTTTGTCTTTCTCTCTTTTTTTTCCCCTTTGATTCTGTTGTTTCCTAAACTCCACATATGAGTGAAAATGTAGTTTTGTTGCCATCTGACTGATTTATTTTGGTTAACATTATACTCTCTAGCTCTATCCATGTCAATACAAATGGTAAGATTTCGCTCTTTTTCATGACTAATATTCCTGTGTGTGTGTGTGTGTGTGTGTGTGTGATGCATTTTTATCCATTTGTCAGTTGATGGACATGTGGGCTGCCTCCATATCTTGGCTATTGTAAATAATGCTATTATAAACATAAAGGTGCATGTATCCATTTGAATTAGTGTTTTTTCATATTCTTTGGGTAAGTATGTAGTAATGTAATTGCTGGATTGTAGGGTAGATCTATTTTTAACTTTTTGGGGAAACCCCATATTGTTTTCCACAGTGGCTGCACCAGTTTGCGTTCCTAACAATAGTACAGGAGTGATCCTTTTTCTCCCCATCACTGCCTACATCTGTTGTTTCTTGTGTTGTTGATTTTGGCCATTCTGACAAGTGTGAGGAGATATCTCATTGTAGTTTTGATTTGCATTTCCCTGATGGCAAGTGCCAGTGAATGTCTTTTCATGTATCAGTTGGCCATCTGGATGTCTTGTTTGCAGAAAGGTCTGTTCATGTTTTCTGCCCATTTTTAAGTTGGATTATTCATTTTTTAGATGTTGAGTTTTATCTAAGAATTCAGTGTCTTTAATAGATATAGGACTACTCAGGTTATTTCTTTTTTGTTGTGTGAGACTTGCTTGGTATATTCTGACTCTTAGGTCACTAATGTCCATTTCATTTGTAAATGTATTGGCATAAATGTTTATAATAACCCCTTATTATCTTTTAAATACCTATAGAATCTCTAGTGAGGACCCCTCTTTAATTGCTGATACTGGTAATTTATGTCATCTCTCCTGTTTTCTAAAATAGTATGACTGGCTAGCAGTTCATCAATTTAAATTTTTTAAATTCATTGAATATCTCCATTGTTTATCTGTTTTCTGTTTTATTGATTTCTGCTTTTATCCTTACTATTTACTTTCTTCTTTTTATTTGGGTTAAATTTACTCTTCTCTTTCTAGTTTATTCAGGTGGAGACATATGTAAATAATTTTGGGACTTCTTTTCTAACGTACATACTTATTGCTATAAATTTTCTTCCAAGCTCCATCCCACAAATTTTGAGATGCTCTGTTTCCATTTTCATTCAGTTCAAAATATTCCTTGTGACTTCTCTTCAATTCATGCAGTTATTAAAAGTGTGTCAGTTAGTGGGAGCTAACAGCACAGAGCCTGCCTGGGACTCTCTCTCTCCCTCTCCCTGCCCCTCCCCCTCTCAAAATAAATAACCTTAAAGAAATAAAAAATAAAAATAATAGCAGGAGAAGAAAGTACACAGGGGGTAAAAAAAATAGGAAGTGATATTAAATGTGTCAGTTAATTTGAGTATATTAGAGATATTTAAAGATATATTTCTGATATTATTTCTAGTTTATTTATTTATTTATTTATTTTTTGGGTCATAGCACATGCCTTACCATATATATATACACCACAACTTCTTTATCCATTCGTCAGTCAATGGACATTTGGGCTCTTTCCATAATTTGGCTATTGTTGATAATGCTGCTCTAAACATTGAGGTGCATATGTCCCTTCAAATCAATATTTTTATATCCTTTGGGTAAATACCTAGTAGTACAATTCCTAGATCATAGGGTAGTTCTATTTTTAACTTTCTGAGGAACTTCCATAATGTTTCTAAAGTACTGCACCAATTTGCATTCCTACCAACTGGGTGACAGGGTTCCCCTTTCTCCACATCTATTGTTTCCTGGGTTGTTAATTTTAGCCATTCTGACGGGTGTGAGGTGATATCTCAAATGTGGCTTTGAGTTGGATTTCCCTGATGATGAGTGATGTCTGTTAGCCATCTGGATGTCTTCTTTGGAAAAAATGTCTTTTCATGTCTCCTGTCCATTTTTTAATTGGATTATTTGGTTTTTGGGTATTGAGTTTGATAAGTTCTTTATAGATTTCAGAACTGACTCTTTATCACATATGTCATTTGCAAATATCTTCTCCCATTCTGTAGGCTGCCTTTTAATTTCATTGATTGTTTCCTTTGCCGTGCAGAAGCTTTTTATCTCATTGAAGTCCCAGTAGTTCATGTTTGTTTTTGTTTCCCTTGCCTTTGGCAATGAGTCTAGTTAAGTTGCTATGGCTGAAGTCAAACAGCCTGTGTTCCCTTTTAGGATTTTGATTGTTTTCTGTCTTCCATTTAGATCTTTCATCCATTTTGAGTTTATTTTTGTATATGGTGTGAGAAAGTGTTCTAATTTAATTCTTTGCATGTTACCGTCTAGTTTTCCAAACACCATTTATTGAATAGACTGTCTTTTTTCCATTGGATATTCTTTCCTACTTTGTCAAAGATTAGTTGACCATAGAGTTGTAGGTTTATTTCTGGGTTTCAATTCTGTTCCATTGATCTATGTGTCTGTTTTTGTGCCGGTACCATACTCTCTGGATGATTACAGCTTTGTAATATAGATTGAAGTCTGGAATTGTGATGCTTCAAGCTTTGCTTTTCTTTTTCAAAGTTTCTTTGTTACTTGGGGTCTTTTGCATATCCATACAAATTTTAGGATTGTTTGTTCTAGCTCTTTGAAAAATACTGGTGATATTTTTCTAGAGATTGCATTAAGTGTATAGATTACCGAGTGTAATATAGACATTTTAACAATATTTGTTCTTCCAATCCATGAGCTTGGAATGTTTTTCCATCTGTTTGTGACATCTTCAGTTTCTTTCATCAGTATTTTATAGTTTTCAGAGAATAAATCTTTTATCTCTTTGCTTAGTTTTTTCCTAAGTATCTCATGGGTTTTGGTGCAGTTGGAAATAGGATTGATTCCTTGATTGATTTTTTTCTGCTGCTTCATTTTTGGCATATGGAAAGGCAACAGATTTCTGTACATTGACTTTGTTTCTTTTGACTTTACTGAATTTGTGTATCAGATCTAGCAATTTTTTTGGTGGAATCTTTTGGGTTTTCTACAGAGTATCATGCCCTCTGCAAACAGTGAAAGTTTGACTTCTCCCTTGCTGATTTTGATGCATTTTATTTCTTTTTGTTGTCTGGTTTCTGAGGTTAAGACTTCCAGTACTATTTTAAATAACAATGGTGACAGTGGATAGCCCTGTCTTGTTCCTGACCTTAGTAGCCTACTTTGCATTTAAAACTCAAATGGAATAGTTCTTCTGACAAAGGACTCTTATACTGTAATTGTCATGTTTATTGGGGTGAAGAAAGGGGATAGAAAAATATGCAGAACTCTGAAACATTCTTTTTCTATTTAATAAAATTTCTAACTTTGAGATGGTAAGATCTTTTCCTCCAGGTAATTTGTAAGACTCTTTTCTTCCATGTGCTGTTCAAATCTTATACTTTGAATTTCAAAGAGAGAGAGAGAGAGAGGAACCAAGAGGTCTTCTATCCTTTTGGAATCTGGCTACTTCTCTCCAGAGCCCACAGTCAAATGAGTTCAGGATTATACCTTGTAAAAGATGCTACTGGTGCCCCAGCATATCCCTTTGGGCGTAGTGTTTGTGGCATATTGCCCATTTTATGTCCAAGTACAAGGATATACACCTATTTGCTGGAGCTGCTAACCTACTCCTTGTAGCTGGAACCTACTCCTTGTGCCTAAGGTCGGCTAGACGTGCCACAGAATTAATGCTCCATAATCAGCCTTTCATCAGTGACTTGAGTGGGGTATCTCTGAGTTGCCTGTTCTACATAAGTCCTGGGGCTTCCCAGCAGGATGAGGCTTCCACTGAGGTTATCCACAGTGGTAACTGGATTGCTGCCCTCCCTTTCCAGTTTCGCTTCCCGCTTCCCGACAACTGTTTCTTGGATCACCTCCAAAATAAACAACTTGTACTCAGTTCCTTGTCTCAGACTCTGTTTCTGGGAGAATCCAAATTAAGATACTCCTACTTTCTGACAATCAAGTAGCTCTTCACAGATAATAGGAGACTCTATAAGTAAACTTCACAGCTTTGCATTCCCAGCAATGCTGGTCTCCAATCCTCACTGAGTATAGGAGAAAGAAGGAAAATAAAAATATAATAATGAGCGTCCTGCCTTCTAATTTTTTCATACTGTCAGGCCCCAAGTGCACTTTCCTGACTGACCTGGGCCTGCCCCAGTGTAGAAATGAATTCCTATCACTATCTAAAACCAGATCCTATTGCTTCAAGTGGGATTAGATACATAATTGGTGTTTTAATTTGTGCTTTGGGAGTGAACCTGTCTTAGCCCTTGCAATGAATCCCCACTGAGAAGACTTCTAGAGCCAGAGATGGAGAACATCTCTCAATACCAGAGAGGTTTGTTTTTTTTTTTCCTCTTCTCTCCCCACCTGGGACCTTTCCCATGAGAAGTTAAGTTCCTTTTGTAGCTTGATGTTTCTGAGTAAGCCTGTCTCCCATGTCCTGCACTGGTCTGCATAAGCTCACAGGTGTCATTCTGGGAGACGATTTATCTAGGATCCTGAAGCCTCAGATCTTTGCTCACCTGCCTAATATAAGTGCTGCCACTCCAGTTAGTCACCAGGGATATGTGCCTTGGGTTCTTTCCAGTGAAAACGACTACCTTATTAGTAGCTAGAGCTTTGGCTCACACTCCTAAACAATATCTTACTTTGGTGAATTTGTCATAACTTAGAGTGAACTATGAAGGCTATTGAGGTACAGGTTTCTGCTGCATCTCCACACCTTCTTACCTCTGAGATTTCCTACCCTGGAAGAATCCTTCCTGTCAAGTGGGAAGACATTTTAGACCGTTATTTTCAGAAACACCACATGAAGAAGTGAGTTCTAAGAGAATGAGACAATCTTAAAAAGAGCTCTTTTCATGGAAAGCAAGTTTATCTCTGCTCCACAGAAATCTCCACCTCCTGTATCTGATTGCTTCTCTGAGTATTGATTACACGATGTCCTTAGATGCTCCTTGAGAAGGCTTTGAGGTCAGATTGGGCTACCAGATGGGTTGAAAATCAATATTTTTTCTTGTTCCAAATACAGCATATAAAAGTTGAACCAGTGTTTATAGTATCAAAGAAATACCTAAAAGGAAGAAAGACAAACAGAACACC
>NW_027530019.1:8038288-8193658 GCF_008692635.1 Crocuta crocuta | reverse complement strand
CTGGATGTCCTCTTTGGAGAAGTGTCTGTTCATGTCTTCTGCCCATTTCTTCACTGGGTTGTTTGTGTTTCGGGCGTGTAGTTTGGTGAGTTCCTTATAGATTCTGGATATTAACCCTTTATCTGATATGTCATTTGCAACTATCTTTTCCCATTCCGTTGGTTGCCTATTAATTTTCTGGGTTGTTTCCTTGGCTGTGCAGAAGCTTTTAATCTTGATGAGGTCCCAACAGTTTATTTTTGCTCTTGATTCCCTTGCTTTTGGGGATGTGTCAAGTAAGAAGTTGCTGCAAGAACACCCGGATTCTTGTAGGCATCTGGAATTAATTCAGCCTTTGTTCCTGGTTGGTGCATACACTGTTGTTGCTATGTTCTAGAAGACCAGCCTGAGAGAAATGAATTTTAGGGTAAGTGGATATACGCATGCATCAGAAATAAGTGAAGAACTAGAAGAGAGATGTAATAGTAAAACAAAGATCAGTGAGACAAAGAACAATGGGAATTTTATTATGCAACTGTGTGAGCTACTTAAACAATGCTGTATTTCAGAGGTCAACTAAGAAGATAAATAGAGGAATATAAAAGAAATGAAGGTGACTGGGAGGCATGTTGGAAGAGAAGGAGAGGAGAAATGAGAGAAACGGGGAATTAATAGGTGCAATGACGTGATTGCATGTGAGGGAGATCAAAGATGAGTAGTAAAGAAAATTAAGTCAGGAAGTAGAGAGAGAGAGAGAAAGGGGCTAGAGCAGCAGAGGGTGGCCTATGTGTCACATCTGACCTGCCTGTTTCTATAAATAAACCTTATTGGAGCACAAGTTCTTTCATTTACGTATTGTCTATGGTTGCCATTGTGCTAAAACAGTAAAGTTGAGTAGTTGTGATGGAGATGATATGTAACCTGCAAAGCCTAAAATATTTATTTTTACATATAAGATTGCTGACCTCCTGGACTAGAGGAAAAGAAGGTGAAGTAGGAAGGAAAAGTCAGTTGGCTAATGAAAGATCACAGATGACCAGTTGCCAATAAAAATGGCTTTAGTGGGTGTTGGTACTACCCCGCCCAGATCTCCCAGTTACTGAGAGGGTTGTTAACCGTCACAGATGTTCCCTTCTGAGAAGTGACTTTGGCTAATGACGGCAGCAAGTGTGAACAAAGGCTGGCCCTCTTCCCTCAAGGTGTGACTAATTCTGTGGTGCAATTCGCACCCCAGAGCTTCCCCCGGGATGAGACAGAAGCTCTAGTCTCCAGCTAAGGGTATGTTCTTGCTTCCCTTTGTCGCCCTGCCCT
The DNA here is from genome assembly GCF_008692635.1 of Crocuta crocuta. NCBI lineage: Eukaryota > Metazoa > Chordata > Mammalia > Carnivora > Hyaenidae > Crocuta > Crocuta crocuta. Next base: position 8,192,368 of record NW_027530019.1, on the reverse strand, counting down.
ACCCTGCCTCCATCAAGCCCCTATTCCCTGATTTTACTCCTCCCATACATCGTTTGAACAAGAATCCCTCTCTCAGACCCTGCTTCTACGGGATCTGACTCAGACATTAATATTTCATGCCGAAGTGTACACTTAGCCATGTTTTTAATAGAAGTAAATGCAAAACACATAAAGCTGCACTGAATTTTATATTCTCTATAGAAAATTTTTATAGAAATGTTTTTCAATTATGAAAATAAATTACAGATTATGGTGAGAGGAGCATAGTAAAGCGATTTACCACATTGTATTCTTGGTCACAAGCACGGGATTTGCTTAAGCGTATAGTCGATGCACACATGTGGGTTTGAGGCCTTTTGCTGTCCATGGAGGAGCCGCTCTGGGCAGGTGTCTCTGAGTAGGCAGGGAGCCCTTCTAACTAGCTGTTGAGTTCAGATCATTCGAAACTTTCTCTGTGGCACAGAACCCAGGAAACCATTTATGTTCTGACCCAACCAAAAAATGCCTTGGGTTCTGAGGCAGCAAAGGGGTGTCTGTCCTGTCATCAAACTCTTGAATTTTTGCTATTCCTTTTCATCATCCGGAGGACACTGGGAGATAAAATGTATTACACATCCTGTTCATGGCTTCTGCTTGTGGCAATCCAGAAAAATTAGAAAGAGACTTGAGGACCACAGCAGTGCTTTTCCAGCTCTGTGGAATTTCTTTTTATAGGTAGATCCTGTGGATAACACCCACCAGTACACACAGCCAAGAGGCAGAGTTAATATAAACCAAGAGTTTAGTAGTATTGTAAAGTAACCATGGGATCTTTGGAGGAGGCAGCAGGAACTAGAGTGAAAAACATTTTCTCCAGGGCAGATCAGCCTGAAATGCTTTCTTGTTTACTTACAGCCTGCTTTCAAAATTCTATTAATCCTTCAAGGCTCAGTTCTAAAGGGACCCTTTCTTCACATTTGCAAAGTTAGTATTATTTGCATATATACTCATCAACTGTATCTACTTTTCCAGCTAAAATTGGCAACTTGTATCAAGGACTGTGTCTAAAAGCTAGCAAGTAATCACATGCACAAATCAAGTATGGAACCTCATTTACACATTTAACTACCATGCTTCTAACTATCAGTGAGTGACTCTTAGGTGCCATGTAGTAATTTGGAAAATGCTGAGGCAAGAACTGAACTGACCATGCTGTGATGCTGTGAGGCTCCTGGGGATCAGCAAGCTCCTTAGCCAGCTGTTTAACCTCACTGCATCCCAGGGGGATTTGGCCGTCTTAGCCCTTAGGTAGAAACTCTGCTAAAGTGAAACAAACAAACAAACAAACAAACACCTTAGTTCTTTGTGAAAAATATCATCCCCAGTAAGGCCAACTGCTTATACTGGTAGAGACAAGGAGAAGTTGGGAGTAGCTCTAAAACTAGAGAGACCTTAGGTTAGGGTCAGCAAAAATGGCATTTCTCCCACCATCCTTTGCTCTCAAGCCCATAGCAGATGTTGCAAGTTAATCACTTATTCTTTTCTGTGAAGTGTAGCCCCTGACTCACATTTCTTTTAAGTCTAGCTTGTTAGATAGTCCCCACCAGTACAGCAGAATAGGCACTTAAAGTACTTGTTTTATTTTATTTTAGTAATTAGTTAATTTAGAGAGAGAGAGAGAGAGAGAGGGAGAGATTGCTCATGGGTGACAGGCAGAAGGAGAAGGAGAGAGAGAATCTTAAGCAGACTCTATGCACAGTGCAGAGTCCAAGAGGGTTCTCAAATTCACAACCCTGGGATCATCTCCTGAGCCAAAATCAAGAGGTGGATGCTCGACTGACTGAGTCACCCATGCGCCCCAGTGTTTACACTACTTGTGGTAGGAGTGCTGACAGCACTGACTCCATCTTTGGCCCTCCATCTTGTTCATGTTTGTGCAATGACCTTCCTTGGGGCTCCGTGTTGCAGATTCCTGGGAGGTTAACATATGCCCAACCTGGAATAAACAAAGGCTGTTCTGGTCTTCCCTCTGGTGCACAGATGGCACACTTTGGATAATGACTCTTTGACTTCACCACAATGCCCCTTATCCTGTGAAAGCTGTGGATTAAGGTCTGGGAGAGAATAGCACCTGGATTGTTGTCTGCCCCATTCTCCCTTGTCAGTAAGTTGCCCTGAAAAGAACTGTAAATGGTATGGAGTGGTTTGCTTTGTCTTTTGGTCTCAAAGTGTCCTCTCAGTCTGGAGGATACTTTATTGTCCCTTCCCCACCTTCTTCTTCTTTCTTTTTAATGTTTACTTATTTTTGAGAGGGAGGAGGGGCAAAGAGAGGGAGACACAGCATCTGAAGCAAGCTCCAGGCTCTGAGCTGTCAGCACAGAGTCCAACACAGGGCTCGAACTCATGAGCAGTGAGATCATGACCTGAGCCGAAGTCGGACGCCTAACCAACTGAGCCACCCAGGTACCCCTGTCTCTCCTTCACCTTCTAACCTTACCTTGGTTCCAAGTAATTTTTCTTAAAAACCTTTTATCATTTTTTGAATAACTCAATTCAAATTTTCGGGCCTTACCACGTTGTTTCCTTATTGGTACCTATGTTTTGATAGTTCACACTTTTTAATTGATTTTTTTTTACTAATAAAACACTACAGCTACTACTACAGTTTAGTTATTAAATTCTGATTGTGGGCACATACAGATTCCTCTGGGTATGTGACCACTTGTGATTAGGCATTACAGACTGATTTGGGGTTGAATTTTCTGTAGTCCAAGCTAGGTTTGCTAACTGAACTGTAGCTTTGAATAACTGCTCTCAAAGTACAGTCGTGTTTCAAGTGTTTTGTATTACATAAAAGTTTTTGTTGTTCTATGAATATTTGATAGTCTTTAGCTTGCTTTTATGAATGTAATGCCTCAAAATATGTTGCCTTTTAAAAGTAGCTGTAATACATGCCAACTGAAGTTACATAGTTTGTTCAAATTAAACTTAAGTAAACGAATTGGGATCTTATTCACATATAAATCAGCATTGAAATTTAGTAGAAGATTTACACTTTATTAAGATTCTTAACCTGTGAGGCCCTGGGTGACTACCTCTTCATCTTATGCTATCTGTGACTCTAGACAAGGTCAAAGAAAGTGATGTTTCTTAGTTGAATTCGACACTCTACATTTAATTTATCCTAATGATCTCTACTTATTATTCTGACTGACCAGAGCAAGTTTAGCATATGCACTCTTATTCCAAAAAGAAGAGTGACTTCTAAAATTTCAAGGCATGTTTTGCTGAGGTCTAAAATGGCTCATCAAGTAGAAGACAAAACTTTACGGAAGCTGAGCCAACCATTTTCTCAGTGGTTGAGGTCCTGCTTAGGAAACTCATGAATGAGCCTCTTCACCAGTGTGACTTAAAGGTCAAGAGACTGCACAGTCATCTTATTGAAGCATTAGGAGTTAAAGGCTTGTCTATCATTGTTGAACCACACTTTTGTGGAGTAAATAATATGTTAGGGGGTTGTTTGTGTGTTGAGGGATTAGCCAAAGTCTCTCAACAGATTCCCTATGGATGGCAAAATCTATTATGTTGAGTATTGAGCACTATGCTAGTTCTTTAACATATGAAGTGAAATATAAAAACCATCTCTCTTTTAGTATATTTGAAAAGTCACTGTGCTAGGTACTACGGATTAGAGTGGAACAAATTGTGGCTTTTTTTGCAGCACATATGACTACATTGTAATATTTGAGGGTAAATCTTTCCTCTTCAAATACAAACTTCATTCAAGAGAGATTGATTCAACATGTCTTATGTTACAGGCACTGTGGTAGGCGCTGGTGATATAATGGTGCAAGAAAAATAAAGGTAAAAGAAATTTTGTGATTATTTGATAATAGATACTATGAAGGAGAGGGAACAGTGCTGTGAATGAGTAACAGCTGGATATGAGAAGGCCTAAGTGGTCAGGGAAAGCACTGAGTTGGTATCTGAAGGAAGATGAGTTAACTGGCTGAAAAGGGAGAGCATTTCAGGGTGAGTGAGCAGCAAGATCTAAGGCCCCATGGCAGGAAAGTGGAACCAAAGAAGATGGTTGAGGAAATACAGACAGGTCATTGTCACTGAGTGCAGGGAGCAGTGGAGAGAGGTGTGTCCCAAGCCACGCAGAGCCACATCAGACACAGTACGTATTTTACTTTTTGTTTTGGAAATTGTAAGAAGTGATTAAAACCTAAGCAAACCAGGAGAATCTCATTCTAGCAGGATCACTCAGCCTTTAATATCAAAAGGAGGTGAGAAGGGGGTAAGAGTAAATGGAAGAAGGAGTGCCTGGGTGGTTCAGTTGGTTAAGTGTCCAACTCTTGATTTCAGCTCAGGTCATGATCTCGTGGTTCATGGAAACGAGTCCTGAGTCAGGCTCTGCACTGACAGTGTGGATCTTCTTTGGGATTCTCTCTCTCTCTCCCTCTCTCTGTGCCTCTCCCCCATTTATGCACATGCTCACACACACTCTTTCTCTGAAAATAATAAACATTTTAAAAAAAAAAAAAAAAGAGTACACAGAAGCAGAGCTGCAGGGAACTGACTGTGGGAAACCAGGGAAGAGGTTGATGCTAGGATAATTCAAAATATCTGAAATCACCACCAATCTGTCCTGAGCTATGGAAAAATTCAGTTCTTATAAAAAATGTGATCTGGAAGGCAGATGGCCATTTAACTGTCACCAGAACCATACATAGAGAGGTTTGACAGCCTAGCACAGAGAGAGGCCCCAGAGAATGGACCCTGGGTTAGCTGCCAGTAGCCCCAGAATACTTATTTGGGATGTGGTTGGCACAAGTTGTGCAGGTGAACCTTGGCAGCTGGGAGGTAGCAGAGGAGCCTCACACTCACACCTCACACCTGGTAGTGCTAATTGGTTTGTAATTAGTTAACAAAAGAAAAGATACAGAGAAGCCCAGAAAGCCTGCCCTCTCCCTTCTCTATGTTGCTCAGCATATACCCTGCCATGTATCTTATGAATTCATGGAGACACTTCTTAAAAGCATAGTAGAGAGCCGGAAGGGATGTAGCAGGTTTTCAGATACGGTGGTTCTCAAGATAGGGTCCAGAGACTTCTGATTCCTGGAGGGTGGAAAAACACTTATCCCACTTTTCTCTATTTTTTTTTTTTTAACTTTTCTCCATTTCTCCCAGTAAATACAACACCCTGGACATTTTCTATAAAGCAAACTTCCCTGGGTTTTCTTTTAGTTTCACATACAGACTTATAGCTGAAGACACTGGCAATCCACAAACACCAACAGTCACAGACAAAAACAAAAAACACGCTCCACAAAAAGCCTGCTCTTGGACCTGGAAAGGAGCAACCTGACAAAACAGAAAGCTTGGAGACAGTAATCATACTTGAGTCAAAATGTGGCCCCTAGACCAGCAGCATCAGGGTCATCTGGGAACTTGCTAAAAATGCAAATTCCCGAGACCCATCCCAGACCTACTAGGTCAGGAACTTGCAGGTTGAGCTCAGCAATCGTATTTTAACAAGTCCTCCAGGTGATTAACAAGTATTAGTATGTGTATTATGAAGTATCTGGCACATAGTATGTGCTAGATGAATTTTTATCGAATAGCAAACAAATTATTAGCTGATACAGCTACAGTTTTGGAGAAGATGTTGAAAGAAAAGATCTTTTGGAAAAAAACTGGCTTGTGCAAAAGCATCTGCAACATCGGTAAAATCTGTCCCAGTGAGGCTCCCTGCTGTAGGTTAAGGGCGAGCAGGGTGTTTATTCTTTCATATTCCAGCCTGGTTTTTTCCCAGCATATGTGAGGCTTTGTAAATACTTGATCTCACTCCGTGCCAGCATTTCTCAACTCTGATGGCCGAGGGAGGGAAGACTGGATTCCTGCAGCTCAAGCACGAAGTCTTCTCCAGGTGAGTTGGAACATGGGTGTTCAACACTAGGGAAATTTTCATTTGTTCTCCATTGCATCATGGTCCCAGCCCACTGAATGATTACATTTAACATCATGAAAACTTTGCTTTAATTGGACTAGAGAAAATCATAAATTCCTGCTGCTTGGAAAACAAACACTTTAGTATTTTCCTAATGTTTATTTTAACGGATACTTACAATTGCCTGGAGACTAAATAGGGTTATTATATTTATTTTAAAAGTCATAATTGCTGGGATGGGCTGATGGAGGCCAAGTTTGATTCATAGTGTGTTTTTACAAGTAATCATTTAATAACTCTCTCTGTGGAACCCCTTATGTGTGAGGAGAACTTGAGGGTGACTGTAATTATGGTGATGCAATTAGGCATTTTGACCTTGTAGGTGCACGGGGAAGCTCAGGCTACTGGTCTGGCTGCTCCTCAGTCTCCCATTTTCTGTTTTGTAAAGCTAGTTGGAAACGGCAACAGAGCTTTGTTGTAAAGATTTTTCAAGCCACTGGTTTAACAGATGAAGAGGCACGCTAACTCCGTGAGTACCTGAAAAGTCTACGGAAACACCCTATTCCAATTCTCGTTACCAAAGTGAGGATATACACAATCTAGCAGGAGAAGTGCAAACAGTCCCTCAGGAGGAGCAGGCTCCAGATGAGACACTCTCTGAGGGGGGCAGGTAAATACAACGCTGGCATCGGTGTTATGGAGGATCTTTGCTATCTTGCAAGCTCACTGTGCTCTTCCACTCAGCTCCTAAATCCACAGGAACTGGGTATTGGTTTAGACTCCTGGTTCTCCAAGTGTGATGTCTGGCCCTGCAGCCTCAGCATCCCCAGGGAATGTGTTAGAAATGCAAATTCTTGGGCCGCACTCCAGACCTATTTAACCAGAAACTGTGGGGATGGAGCCTGGCAATCTGTATTTTCTGAAGTCCGCAGGTGACTTTGATGCAAGCAAGGGTTTGAGAAGTCCTGAAGAGGGACTGAGAGGAAGGAACATACTTAAGTCTCATAAAAGCCATTTCTGAAAAGCCCACAGCTAATATCATCTTCAATGGGGAAAAACTGAGAGCTTTCCCCCTGAGATCAGGAAGAGGACAGGGATGTGCACTCTCCCCACTGTTACTTAGCATAGTGCTGGAAGTCCTAGCATCAGCCATCAGAGAATGTATCTCTTCAAAGGGACACGGCATCTCACTGCTAATGTGGAAAATCAGTTCAAACACCGGTTAGGAAACCGGAGTAAATACGTTAAAGGCAAGAAAGAAGCCTTTCAAGAACCAGAGACAAAACCAGTGACTCTCCTGCTGTATTTGAAAGGAGAAAATTCAAGGGAATCCAGGAAGCTGTGCATCTTAAAGAACCAGAAAGCACATAGACACTTGGCTCTCATATAAATATGAAATTAATTCATCTAGTCATTCTTATATATTCTCTGCCTCCAACTTTCTCTAGGTTGTTTTCAGTTAGCAAATTTTGTAACTGAAAATGTTAGTGAGCTTGTTAGTGAGCTTGACAGCAAAAGTGGTAGACACAGCCACCTCTTTAAACCTTTCTTTTTGTTGTCAGGGGAAGATGGTAGGTATAGCTTGTGCATAAATTGTGTCTGGATATTCAAGCATAACTGGGGAAGCGTGCGTACCTGCATTTATTACACGAGGGACAGGGAAGCCTCCTGGGAAGGGTCTTCATTTTAAAGGAACAGAGAATTAGACAGTTGACCCAGTAACCAGTATTGAGTCCCACTGGGATCTTTCCCTGGAAATCACTTAGATTTGTCTTTTGACCACTCGTTCTGTGGGGAAAAGGTGGGTTGTAAGGAAAACTACAAAGCTGCTTCACATCAACAACTCAGAGATCTTAAGGCAAAGATGCTGCTTTGGTGGCAGAGAGGGAAAGTACAAGTCAGTTAGGAGACAGAGTCTATCCTTGTTCTTGTGTAGGAAAAGTGGCTTTTGTTTTAGGGCATTCACAGCTCCGGAAAACACACGTGTTTTCTGAGTCTCGGCAGAATGTGAGCCAGCCCAGTCTCCTCAGACCCGTGGTGCTAATCTCTGGTACTACCTGGATGACCTTGGCAGTGGCCCAAGAACAACAGCATGATAAAGAAGAGTACAATATAGTGGAGAGTTGACATTTCCTTCTGCATTTCCTTGGCTGTATCATCTCGTCAGTTTCAGTTGTATTTATGGATGACAGGGAGGGATTTGGCGGGGTACAGGACAAATCTGTATCTCTATTTCCTCTGTCTCACGCTGTAACACCTAGGCCACAGCTCAATATACATAACAGGTGTTCAACTAATTATGCTGATTGAAAGACCCGGGAAAGCAAAGCTTTTAAGAATGATTTGGTGCTTAACAAAAATGTGGCATGCCTGTGAATTATAAACAAGCTGTCCATTTACTTAGATTTACCCAGCCGCCCAGAAACCTTGTCTTCCACTCCCAGTGCTAGGAAACTAGGAGAAAAAGAAGCAGAGAATGCTGAAGTTAGAGCGAACAATTAGGCACACAGCTGCTCTGCTGGGCACTGCGTGTTTCTCACGATTTCTGCTTGAGAATCCTGCCAGAACCCCGGCGGCCTTGTGAATGCCAGGGGGTGGCAGAGCTCCTGGACCTCACCTGCCTGCCTTCTCCCGCTGCCTTCCTCAGCCCTCTCTGTTCCCTGCACTTTGCTCTCTGCGCCCCCCCCCCCGCCATGTGAGTATTGTGCTTGGGCAGCTTTCTCAGAAACAGACAAGGCCTTCCTGATGGCAAGTGTGGCCCAGTGATGCTTGTGTTTCCTGGTGTTCCTTGTGTTGGCAAAGACCTCGAGGACCGACAGTTGCCGGGCTCTGCTCTACTTACCCTTGTTACCCCTTGGCTGTCCTCACCCAAGTTCACTTATATCAGATTTGGTCTTCTGTCCGCCCCACCATGCTCCCCGGGGAGCATGTTTCTGGTCCTTCCCTGTTACTCCACTCTATGAAATGATACTTAGGACAAAAAAAATATGTGTGCACATATTGAACGCACTAAATAGGATGAAAGCATTGTGCCTCAGCCCAAACGTTAGTAATGGTTTTAAGAGTGTAGTCTGTACATCAGAATCATAGGAGCAAATTCACAAAGAGAATTTCAGAGCCCTACCTCCAGTTTTCAAATTCTGTAGATTTAAGATGCAATTAAAACAGCCACAACAAAACCTCTTCTAGTTTGAGAGCTGCTGCTTTACATCTGGTTCTAATCTCAGCTATAAATCCAAGGTGAGGTAGGAGGTGAGGGTAGAGGGGTGGGAAGATTCTTTAAAAAAATAGAGCACACGGATCCCACCAAACAGCAATTAATTGAGAATTTCTGAAATAGTTGTTTCAGAAATAGCATAGTTGGTTTTTTAAAAGCCTCCAAAGTGAATGTAGACTGTAGCCAGGTTTGAAAACCATTCCTTCAGTCTAGAGGATTCAGTGTCTGTACTTTCAAAAGTCTGGGAGGTGAAAACTGCTTTAATAAAATTATTTCTCTGTACCCTTGTCGCCCCAAACCTTCCTGTCTGTGAGTCATATCAATATATGTATTCCCTTCTGTATTTTGCTGTGGAATCATCTTGCCTTTTTATTCTGTTCTTTGTTTTTATTTTTGGCTTTTCTTCTGATTAATAGCAGGAAAAGGACTGGCTTTGCCAGCTGGTGGCCCACCGCTGACATTGGTCTAGCAGGTGTGTTTGATTTATTTAAAATTTCACTTAAAGTTTTTGTTAAAATTTATGTTTAAACAGTGTTCCTAAAAAGATTTAAGGCAATAGTTAAATGTTGAGATATTTTCACAGAAAAGTTCAGACTTGTCATCATAAGGGTAAAACCACAGGTTTCATCAGCATTGGAGCCGTCTCCCCCGGGGGCACCCAGCAGCAGCCCCACTGAATGCCCCCCCCCCCACTCCCGCCTTGCCATCAGACCCTCTCAGACCCACTTCTGCCTGGCCCCTCAGGCATTTATGTTTATGACCTTTAGGAGAAATGGATGGATTTAATGTATTTTATCAACATCTGGGCACCTACATAGTGTCAAGCACTCCATGGTCGATGTTTTTCTTTTTCTTCCACCAATCTATGAAATACACATTCCCTCTTCATGGGGAACTCTGAGACTGGGCTGGGCTGGCGGGTTAGTTCTGGTTTCCAATCCACGCCTGTATTCTGCCGAAGCTTCCTCAGATCCTCATGCTTGCAGGAACTGCAGAAACTTTGGCTTGGTTCCATGCCTCTGAGATTAGAGAGAAGGGACGATTTGGGGGCACCTGTGAAGTATTTTGCATCCCATTAAGTTTTCATCACCTGGATAAAAGGAATTTAGAAATCAGTAAATTGGGGGGGGTAGTCTAATTAGCTTCAAGTGTAAAAGCATAAGCTTTTTGGGTAATTTAAGATAGATTTGCAATCCTATCAAGTGGATGTAATCATGTATGTAACGTGAACATTTCAAGGAGAGTTAATAATGACTTTTCAGGCACCTTGGGGAACTGAATGGGAAGAACATTTGTTCAGTGCAGTTAGTTACCTGAGCTATTTTTTGGTAACACAAATTCTTGAATGTTCCTCTGGAGAAGCGAGGCCTTCTGCCCACAACCCAATAGCAGTTCCTTCAGCTTGTGGTAATGTAGAGTACCACCATTTTAGTACAGTTTTCAACTCTGGCTATAAATGTTTGATCTGAAGGGCCCCTGGGTGGCTCAGTTGGTTAAGCGTCCGACAGGCTCAGGTCATGATCTCACAGTTCGTGGGTTCGAGCCCCGCATCAGGCTCTGTGCTGACAGCCAGCTCAGAGCCTGGAACCTGTTTCAGATTCTGTATCTCCCTCTCTCTGTGACCTCCCCTGTGTGTGTCTCTCTCTCAGAAATAAATAAAACATTAAAAAAATAAATATTTGATCTGAGTTAGTTCTTTAAATAGGAATTTTCTATTCTTTGGGTGATTTTCAATGACACCTTGGGGCCAGAATTATTCCTTTAGAAATGGAGCTCGAGTTATGAGGTATTAGTGGAAAAGTTCGTTTCCTACATACTTTTCAGTAACTCATCTCTTCCCATAATCAAAACTTGTGACTGGGTTCTGTTTAGAGTACTTCAGGGTCACTGAGACCGGGTTGAAAAGAAGGCATGTGATGACTCATTCTGTATTTAGAAAACTTTCAATTTCTCCAGTAGGTTGTGCAGACTGGCAACTTTGTGTAAGGTAGGAATGGTAACAAGAAACTGAATGATATTTAAACAAGTTAATAGTTATCAGGATAGGAAAAGCACTTGTAGCTGTTTAATGAGATTGGGGTCGATGAGGTTTTGGCTTTGTATTCTTGCAGAGTCCACTATAGGTTTGGTGGCCATACCCACTAGAATATTGTCAACCTCAGTTCTCATTGACTCAGGATCCAATTCCACTTAATCCTAGGGCAGTAAGATGTCTTCAACACCTATAGCTGATAGACCAGAATCGATCAGATAGATCCTTCCCTTCCACTATTGCCAGGAGAGGTTAGAGGGGACCCAGAACTGAAGGGCACCTTGTCCTTTTTGGTGACAGTCTATTCCTTCCCTTCCTCTCTGATGAGCACATTGCAGGAGCTACCAAAGTCAGACCTAAGATGAAGGAAGAATTGGGTATCCCATTTTGCAGTGTGCTGCCCTTAACCATTGAAAGTGAGGGTGGCTAAGTGGGTTGTCAGCTCCCTTTATTCCGTTGGTAAGGATAGACTCTCCAGTGCTGGGAATTCTTTCTTTCTAGGGTGGATATAGAACTGGTAGATTCTGTCCCAGACCTTGAGGAGTTAGAGATTCGTATCCTTATGCCCTCAAATGAGGAATTTTAATTCTTGCAGTCTCTTGAAAAGAAGGACCCTGGACTGGAGGCAATGCTTCCTTAAGTACACCCACAGAGGTGCTCACAGGTTTGCCTTAGCTTACAGGCTTACACCACAGGTAAGGATAGTTTCCTTTTGTTAGAGGTTCGCCCGGCTACTGACAGCTCTCAATCAGGCAACAGTCTTGTGATCTCTCAGCTAGGAGGTGGTAGAGCATAGTAATAATGAGTTCAATAATTGGCATCATCCAGGCCAGTGTTCACATCCCAACGTAACCAGTTACTAGCTGAGTGTTCTGGAGCACAGAGTTCTGAGCCTCAATTTTCTTGTCTGTAAAATGAGACTATATCACTGAGGTGTGAGCACATTAGAAGATTAAATAAGAATGTATTTCGGGGCACCTTACTAGCTCAGCTGAATAAGTTTCCAACTCTTGATTTGGTTTAGGTCATGATCTCGTGGCTTGTGGGATCAAGCCCCATATTGGGCTCTGTGCTGCCAGCATGGAGCCTGCTTGGGATCCTCTCTCTCTTTCTTTCTCAAAATAAACAAATAAACATTTAAAAATGAATGTATTTTAAGGGCTATCACAAAGCCTGGCACGTAAGTGGTCAAAAAATAGACATTAATGAGAAAGTTTTCCTAAAGGTAACCTCAATTTGTCATTCCTTAGATGTCAAAAGGGTCCCTGAACTTTCAGAAGAACCCCTTTCCCTGATACTCATCAACAAGAGTCAAGTATTGAGGTATCATCTGCTCTGGGAGAATGTTCATCATCCTGAAGTCCCCCACTTACCAGGGGACATATGCTTGCCTGTGTTCCAAGTCAGAACACACACTCTCAGCAGTCTACCACCAGCAGGGGCAGAAGGGAGTCAGCACCCCATAGACCACTGTTTTATGGGAATCCAAAGTGAGCTCACATTCAGAAAGATCACCCTTCTTTAGGGTGTGCTTCTTTCCGCAGGAGTGAATTAGGAGCTCAGAAATGTTTCTGCTCCTGAAAAGAGTCCCTCACCCCTCTTTCCTCTCAACATTCACAGCTTCTCCATCACTATGTGCCTTGGGACCAGCAGCAAAACTCTCAGCTTGTCCCTTCTCCCTTCTCCCTGTTCCACAGGTTCAGGACTGAAATTATCTCCTATCACCCCCATCGCGACTTCCCCATTGCCTTCCCTCACCCCTCTCCCTTGCCTCGCCACCTCTTCAACAAGATGTTCCCAGGAACATGAGGTCAATGGTGATCAAGAAGCCCTTTATCTGGAGCCTCTTCTGTGAATATTCTTCCCATTTCTTCCTCTGAAACCTGCTTTTCTCTTGACAATTCCTCTCCAGCCCTCCCATGTGGGGTGTTTACTGTCTTTTTACATCTATCCTCATAAGGAGTTTGGAGGTCAGGAGGGTGTCCTGCTTTCTTTCCATATCCCCTTCCACATCTACTGCTTTTTTTTTCCTCCATGAAAACACTCAGCCTTGAACCTCATGTAAACAGATAATATCTCTCTCTATCCTTCTTTGTTCCTGTCTTTTGCTGCCTCCTACCCAGCCTACTCCCTCTCCCTCTTTGATGATCTTAACTCCTAGTTAACTCTTCAGTGCTACTGCTGTTGTAATGCCTTGTGATTTAATGTACATTGATGATCTTTCTGATACCCTGGCTTCCTGGACTGATCCTACTAAAATGTAAGTCAGATCATGGCACTCCTTGTTCGAAATCCTCCAGTGATTTTCCACTTCATTCAAGGAGGCTGATCACATACTAGGAGCTTGGAAGTCATAGCAAAGACTCCAATTCTTGCTGTAATTGTTCCTTCCAACCAGCTACTCTGACCCTTTGCTATTGTCCTTTGTGCATACCATGAACACTCTTATTTTAGGGTTTTTACACTTACTGTTGCCTCTGCCTGGAACTCTCTTCCCCAAGATGGTTAAGTCCCTCAATTCATTCAGATCTTGAATCAAAAGCCACCTTACTGAGGTTTCCTCTGACTATCCTATCTGAAATGTTAGCACTCTACTGAGGATTTCGTATCTGACTTGGTTCTTATTTTTCCTCTTTGGCCTTTATCACTAAGTAATGTGGTATTTTAATTTATTGTTTAGCTCCCAGTAACTCCTGCCCTTATGATATAAGCTTCATGAAGGCAGGAGTTTTTGTCTGTTTTGTATCCACATTGCCTGGGAAAATGCATGATATTTGATACTTAATACATGTTACATAGAAGATGCAAGTACAGCACACATGGATTACAGAAATAAATACAGCTAGATGCAGTAACAAAAAGGCTTAAAATAATATGGAACTCATCTTTGTTGAGTTGAACATAATTTATATTCTAATAGCACATTTAAGAACTTTACACATTGTTGTGGCCTAGTCGTACACTCTGCTGAGACCGTCCATCTCCTTTCTCCCCCTTCTGGTCTTTTTGAGAAAAACTGGAGGGGAAACGGAGAAATGAGGCCTGAAGAGGGGAGATTAAAGATGAAGGGGAGAGGATTGAACGTTTTTCCTTTCAAGTCTGATTTATTGATCTCTGTATCTGGTATAGATAAACTGCAGACATGAAAGAACCTATAGAACGTCACATATTTTGTCCCATAAAAATGTCATTCTGGGTTAACATTAGCAATTACATGTCATTACTGGAGCTTTATTTTGGTCATTCATCCTGTTCTTCTAATATAAAGACAGGTAAAGAATGAACAGCCTGTTCATTATATTTCTCTTTGTAAAATATCTTTGTTCTTCCATGATTGATTTATAGACCTTTTCTTTTAAGCGATGTGAAGTAGAGCTAACATGAACTCTGTGTCAATACAGACGGATTGTCTTTACCATTAACTACAACTTCAATGAAGTTTATCCTTAAGAGGCTACTGAACAAAGCTTTGAAAAGTTTCTCAGAATTATGTGAGGAGTACTTTTATAACACAAATGGTTTTTGTACTTGGCAAAGATATTTACCTTCTTTTCAATAAAATGTTCCAGCACCTTGACAACGTATTGTCTAATCCTACACAAATATGGTGTTAATGAAGAAACTGAAGGAAAAAAAAGACATCACCATCAGCTTAATTATCAAAATCATCAATACTCATTTGCGATGAATGTGATTAAATACAATATGATGTGCGAACACTGATTGTTTCCTTGACTTGCTGATGTTAGTTTTAGCAGACAATATTGCAGAGTTGTTTATTTTGGGATTGCACTGCATTGCGATGTGTCTAACATAATATGAGCATTTTCTAAATAGCATATTCACAGTTGGGAATTAAATTGTGATTTAGGCAAGTTACATTTTGAAGCCTGTTGACTTAATATGAGGAAAATACAAACTTGTGATATTCCTAAGGTTTTGTTATTTTATTTTAAAAATTCTTTAATGTTTATTTTATTTTTGAGAGAGACAGAGACAGACAGAGATACAGAGTGCAAGCAGGGCAGGGGTAGAAAGAGAGGGAGACACGGAGTCTGAAGCAGGTTCCAGGCTCTGAGCAGTCAGTGCAGAGCCTGACACAGGGCTCAGACTTGTGAACCATGAGGTCATGATCTGAGCTGAAGTCAGATATTTAACCGACCGAGCCACCCAGGCACCCCATGTTTTAAAATACATCCCTTACAAGTGAATTTCTACAGAATTAGAAAGAGTGGGGTGAAGTGAGGAGAAAGAGATGTACAGGGGGATTGAAAATTCAAGGTGACTTTTATAAAAAATTGAGTTGCCCTATTCTGGTTCAAATACTAAAAGTTGCCCACTTCCCAGACCTTGCTTTGCAGATGGCAACACCGCACAGTTCGGGTTCAGCTCGTGCCCTGGCTAGAGTACAGTATGAGAGGTCCAGGCAGGACTTAGTGAGTTGGAGCTGCTGCACTGAGTCTTGAAAACAGTGTATGTAGTGGGGAAACATCAGAAATAATCACCAAAAAATGGCCCCATAAATCTTAAATACCTCACTGAAAAAACATGTCCAGAAACGAATGCTTACCATATAGTGTTTCCTGTTGAGGAAGCAGAGAATCCTTGGGTTATTCAACTGAACCAATTTCTTAAGCTCAGCTGGCAAATGCTCCATAGCCAATTGTACTTTGTCTCAAATAACAGGCACTGGCATAACATGGGTAAATGGGATGGCATCTTTAGCTTATAGTTTTAGTATTTGATTATGATGGCCTTATTTTGCTTAATAATAGCGATAGTTCTGGGGGGAAGGTGTTAGAACTTGAAAGGATTAATACTTGAGAAATGCACCAGCCATTTTGTGTGAGATGAATGCTCAGATGTAGGGCGTGACCCTGTGGTTACAAAGTATCCCATATAGCGTTCCCCAGCATGGACAGGGGGAACAGCAATTTACCCAACTGGTTTTCCAATTAACCAACCTGGAGACCCTCATGTTCACAGGTATTAGTAAATGAACAAATTAAAAAAAAAACTTCTCCCGTATAATTTTTAATCCCTTAAAAATGTCAAATAATAACACAGTTTCCACAGAAGCTAACAACTTCAATTATTGTTTCATCAAAAGCCTTTCCTGACTTGCTTGCTAGGACACGTTCCTTTATTATATGCTCTTATAGCAGCATGTCTGTGCATATATTTCCTTCTGTGATTATTTTATTGATGTCTGTCACCTACATACCTGTAGGTGAAACACGTGAAGTCAGGGGTCTTGGCTGCTTTTGTATTTTTAGTGTCTGTACTAGGCACAGTTAATGGATATTTGTTGACCAAATAATAAATGAATCAGTCTGGTCCATCATCCCAAGGGCTCTCATAGCCTAAATGGATAGATAGGACCCATGAATTAATGTGACCCAGTAATGCCCACAGGAGGGCATAAGTATGTGCATAGACTATACTAGTGAAATAATGTACCTCAAGTTTTCAGAAGGTTTATTTCAAGGAGCAAAAATGCACTGATTTGATCTCCTTTACACTTAACCAGTTGTTTAATACATGATTTTGATGCAAGGAAAGATACACTTCCTTTTTTTTTTTTGACATATATCCTTAATTATTTAGGACTTTTTCATGTGCAAGTGACAGAAAACCTGGTGTCAGGTTGGCTTTTAATGAAGGAAATAGAATCCCATTTTTAATAATATGAATAGTTAGGTATTTCACCTGATCCTTGTTATTAGGACAAATACAAATCCTACATTAAATAAAAAAGTATTGGAGACATGCTAGATTGTTAGAAATTAAAGGTCATTATCAAAGAAGGTGGAAGCCCAGAGGGGTAAATTGAGAATTAAATCTTATTTTGTTCAAAGAACATTTACTGGGGTGCCTGGGTGGCTCAGTCTGTTGAGTGTCCGACTTCGGCTCAGGTCATGATCTCACAGTTGGTGGGTTGGAGCCCCGCGAGGGGCTCTGTGCTGACAGCTCAGAGCCTGGAGCCTGCTTTGGATTCTGTGTCTCCCTCTTTCTCTGACCCTCCCCTGCTCAGGCTATCTCTCTCTCCTTCTCTCAAAAATAAATAAAACATTAAAAAGACAAAACAAAGAACATTTACTGAACCTGGGGGGGGGTGCAGTTTTGTTAGATACAGGAGCCAGAAGACAAGACACAGCATTTTTTCAAGATGGGGCACCTGGGGAGACCTCTTTCAATAAAATTGGAACTCAAAAAGACATTCCTTTTTTTTTTTTTTTTTTGAGTGAAAGAGAGCACAAGTTATGGGGTCAGAGAAAGAGGGAGAGAGAAAAATGCGGCTCACTCAAAGCAGGGCTCATGCTCAACTGATGTGGGGCTCTAGATCAAAAACTGTGAGATCATGACCTGAGCTGAAGTCAGATGCTTAATAAGTGAGCCACCCAGGTACCCCAAAAGGCCATTCTTGAAAGTAAGGTTGATCCAGAATTAAATTTGCTCTAGATCTCTACTCTCAGGGCCTTGTAGGAAAGTGTACTTTTGTGTTGGAAAGTCTGAATAATAGATTGGCTCTCAAGTGAATTTTTAGCTTAAATTTGCATCACTTCGATGGGTCCAATAAGAATCCCAGAATTGGCAGGGCAAATCCAAATCTTTGGATAAATGTACCTTTATCCTAGGTCCTCAATTTCTACAAAACAATGTCTAAGTTAGATGACAAGCAAAAAACAACAACAACAACAACAACAACAACAACAACAAGGAAGGGGATGAATGGGCAACTAAGCACAGAAGGAAAGGAGAAAGGGGGAACCATATTCTAATCCTACAATTTCTCATTGTTGCAGACTCCAACACAAAGATTCGAAGGCAGATATATTATTTGGGAAGTGTAAGTCACACTAGCTGGTAAGTGGAGATGTGACACAGGGGATGGCAGCCAATAAAGCCCAAAGTGGAGATGAGAATTTAAACTCATAAAGAAACTGGGAAATAGTACAAAACACACATCTCCAAACAATCCCACTTCAGAGGTGAAGAAACTCACCATTTTTGCCAGTTCTGGTCAATCGAACATTGGTTGATTGTTGCTGCAGTGGGGTTGGGGGTGATATTGTGAATTCCCTTGCACTACTAGCCAGCCACATACACGGCAAGCACAGTTGCCATGTTTCTGGGGAACAGAGCCGTGATGTGCAGAACAGACAGTGGACAGTGGCTGTTGGGCATCAGCAGAGCATACCAAAAGGCCCCACAGACAAGGGCAGGGCATTGATGGCAATGGCTACAAGAGAAATAACAGAAACAGACCCAGAAAGACTAAAGATAAAATGATCAGGCACTCATTGTAAAGCACTAAAATAAAGACAAATTTGAAAAATCTAGGGATGGTGTAGAAACCTATAAAAAGTGATGATGAAGTGTTGTAAATAAACCAGATAGAATTTCAGGAAATCAAAAATATAATAACCTAAATTAAAAAACTCAATGGGTGGTAAATTACACTTCAATAAAGTTGATTAACAAAAAAAACCTCAGTAGAGGAGCTTGATGGCAGATGAAATGCAGGTAAATAGAGCATTAATGAATTGGACGTCAAAAGAAATGATCCAGAGTGCAACACAGAGAGACAAAACAGAGGAAAATGCAGATAAGAGTAAAAAGATCTAATATCTGGTTAGGAGAGGAGAGAGTGAAGAAGAAGAGATATTTAGAGACAGCATTGATAGCTTTCTGGAGCTAATGACAGACTCCAATCCAAAGACTCAAATAACCCAAAGAAGCCAGAGCAGGAAAAATAGAAAGAAACTCCTATCTAGACACACAGTGAACCTACAAAGAACTGAAAGCAAACAGATAGTCTTGAAAGTGGTCATTAGAAAAAATTACATACAATGAGTGGCAGTTAGTAGACTGATAGCTAGCTCTTTAATAATATTGGAAGCCAGTGTTCAATGGAATATGATCCTTAATAAGTTGAAAATATATCTGCCAAAATAAAATCCTACACCTTAAAAAATCTTTCAAGAATGAAGATAAAAATATATATATATATATTTATTTATTTTTTAGAAACAGAGTTTGGAGGGGAGAGAGAGAGAGATAGAGAGAGAGAGAGAGAAAATCTTAAGCAGGCTCCATGCTCAGTGTGGAACCCAATGTGGGGTTCAATTCCATAATCCTGGGATTATGACCTGAGCTGAAATCAAGAGTCAGACCCTCAACTAATTCAGTCACTCCGGTGCCCCTCAAATAAATACTTTTAAGTTAAAGATCCATACTTCATTACTAGCAGGCCTTAACTAAAGAAAGTTCAAATGGAAGAAAAATGATCCCATATTGAGAGTTTGATATGCAAGAAGTAATTAAAAACAAAATAGTGGTACATATATTGGTGCATTTGTGATATTAGCTGTATAAAACAATAACAATGGGGTTAAATATAAATAATCAAAGTACATGACAACAATAAGAGAGAAGTGGAAATGGAGTTAAATGGAGCTAAAGTCTTCAAGGAAGTAGGGAGAAAGCACAGATTAAACATTATAGTAGGATGCATGTTGGAATTTTTAGATTACCACTGAGAGAATAGAAAAAGGAGAAATAAAATATAAGCAACTCAAAAGAAGTTGTAAGAAGATAAAAAAAAAATATACAGGGAAGGTGGGACAGAGTATATAGAAATGGTAAGAGTGTATCATGACCTAAGGTTTATAATATAAATCTGTGCACTTGAAATTTAAGAAGTTAAAAAAATAAAATAAAACCAATCTAAAACTTGGAAAGAAGGAACTAATACTACTAATTAAGAGTAGAAATTATAGAACTAGAAAACAAAAGAATAAATAAGATTAAAAAATTCATAATCTATTTCTTTTATTTCATGACTGATCTTGTTAGAGTTTTTTTTCTGAAGAGAGAAAGCATAAATAACTATTATCAGAAATAACAGAGACATATTATTGATCCTCCAGTTCTTAAAAGGTTAATGAGAAAAAAGTGTGAACAATGTTGTGTTGATAGCTTCGATAATTCAGAAAAATGGAAACATTTCAATTAGAAAAATTAACTTATCAAAACATACAAAAGTAGTAGAAAGTATGAATCGTCCTTTAATGATTAAAGGATCTAAAGCCACAAAGCCAAAGAAAATCCCAAATTATATAGACTTTCCAGTGAATCTGTCTGCCATTCCAGAAGAAATACTTCCAACCTAAAACTCTTTCAGAGAATCAGAAAAGATGACCCTATCCCAATTAAATGTTTAATGTCATAGTAACATTACTACAATGTACTAAGGTATAAAAAATTGTATTCATGAAGAGAAATAAAATATCATGAACAAAATATAAGCACACAGAATTATCTAGCTTTTTGCTGCCATCAAATGCCCAAACTGCCAGCAACAAAGACCAGTGCTGAGACCCTGGAAGTAGTGTTGTTTGTAGAGGGCATCAATAAGTCACTCGGGAGTAGGTATAACTTGTAAGAGTTGACAAACCAAAGAGGGATGGTAAATATTATCAGAAACTAGAGTTCCCAGCAGGAACTCCTTGGGCTGGGGGGACATAGAGAGCAGGGAATATTAGCAGAGTCCAGAAGCAGAGGCCTTTGGATAGAGGCTAGAACCATAATGGCACAAGGAAACATAAAGAGAAGGGCTATGCCTGGCAGGAGCTTCGAAGAGGGAGGAGACATCGCTGCTGCTCACCACTGCCCTAGAGTCTGGGTGACAAAGCTATTCCATGGTTTCTCCTCTCCAATATTCAATTTTTCCTCCAGTCCCTTCTTTAGGTCACATTCAACTGAAAACCAGGGGACAAGAGAATCTGTTAATGTAATACATACATTTACTTCTTTTGAGGTACAGAGCAAGGTGAAAGATGGAGAGTGTATCTGAAGGGCAAACAGAAACTATACAGTACAGAGGAGGAATAATTATCACAAAAGTTAGGCAAGGAGTTACCTCTGAGGAGTGGGAGAAGGATACAGGTGCCTTCTAATGTGTTGACAATATTCTGTCTCTTGCCTTGATTGGTGGTTACATTGGTGTTTTGTATGAATGTATTTGTTAGAGAAAGCGTGAGTTGGGGAGAGGGCAGAGGGAGAGAGAGAGAGAGAGAGAAAATCTTAAGCAGACTCCATGGAGTCTGATGTGGGGCTCGATCTCACGATCCTGGGATCGTGGCCTGAGCCAAAATCGAGAGTCCAATGCTCAATTGACTGAGCCACCCAAGTGCCCCGCATTGGTGTTTCCTCTATAATTGTTTTTGAACCTCACATATATTTTAGGTTCTTTTTGTGTGTGTGCATGATATAGCTCATAGAAACACAAAAAAGAAAATTCACGGAGTCACATAACTGAAAAACTCAAAGGTAGGATTAACTTTAAGGGTCTTTCATTCAGAGGTTCAACTGCTGCCAGCAATGCTCTTCTCTGTCACCCCACCTCATACTCAGAATGGCTGCAACTATCTCACTATCACCATACTGATTCTCCCTCCCTCTTTCTCAAAAACTTCAATAAATGTTTCATTAGGTCTTTCTGCATCACATGAACATTCCTCAGCCAATCAATGTGGCCAAGGGGTGAAGGGACACATTTCCATGTAGATTTCATTAGCTGAGACTGCAGGACAGGTGAATCCTCCAAAGGAATGAGTTCCTTTACCTGGAGATGATGGCGAGGCCCATCCCAGGTGATTCAGCTTAATCAGTCCTTATCCACCCAACTCCTGGATGGGTGGTTGCTCTTTTAGGTATAATGACTACTAGAACCTGGAGAGAAACAGAAAATGAGGGAGACGGCAACCGGAGCTCTCCACGGATTTGCCTTTCTGTTCGGAGTCCTGACAAGGTATCCTTGTATAATACTTATTCGTAAGAAGTTATCTTAAGGGGCACCTGGGTGGCTCAGTGGGTTAAGCATCTGACTTCGGCTCAGGGCATGATCTCACTGTTTGTGGGTTCAAGCCCCGCGTTGGGCTCTGTGCTGACTGAGCCTGGAGCCTGTTTCAGATTCTGTACCTCCCTCTCTCTGACCCTCCCCTGCTCATGCTGTCTCTCTCTCAATCAGAAATAAATAAAAAACATTTTAAAAATTAAAAAAAAAAAGTCATCTTAAGAAGTCACTACCTCTGGCTCTGAAAGGGATTAGAGATATAACTGAGAGGCTCACTGTATGAATGATGGTAATTATCCAATGCGGTCCAGATAGCATAAACTCTGCATTTGCTTTACTGCATAGGTGAACAGTATTTTTAGGTCTTTAAAACACTCTTAATAATTTCTTTGGAACAGAAAAGGCATATGTACCCTTTATGTCTATATCTTAATATATTATTAGCTTTTGATTTGAAACATAGTATGAATAAAGTTTTTAACTGTAACTTGAATTGTTGGATACATTTAATTAAACTCATAGGTGTGATGAACACAGAAAGGTAGCTGCTCAGAGTCCACTTTGGGGAAGGGTTCATTGCCCCAGCTGTTGGCAATGCCGTCAGCCAAGTTTCAGCTGTTGGTCCCTTCAGAGAGCCTCAGGTGTAGAAAGCCATCTTCCCCCAACCATGCCTTTCTAGGATGGTGTGATGGTTCAATGTATGTGTCAGCTTGGTTAGACCACTATACCCAGATATTTGGTCAAACTTTATTCTTGATGTTTTTGTGAACGTGTTTTTTTTTAGACGAGATTAACATTTAAATCAGANTATACCCAGATATTTGGTCAAACTTTATTCTTGATGTTTTTGTGAACGTGTTTTTTTTAGACGAGATTAACATTTAAATCAGACTTTCAGTAAAGCTAATTGTCATCCATAATGTGGATGGATATAATCTAAACACCTGAAGGCCTAAATACAAAAAGGCTGACCTTTCCGGAAGTAGAGCATTCTGCTGGCAAACTGCCTTCAGACTCGAGCTGCGACTGACTCTTCCCTGGGGCTCCATCCTGCCAGCCCACTCTGCAGATTTCGGACTTACCAGGCCTCCACGATTTCCTGAGTCAGTTCCTTAAAATTAATCTCTTTCTCTTGCTCTCTGCTGGGCTTGTGTTGTAGCTCTACTCTGCCCACTCCAGGTTCCTCCCCCTTCCTTCTGTTTGTGTTGATCCCAGGGACTTTTCCTACTAAACACACTGAATACTAAACTCCATTAGAGTTTGCTTCTTAGACAATGTAATTTATAACAAAGGGAAAATGAAATGTATAAGGAAAATGTAATTGCCCTTATCCCTGAGAAAAATATTCTAAAATCTAGAAGGAGGATATAAAAGGCAAGACAATTGAACCCTGGACTGGAAAGTCAACTCTGACAAGAATTCCCTAGTTTGGAAATAGAAAGAAAAAATATGGGAAAACTTATTAAGACATCTTGTTTATCTCTTTCATTTGGGTGGAAAACAATGTTTTCCCCAGCCAGCTACTTCTGAGGTTTGAAGGGAAAATGACTTGGACAGAGTTGCAGAGCAAGAAACACAGAGAAGCATTGAGCTTCCAGTGATATACCAGGGCACAACTCTATTAGGAGATGGGATGAGGGGTATCTTGTATCTCTGAAGTGAGAAAATGAGAAATAATAAATCTCTCTTCCTCTTCCTTTCCCTGCTCTCCCTCCTTACCCAATTCACCAGGGACTTATTAGAGCTGATTAGAGTTCTAGGTTCCCACTCTAATTTGTTACATTTTTGTAACCTACACCATGTACTTTTAAAGGTTAAGTGTCTTTGTCCTACCGTTACACTAGTAACTCTCATTAATTACTCAGAAAATAAGCTTAAAGTTGGGGCAATTTATTTTTTTTAATTTTTTTTTTAANAAATTAAGTTGGGGCAATTTAATTTCATTTACCTTGGTGGTGTTTGAATCCTCAACTAGCCCACAGATTTTGGCTATTGTTGACGTATTTCTTTTATGAATCTCGGGTATCTCTTCTCGATTTTCCTGATCTATTCATCTCTGTGGATCTATTTCTCTTTGTCTATGTAACACAGAAATGATATCTAATGTAGCAAGATAATTTGAAAGTTTAACATAATTGGGATAATTGGAGAATTGAACTTGGGTTGTGTTTCTTGCTGTTGTAGACACAGAAAGAAGGGATGGAAACTTTTCCTAGATTCCATTACCTAGAAAGATACTAAGACTTTATTCCCCAGCTCTGTCTTTCCCCTTCTCAACCCACCACCAACCATGGTAAGCAGAGCCCACGTCTTAGAAACAATTTTTGGGGACTTGATTTCTCTTTAAAAGAGGCACTGATATTTAGTCTGTGGGTAAAAAGTGAAAATTGTTACCTCAGGTGGATGGGAGTTGTGTTGACTGGAAAGAGGCATGAGGGGATTTTCTGGGATGATGGAAATGTTCTATATTTTGGTCTAGTGATAGCTACACGAGAGCATACAGATGTAAACATCACTGAGCTATACACTGAAGATTTGTGTACTTTATGTAAATTCTCTTTCTATATATACACATATAAAATGTGTATATATTAATAGAGTTGTACTAGTTGACAATGTCACTGTTCCTGAAATAGCCACAAGCCTGACTCTCCAGAGGCTGGGACTTAGATTTATCCCCTTGTTACTAGTCTGCCCTTGTAGACATTTATTCTATAAAAGATTGTCTGAGAATGTGTCTTAGAAGTTATAATTACCAGAAAATATTTACCTGCTTGGTAGCAAAGTTAAAAGGAAGATTACTATCAATTCTTCAAAATGTGGAAAAGGAAAGAAGAAAAAAACAAATAAAATTTCTTCTTTCCAGATTTACTTCCTACGGTCTGACACTTCCATTGTTAGCTTAGTCATGTGAAGGAGTTAGACATTGCTGTTAGCATTTAGGACAGACAAATCAGAAATCAATCCAACAAACTGCTTGCAAATCTGTTCATTTTTGTCAATTAATTTGTTCCGAGGAAATTTCTGGGTTTTTTTCTCCTCTTTGCATGAGGCCATTTAGACCAGCCAGTATACCTTCGTATACCTCAGTGACTTTTGGCTTTTCGCTGACCCTGTGGCCAGTCCCTATTCATAATGGTTCCATTGGATCACTTTGCTGACCTCTAGGATCCTGTCATTATGAAACTCTTCAGTACCTGAACCAGCTTGGTTATGTTCTTGATGTTTGAGATCTGTTACTTCTGGCCAATGGCCAATTTCTTAGACATGCCTAAAATTTTCTTATTTCTTACTTTTTGTTGTTTCTGAGGGTAGTATGCTGTCTTTCTCTAAATATCCAGAGGCTCTCTGGAGCCCTTTGAAACCAGACCAATACTGGACAATACCAATACTTCCCGTCCCTAGTGGGAGTGTGTATGGGTACAGTTTATTAATCTGTAACTTATTTGGGGTGTGTGCTTTTGTTTTCTAGAAATCTGCCATTTTTTGTGTGTCAAGAAAAGTTACAGATGAGAAATAGACAATCTCAAGAGAGGCCTTTGTTGGACAGCCTCGGACTGTTAGGGGTAGTGTGCTGTGAGGACAGAGACTCTGACATTTGTGTGCAGAAGATTTATTGGGGAATGTGTTCACACCTGTAAAGAAGTGAGAAAAGCAGAATTTTTAGACGGAGAAGTTTAACAGTGATATGGTTGCAATTCCCAATCATTAACATAAAGTGTTCTGCACCTGGGATGGCCTTCAGAAAACTACTAAACTGGCAAAGAGACTAGGCCTTTATACCTCCATGTAGATCAGCTGGGGAGGGAGCATAACTTTGATCAAAGCAGATTCCTTTAGCCAAGGCAAATTCCTCGAGCAGAACACAGTTGTGAGTCTATAATAGCAGATCTATTTCCAGTGGCTGGGGAAATGAGTGCCTTGGTCTTGATCCATTAGGATGCATTTTTTTGTGCCACTTGGACCCACTTGATTTATACAGTAATATCGTACCACCTGTGAAGGTGTCCTCCTCCAGGATCCTGGTTAGTTTCTTTTCCTGGAGAAGCTTAAAAAAACAAAACCAGGAAGATACACCCCAGCACCTGCTGCTATAGCTGATCTTGACAACACGATAATGCCCATCATCTCCCTCTTCTAATACCCCTTCTAGAAACCCTTCATCCTTGGTTAATACCTCTGATGCTCTAGATAGCTTAACTGAAGGGCTACCCAGACCCTAATCCATGGACATTGATGATGACTTGGTTATATGGTGGGCCTGGAAAGAGAAAGACTAGAAGTTTAGAGAAAAGTGGTCTGTGGAGAGGCAGGTAGGAGTTGTCAGGAAATGTGAAGGTCTTTGTATAACATGTTGTCATCTACCAGAGTATTTCAAGTACAGAAGGTTGGTACTTAATAATAACCAAGTACACAGAATGACTTGACAGTGTCAGCCAGCTTCTGTTGGTGTTGCTTAGGCACTTGAAGTAGCTGTGGTGGGAAGGATGGAGGCTATGTGATCCTCCTAGCGTAGGCTCCTGTTTGCCAAGACTCATGTAATTTCTGCTGCCACCAAATGCCCAATGTGCCAGCAATGAAGACCAGTGCTAAGCCCCTGATAAAGTGTATCTATTGAGAGGATCAACCAGTCATTTGGTAGTGAGAATTACACTGGACCCCTCCTACCATGGAAGGAATAGTGACCCATTGTGTCTGAAATTGGTACACATTCTTGTTCTTTCTTTCTTCTCTTCAGGATCCAAGTAAGCAACAAGATCTGAGAACAGAATATTGATGACAATATTTCCCCAAGAGATATGCTTGACATCAAATAAGCTGTGGCCATGAGCATGTGACTACAAGAGCCACAGTTTCTATTACATACCCTACCACTCAGAAGCTGCTGGCTTAATAAATGAATGAAACAACTTTTTCAGTTGCAGCTGAGGAGCCAGCATGGAGATCCCTTATGAGGATACAATGCCATTCTCTAGACTGTGAGATAGACTCTAAATCAGTGACCATTACTTGGTACTGTGTCAGGCCATAGGTCTAAAGTTGGAACCCATGGGCCTAGGAATCAAGGAGTGAAAGTTGGGGTGGCCTTATTTATTATCCTAGTTTTCATTTAGAGAATTTGTATTTCCTGTCCCATAACCCTAGGTAGACTC
Organism: Crocuta crocuta; assembly: GCF_008692635.1. Classification (NCBI taxonomy): domain Eukaryota; kingdom Metazoa; phylum Chordata; class Mammalia; order Carnivora; family Hyaenidae; genus Crocuta; species Crocuta crocuta. The sequence goes on along the minus strand of NW_027530019.1, from coordinate 8,165,173 downwards.
CTCAGGGATGAGGATCCTTAACATAGGAGCAGTGGATGAATTGTTGCATCAGGGGATTCAAGAGTTTTGAACGCCTTGACCCAGATTATCCATGCTTGGGGGCTGACTCTTAAGTGGGATGCTGATTTTGAGGTAGCAGCCCCCCGTTTCTAATTGAGCTAGAGTTGACATATAATATTAATCATAGGTCTACACATATTGATTTGATATATTAATGAAATCATTATTTGATATAATGAAGCTTACAAAAAGAAAACCAGGAAGAAATAATTATATCATTATTTGATATAATGATTTCATTTTATATAATGAAATGATTACTCCAATAAGTTTAATATCCATCATATCCAAAAAATTTAATTTTTAAAAAAATTTTTTTAAATGTTTTTTAATTTATTTCTAGGAGAGAGAGAGAGAGACAGCGTGAGCAGGGGAGGGTCAGAGAGAGAGGGAGTCACAGACTCTGAAACAGGCTCCAGGCTCTGAGCTGGCAGTCAGCACAGAGCCCGACGGGGGGCTCCAACCCACGAACCGCGAGATTATGACCTGAGCGAAAGTCGGACGCTTAACCGACTAAGCCACCCAGGCGCCCTGCAAAAAATTTAATTTTTTAAGTTTTATTTATTTTAAGATGGGAGAAAGAGTGCATGCACATGCACGGGGAAAGGGGAGAAAGAAAGGGAGACAGAGAATCCCAAGAGGGCTCTGTCAGTGCAGAGCCCAGTGCGGGACTCAAGTCCATGAACCGTGAGATCATAACCTGAGCCAAAGCCAGGCAGACACTCAGCCCACTGAGCCACCCAGGTGCCCCAAGATTTATTTTCTTAGCAATAGAAGACTTGTTGGTGTTGAGAATCAACCCCTCTTGGAGCTCTTCCACTCCCTTTTTATAATTAAGACCGGGACCCACTCCTCAGTTTTTTCTGCTCTATGCCTGTAGGAGTTAAGAGTCTATTTTTATGTTATCAAGGAGGGCTTCTGGCTTTCCTATTTTGCCTTAAAATGGTGATAAATGATCCCAGCCTGTCACTGCTTTCTTCAGTGCTTTGGGTGAACCCAGCAACAGCCAACAGATCCATATCCTTATAACTACTTCCATGGTACCTCTCAACTGCCTCGTATGGTGCATCTGACAATGCATTCCCTTCTGCTGATAATCCATTCCAGTTCATCACTCAAAAGTTTTCAACAATCCCCTCACGGCAGCAAGTCAGGGGATATTTATATTCCTCTTGCTACCGATAAGGACTCTTCTTTACCAGCTGGTCAGTGAGTGATACAGCTCCAAAATCCGTTTGAGAGTCTGTTTTGTAGGATCATCTCCAGTACCAACTGTTACACGTTAGGTTCCCTGGGAAACCGACTCTGAGACACTGATATTTTCATGCAGCATGTTTATTTGGGTGTGCTGCCTAGGTCAACACCTCTTGAGGGAGCCATGGATGCAGAATTGGGCCAAGGGAGAGGCTGAACTGCAGTGTAGTTGTAATAACCACTTCAGCCAATATCGTGAGGAACTCTAAAACTAGGCCCTTCGGCAATTTCCAATTTACATAAGGGGCCAGTCTTTTGTACCAGCACATCAACCAGTTGTTGAATGTAGGTTGCCCCTGAGGAGGAAAAGCAATATGTGCTACTTCCTTCAGTCAAGGGCAATGTCTGGGTGGGGACAGAGCTATGAGCCATCAGTAGCCAACACCCTTTGTGGCTGCGGGAATGAGTGTCTTAGTCCTGAAGGGGGCCTGGGGTGATATGCCACAGCAGCTACCACAGGACTCCTTGAAAATTAAGTGGTATTATCCCAGAGACAGAAAGGAATAGTGCTATAAGGTTGAAGAACATCCCTACTCTTTCTGTGATACTGGGCTTCTCAGACTTGGAAAAGGATCATACTATCACACTACCAAGTTCTGAAAGTAGACTTGAGCCTAACATGAAAAACAGTACCTTAGAGGTGGCTGAATCATAAGTGTTTAGCTTCCACATGTCTGTAAGCTGTGTATTAAATGTCTTACGAGTCTTAATATCCCCTGTGTATAAGGAAATATTGCCATAGAGTGCAGTTGCCAGCAGAATTGTCTGACTTTGAAAGGACCACACTGGACACATGTTGACCAGCTGGATCTGCAAGACCCTAGATGAATCAATAGGGCTAGAAAGAGCGGTCTTATCCCATGGTTGTTAGATTGCTATTGCTCCTGGAGGAGCAATTCACCTTGTGCTGTTGGACTCTGTCTTCCATCATCGTTCAGGCTTTTATCTAAGTAGAAGTGGACCTAGCTTGAGGATTCCATGTACCAAAATTGGTGGAAAGTCCAAAATCATATACTTGAGGAATCTTTTCATGGGTAATATACAAAGCAATGTGATGTTACTTTACTTTGAGTGTGGTGGAGTAATTTACCTTTGTAGCATTAGTATGAATTACCATGATGGTTTCTATTAAAAATATTTTCTGCTTCACATATCCCCACCCACTCCTTTGGTATCAGCCTCGGCTATGTGTGATGCATGAAGTGAAATGGCCAATGAGTAAAAATGGGTGTGTCACTCCTCAACACAAGCTTTAAAAGCCATTTCATGTTCTACTACTTGGTCCCCTTCTTCCTGTCTCATAAGATGAGAAATTCCAGTTAAAGCCTGCTGCATCAGTATGGGCCTTGACATAAAAATTCATGGAGCAGAGCCACAGCTGACTCAAGATGAAAGTGCAGAGTGAGTGAGAAATAAAGCTCTGCTCTTTTAGGAGACTGAGATTTTTTGAGAGGTTATTTGTTATCACAGCATGATTTAGCCCGAACTGACTGATACAGTTGAATTTCCATAGATTTCATCTTGCGTGTGTTCTGTTTGGAAACTTGATACATTCACTTAAAAATGACTAAGGGGCACCAGATTGTAGTAATTCTCTCTCTGGAAGGAATATTCTAAAGTACGGTTGGCCATTGTATCTCATTACAATTATCTGGTTGTTTTAAGTATTTTGTTTTGCTTTATTTTTTGTGACAACAGCAAAGGCTTGGAGAGGAAAGGAAAGTGGGGAGGGACATAAGGAAGATGAACTGGTTAAAAAAATTCCCTGACTGGGGCTGAGGTTGATGGGTGGGGATAATAGCAGCTCTGTAACTAAAAAAGAAATATAAATTGCTAATTTTGAATTTGCATTTTTGGAACATATATGTTATTATTTTGAAAGTAGTATTTTAAATAGTCTGTTCAGAAATTCTGATAGGATCTAGGGGAAAATGTAGGCTTTCCTGTATCTAGCTCTACTCTTAAAAATGGCACACATTTTATAGATCTAAACACACAAACACACACACACACACACACACAGTCAGTGAACTTAAGCTTTTATTTTCTTGAAGTTCAGTTCTTAAAATAGTAACACAAGCAGCCAAAGATATTTTCAATTATTTTAAAGAAGTTTTTATTTGTGTTTGACTAATTTATATTGTTAATTTTGGAAGAGGCATGGGGATTCTTGTTGGTCCATATAGCTTAAATTTTATATAAATATAAAAGTATGATTCACCAAAAATTACATAACTCTATATAACTATTTTTTTTTAATTTTTAATGTTTTATTTCTGAGAGAGAGAGAGGCAGTGTGAGCAGGGGAAGGTCAGAGAGAGAGGGAGATACAGAATCTGAAACAGTCTCCAGGCTCTGAGCTGGCTGTCAGCACAGAGCCCAACGCGGGGCTCAAAACCACGAACCATGAGATCATGACCTGAGCCGAAGTTGGATGCTTAACCAACTGAGCTACCCAGGTCCCCCACTATGTAACTATTGAAATAATAGCCACCACCTAAAATATACTTTTATGTGAGACACTGTGCTGTGTATACTTATATCTACCCTATATGTAGTATATTAGGCAATAACAAGATGGATAACCTCATCTGGAAAATGAGGCTTTAAAGACCATATTCACTGGTTTGTTGAAATAGGAAGTAGTAAAATGAGAATGCATGTGGAGTGCATGCATAGTGTAGTGTCTGGCACAGAGGAAACAGGAATAAATGATAGCTAATATGCACCCTAACTTAATGCTTCTTCCACCAAAAAATACAAGTTCTTAGCTTCAGTTTTTCTACTTTTCCCATGGACAAAATATTAGAGAAAATTGACTAAGGTCAGTGTATTGGGACAAAACCATTGTATGTGTTCTCAGTGTGCTCTGGCCTCCTCCTTTCTCTCTTCTTTGGTGCCACAGCAACACCTGGCCACCTTTCCACTTTTGGAATTGGGTGTGGCGGGCAGAATTCTAAGATGACCCCAAGATCTTGCCCCTGAAATACATGCCCTGTCTCCTACCTTCCTCTTGAGTGTGGGCAGCACCTGCGAATATCATGGGGTATTATTCACATGGTTATTTACTTCTAAAATTTATTTTATTTTTTAATTTTTAGAGAGAGAGAGGCAGAGGGAGAAAGAGAGGGAGAATCTGAAACAGGCTCAATACTCAGCATGGGGCTTGATCTGCTGACCCTGAGATCATGACCTGAGCTGAAATCAAGAGTCTGTTGCTCAACTGACTGAGGCACCCAGGCAACCTGCCACCCTCCATGGTTAGTTACTAATCCATTAATTTAAGTTAATCAAAAGGAAAATTACTAAACTGGCTTAACCTAGTCAGGGGAGGGAGCCCTTTTGTTTGTTTGAATGTGTTTTTTATTTTGTCAAAATAGTATTTGCCATTTGATAGCCACACACTGTCGAATTTTACTATTGACAACAACAAATGGATAAAGATAGAGCATTTTTTCATGCAAATTGTGGGAGTATATATGTTGAATAACAAATATTCCAGAAACCAATGTATATGTACCTCATTTACATATTAATGATACTTACTGTAAATAGAAATATTTAAAAGAAATAAGAAAATTTGAAATCACAACATGTGGTTTCTGGTCCACAACCAACCTAATTTCTCAGCAAAACACATCTATGTAGATATATACATTTTAACTTAAATATGCATTGGTTTATATCAAGCATGAAATACTACTTCACCTATAAACAGCTCCTGTTTTGACTCAGTTTGGTGCTACATTAAACTGGTCAAAAACGTTCCTTGATTCTGAAGACACTGTTGGTTGTCTGGGCCCAAAGTCCTCCAATTAAACCTCACAGGTTAGCCGAGGCCAGATGGGCTGTGGAGGCTATGATCTCCTGCCTTTTGCTTCTGGAGGGAAGCTTGTCTTTGGCCAGAGTTCGGACTAATCAGTCAAGCACTGAGTGTGGACATGGGGATCAGGAGGAGGAGCAACCCTGTTGAGGTTCAGGCAAACAGACCCACATGGCCCCTGCCATGGTGAGTTTTTGGACCAGGCCCACCTGAGGGCTTCGTGGATATGACGGCTCTGGGTCTGTCATGTTGATACTGTCACAACAAAACTTGGAAGGAGAAGATTTCTGGTAACGGTCTGTTAGCAAGGTATATAGATTCTAAGCACCATGGCCTTCTCTGCTGTTCTTAGAGGAACAGCCATTAGTCAGTTGAGGTGCCATCACAGGTGACCAGAAAAACAATCCTTGTCTTAAAACTCACTTCTCCCAACCCCTCTCTGTGCTCAAACCTGAAAGACAGAAATCCCTGTATCCCTGAGGTCCTACCTGGTCAGACAAAGTGTTAGGTAGTTAGGCATGAGCGAAGAGGGGTAAAGCAGTTGCTGGCCACGTCCTCAGAGCCACCCCCAAGATTTAACAGCCACACCTTGAGAACCACCTCTAAGGTGAACAGGAAAGGAAAAGCCTAGCCACAGAGATGGTTCAAAAGCCACATGAGAACTTCTAAGAGCTGAGCATGTCCACAAAAGGTGCAACTTGCCCTTAAGGTCACAGCAAAAGCTCATTAGAGACTCATAAATATACAATACATAAATAAATACAATTATGACAGAACATATCATGGGTAGGCACATGTGCAGAAGCCAAAATGTTATATAAATCATCAGCTGTCAATCAAAAATGTCAATCAAAGCCAAATTTACATATACATCAAAACAGCCTTAAAAGGATGCAGCTAGAACTTCTTGGCACCATTGCCCCTCTTGCTCTGGCAGTGGCCCACGTTCACTCTTGAAGGTGTACTGTACTTGCCTACTCGAACTCTAGCTCCCCATCCTGGCCTTGGGTCTCTAATTCTTTGGTGCATCTGGGACAAGAACTGAGTGACCTGGGAACAAAAGGAGTGAGGGAACATTTCCCTCATGTGAGCTATTGATTTAATTGGCAGCCTGGGTGTGGGGCCCGCCAACCAGCCAGTTCCACTGGAACTGTCTTCAGCAGAGTTTGGTCACATGGTGCTGGTGGTGTCTGTTTTTGTGGAAGACTGGAGGCCAGGGATGTATATATACCGGTCAGGCAGGCATTTTGAGGATGCTGACTTGCCTTTCTCAAAACCTAAAGTTTCGAATTTGAGTTATTAGTCCAGTAACAAAGCCTAAAAACTTGGCAGTGAACCACAAAAATCAGTTTGATGTGTATCTGAGAGTCCCGGGCTCAGACCTCTTTGCATCTAGCATGACTTAAAGTTACATCAAGATTAGTGGTGCCTGTTCCGAGGACCCACAGCCATTCAGTCTCTGCATCAACTCATAGCAAGAGTTACCTTTACTTAAATTTCTACATCAGTGCTTCCAGTCTGAGATTTGTTTTCTTGGATTTCATTTTCCACGGGAACAGTTAATGACCTCTACAGGGTACAGATTAAGATGTATCTATGTGACTAGAGCAGGGACCCAGCACCGGAACAGCCCACATAGGCAAGGCGGTCCTGGCAGTAGAAATAAAACACCCAATCAAAGGGCGGGTTATCTGTCACTGGTCCCGTCCTGAGGAACTAAAGGTGTCAGCACCCAGCCTCACTCACTTGCACACTGCCATCCAGTTCTACGATCCATCCTCTCTTGGCAAACATCAGGGGAGTCCTTTAAGAGAAGATAGGGCATCAGATGCTTCTGCTGGCCTTAAAGGAGCAGACTACTAACTGCTTAAAGGAGCAGTTGAGGAGGGTAACTTGGCAAAGACCCAAGAGAGGCCTCTAGGAGCTAGAGTAGCCCCCCACTAACAGCTAGCAAGAAAACAGAGACCTCTGCATATGGCCACAAAGAAATGAATTCTGTCAACATACCAGAGGAGCAGGGAAGCAAATCTTTCCCTAGTCAAGCCTTGCCATAAGGATGCAGCTGGCTGACACCTTGATGTCAGCCTTATAGCGCCCTGAGCAGAAGAACCGCAGAAACGGAGATAACCTTGACCCACAGAAACTGAGGTAATGGTGGTTTATGAAGCTAGGTTGTGGTAATTTATTATGCAGCAATAGAAAACTAATATAAAAGGAAGTGCCACAGAGCATGGGATCTGGTCTCCTAAGTGACTGCTGGAGTCAGATAACATGATCCAGAAGTACAGAGGAGTTAACTCCCCACAGGATGAATTTCGACAAATGGGAAATAAAAGATGGGAGGAAGATGAGCATCAATTCCCAAATTCCCACTCTCTGTGGCTACTCTATTTTTTATTTTCAGTTTGTAACTTTTCTAAAGAAGCACTAGGTATGTGCCACGGGAATATACCTGCTGCTTACCTTGCTTGTCTTTATGCAGCTTGTTGTGAATAGTAGCCAGCATGGTGAGGGAGCACATGGTACTTTTCTCATTTCTTTCCTTTCCATTCTCACCAATATGTCTCATATCTCCCAAATAAGATATCACTTTAGTCTTTCCCACAGGTTCTGTTTTCTGAAGGACCTGGGCCAAGTCACATACTTACGTGGCACATGCAGAGTTTGAGTCCAAGTCTGACTCCAAACCATAATTTCCGGATACTGTAGTTCACTTTAAGGAAGTTAAATTTAAAAGTGGAAAATACATACATGGTAGAGGTAGTGCACAACTTCTATGCTAATGACAACTCAGAAAGATATGGAATAGGGGTTTCAGATTGTCTTGTTATTTCAAAGAGAGTTGATCTAACTGTTAGAAGAAATAATGTCTGGCTCTTTCATTAAGTTCAATTCAAAATACACATATTTAGGAATAGGGAACTCTATGGCATAAGTGATACTAGTTTACTGTAAGGTTTGTCGTTAGTACCTCTTGGGGCAGTAAGTATGATAAAGAGTCACTTGCTTTTTCTACAGTGGAGACAGAATTTCAGGCATCTTTCTTCTCAGGGATTTTTGTTTTGTTTTTGTTTTTTAGTTGTAAATACATTTCCTAAGGTTGAAATTGTGCCTTGAACTGTTTCTGAGATGCTCTTTTCTTTGAGTGGTGTTCAGTGAGCCTGAGGCAGAGTTTGAGGCAAATAAACAGAAACCGTACCCAAGTGCATTTTTAACATTGAGTTCTGCTGGGTAAATGAAAATGTTCATTTCAGACTAGTTAATCTGTTTAGCACATTCGGGCCTAATAGGGTGGGCATCTCACTTTGCTGCCTTAATGGTAGGGCCCACAGCACAGGTAAGCCCTTATTTCCAGTTTATTTTTCTCTGTCTGAACTCTGGGTTACTTGATGATCACGATCACAAGTTGAGCATGTTGCTTTTAAATATGTGTCCTTAGCTCAGAGACTGCTGTCAAAAATCAACTTTAGGTGTGCCTGGCTGGCTCATTCGGAAAGGCATGTGGCTCTTGATCTTGGGGTTGTGAGGTCAAGCCCCATATTGGGTGCAGAGATTACTTAAAAATAAACTATTAAAAAAGAAGAAAGAAAAATATAGATCCTTAGGATTTAGTTGCAGATTCCTTGGAGATGTCTGTACTGCCCTGGTTCTTTGAAATTTTAATGGATAATCTGGGTTAAGTCCTTTGGCAGTCACGTTTATACCCTCAGTCATATGTGTTTGAATGAGAAGTGAATACCTAACTGAAGCCTGGCCAAACATTCTCTGTCAGGATTTTGGAGCTGAGATGGAGAGAGGGCTGATCTCCTGACCCGAAGATACGTACCCCTGAGGGCTACAGGGTGGCCATCTTCCCCCATATGGAACAGTGGAACTAAGAAGCCAACCTGACTTTATTCTGTGTGAATTCTTTGTTCTTTGTCCCCATTTTTATAGAAATGTGATATGAAGAGAAAATGCCAACAGGGATGATACTCATTTTCCCCTTCCTAATCCACTCTTCACCTTTCTCCGCCCTGATTTGTTTCCCAGGAGGCTGATCTCCATCATCGGACTCAAGGCGACTTCCTCATCCTCTGGCTTCCGGGTGGGTTTGGACAGTGTGAGGTATCATTGGGAGATCACAATGTAGGAAGAGAAGTCGGAGTATTTATTTCCTTGCTTCCTCATTCTCAGGTTGCAGATTTGCAGGGGTTGACTCTGTCTGAAGGTCACAGAACTTACAGGATGATTTTTCTTCTCCAGTTGTAGCTACAGATCTTGCTGTGTTTCAGTAAATGCCCCCTCAGGTCCAGCAATGGGGAGACACTATTACCACCTCTAGGTGTAGAGGAGGAGGAGGAGGGAGCTTCATCTTGCCCTGTTGGCTTCTCTTTACTCTACCTTTGACCTTTCTGTAAGTAATCTAATTATGCCTTTTGTAAATGCCTTTTGTTTCCTGCTGGAATCATGACTGAATGATATATGACCTATGCTCCCGAGGCTCTCCTCCCATTTGGGTCCCTGACTGTGAAAAACACCTATGATCTTAAAATAAACTTGTTTTCTGCTTTAACTAGTTAAATGTGGCTTAAAACCAAATAGCTTCAGCAGATGAAGATTCCTTGAATTACATGTAATACATGTGATATGCAAAAGTGTCTACTTATGTATAGACATACTTATATAATACATAGACCTAAGCAATTTTTCAAAATAGATGAGTTGTTTATCAATAAATAAAACAGGTTGTGATTGTATACATGGTACTATGATAAGCAATGCATTTGGTTTTTCTCTTTGGTTTTATTGAGCACATAATGGCACATAACAGTGTATCAGTATCAGTTATACAACATGATTATTCAATTTACATATGTATTGCAAAATGAACACCACATCAAGTTTAGTTAACCTCTATCACCTCACATAGTTACAATTCTTTTCTTGTGATGAGAAACTTTAAAATGTATTCCTAGCAGCACTTTCAAATTTACAATATGCTATTAACTTCAGTTAACATGTTTTATGTTATATCCCCAGTACTTAATTATTTTATAACTGGAAGTTTGTACCTCTTAACCACATTTACCCATTTCACCCATCCACCCCTCCTCTGGCAATCATTACTCTGTTCTCTATATCTATGAGTTCAGGTTTTTCGTTTTTTGTTTTTTGTTTTTTTTAATTCCACATATACGTAAAATCATACTGGGTTTGTCTTTGTCTGACTTATTGCACTTGGTGTAATGCCCTCAAGTTATATCTAGGTTGTTGCAAATGGCAGAATTATCTTCTTTTTAGTGGCTGAAAAATATTTCCTTGTGCTATATCCATTCATCTGTTGTTGGACACATGGCTGGTTGTTTCCATGCCTTGGGTTTCATAAATAATGCTACAGTGAACATGGGGATGCAAATATATCTTCAGTACAGGGTATGTCATCTTTGAAAAAATATCTGTTCAGTTCCTCTGCGTATTTTTAATTATTTGTTATTGAGTTCGATGAGTTCTTTATATACATCGGATATTAACTGCTTATTGCATATATGATTTATAAATATATTCTCCCATTCCATAGGATGTCTCTTCATGTTGTGGATGATTTCCTTGGCTATTTAGAAGCTTTTTACTTTGATATAGTCCCACTTGTTTATTTTTGCTTTAGTTGCCTTTACTTTTGTTGTCAAATCCAAAAAATCATTGCCAAGACCAATTGCAAGGAGTTTACCCCCTATGTTTCTTCTAGAAGTTTTATGGTTGCAGGTCTTATGTTCAAGTCTTTAATCCATTTTGAATTGCTATTTTGTATGGTATAGGATAGAGGTCTGGTTTAATTCCCTTACATGTGGCTGTCAGTTTTCCCAATATCATTTCTGAAGAGACTATCATTTCCCTATTGTATCCTTATAGATTCTTTGTCATATTAATTGACCATATATGTGTGTGTGGGGGGGGTTCTGGCTTTACATTTTAATTCATTGATCTGTGTGTCTGTTTTTATGCTAGCACCATGTGTTTTGATTACTGGAGCTTTGTAATACAACTTGAAATAAGGGAGTATGATGCGTTCAATTTTGTTCTTTCTTCTCAAGATTGCCTTGGCTATTGGGGGAGGGATGGTAATCTGTTACAGTTCTGTATAAATGTTACGACTGTTTATTCTAGTTCTGTGAAAAATGCCTTTGGAATTTTTATAGATAGCATTGATTCTGTAGGTTTTTTTTGGGGGGTAGAATGAACATTTTAACATTAATTATTATAACCCATGAACAGAGAACATCTTTCCATTTATTTGTGTCTACATTTTCTTTCATTCGTGTCATAGTTTTCAGTGTACAGCTCTTTAATCTCCTTGGTTAAATTTATTTGTAGGTATTCTTTTTGATGCAATTGTAAATAAAATTGTTTTAAGTTTTAAGTTAAGTCTGTTTTTAGTTTATAGAAAGGCAACTGACTGTGTTATATGTTGATTATATATCCTACAACTTTACTGAATTTGTTAATTAGTTATAGCAGCTTGGGGTGGAGTCTTAAGTTTGTGCGTGTATGTGTATATATTTCTATCTATCTCTATATATCTGAAAATAGACACAGTTGTACTTTCTTCCAATTTAGACACATCCTTTTTTCATTTCTGTTTTCTTCTCTCCTTCTCCTCTTCCTCCTCCCCCTCCTCCTCCTCCTCTTCTTCTTCCTCCTTCTTCTCCTTTGTCATAAGTCTTTTATTATGTTGAGGTACATTACCCCTGTACCCAGTTTGCCGAGGTTTTTATCATGAATGGGCCCAATACTTTTCTCACATCTAGTCAGAGGATCATGTGGTTTTTATCCTTCATTTTGTGAATGTGGTGTATCCTATTGACTTGCATATGTTGAACCATCTTTGTGTCCCTGGTATAATTCCCACTTGATTATGATGTATAATCCTTTAATGTATGGTGGAATTCAGTTTGCTATCATTTTGTTGAAGACTTCTGCATCTATGTTTATCAGTTTTAGGACCAAAGACATTGGTCTATGTCTTTCTTGTGTGGTCCTGGATTGGCTTTGGTATCAGGGTAATGCTGGCCTTGTAAAATGAGTTTGGAAATGTTCCCTCTTCTATTTTTGTAGGAAGAGTTTGGGAAGGATTTGTATTCTTTAAATGTTAGCTCGAGTCGTTACCAGTGAAGCCATGTGGTCCCAGACTTTTGTTTGTTGGGAAGTTTTTTATTACTGATTTAATCTCCTTCCTTATTGGTCAGTTCAGAGTTTCTATTTATTTATGATTCAGTCTTAGTAGGTTATATATGTTTCTAAGAATTTATCCATTTCTTCTAGGTTGACCAGTTGGGCCTATAATTGCTCATAGTAGTTTTTTATGATCCTTATATTTGTAGTATCAGTTGTAACGTCTCTTTCAGTTTTTATTTTGTTTTTATTCCAGTACTTTTTATTTCCTCTTGGTTAGTGGTTTTGTGATTTCTTTTGATTTTCATCTTTGCAAAAAAACCCAATTCTTAATTTCATTACTCTTTTCTGTTGTCTCGTTAGTCTCTTTTTTCACTTATTCCTGCTTTCATTTTTGTTATTTCCCTTCTTCCTCTAACTTTGGGCTTAGTTTGTTCTTTTCCTAGTTCTTTCAAGTGTAAAGTTAGGTTGTTTATTATAACAATATGCCCACAGTAGCATATTGTTGAATCTCTACATTTTGGTGATTTTTTTCAGTTTTCCTCTTTTAATTGATTTCTAGTTTCATATTACTGTGGTCAGAAAGAAAATGCTTAGTATGATTTCAATTTTAAATTTATTAAGACTTACTTTGTGTCCCAACACATGATATATTCTGAAGAACATTTTGTGTGCACTAGAGAAGAATGTGCATTCTTCTGCTTTTGGGTAGAATGCTTTATGAGTGTCTATTGAGTCCATCTGGCCGATGTGTGTTTTATACCTAGTGTTTCCTTATTGACTTTTTCTGTCTGGATTATCTATCCAATGCTGAAACTGGGATTTTGAAGTCCTGTATTATTGTATTGCTTCTGTTGTTCTCTTTTTGTCTGCTAATACCTGCTTTATATATTTAGGTACTTTTATGTTAGATGCTTAAATATTTACAAATGTTATGTCCTGTTGTTGGTTTGATCCTTTTATTATTATATTCTGCTCTTCTTTGTCTCTTCATTGCAGTCATTGTCTTCAAATCAGTTTTATTTGATATAAGCATCGCCATGATTGATTTTTTTTTTTTTTTTTTTTTTTTTTTTCTTGGGCTATCTTTTCCATCATTTCAGTTTTTTTTCTTTCAGCCCTTTGCATATATCATGCCACTCTGTTCTGGTCTGCAAAGTTTGTGCTGAAATTTCTGATTGTCTTATAGGGGTTACCCCTGTAGGTATAACAACTTATTTTTCTTGTGCTGCTTCCAACATTCTCTCCTTCACCTTTTGACAAATTAATTATAATGTNATTTTTAGTAAGGAAAGCCATTTTTTTTTTTTTTTTTTTTTTTTTTTTGGTTATCATTTGCATGGGCTATCTTTTCCATCATTTCAGTTTTTTTTCTTTCAGCCCTTTGCATATATCATGCCACTCTGTTCTGGTCTGCAAAGTTTGTGCTGAAATTTCTGATTGTCTTATAGGGGTTACCCCTGTAGGTATAACAACTTATTTTTCTTGTGCTGCTTCCAACATTCTCTCCTTCACCTTTTGACAAATTAATTATAATGTGTTTCAGTGTATGTCTCTTTGGTTTTCTCTCATTTGGAATTCTCTGGGCTTCTTGGATCCGGTTGTCTCTTTCTTTCCCCAGGTTAGGGAAATATTCAGCCATTATTTCTTCACAACTAAATTTTCTGACACTTCCCTCCCTCCCTCCTGGGCCCCCCCTTTTTTTTTTCCTGGGATCCTTTTCCTCTTAACATGGGTCCACTTGATGGTGTTTTTAAGTCCCTTATGCTATCTTTATTCTTCTTATTCTGTTTTTATTTTGTTCCTCTGATTGTATGAATTCCACTGCCCTGTCTTTGAGTTACTTTATCTTTGTTTCCATCTCTTCTAGTCTGTTAGTGAACCCTTCTATGGAATTTCTCAGTTCAGTTATTGTATTCTTTAGTTCTGTAGTTTCTCTGAGGTACTTTCTTATATTTTATATTGGTTGAAATTATTACTTTGTTTATAGATTGTTCGCTTGATATGAGTGAGCATTTTTATGACCATTATTTTGAACTCTTTATCAGGGAAATCACTTATCTTTGTTTCAATAAGCTCTGTTTCTGGGGTTGTATTGGTTGTTTGTTTGTTTGAAACCTATTTTTGAGTGTCTTTAATTTCTTTGCCTCTGCACTGGTTAGTGCATTAGATAAAACAGCCATCTCTACCAGCCTGGATGGAGTGATCCGGTATAGGTGAACCTTATTAATTCATTCCAGCCCTAGCTCTTGGTTATCTCTCAAATTTTTGTGATTGCTCAAGCAGCTTTCTTTGTTCTTGTGGCTTCCAGTAATTGAGGTTGTGCCAAGACCATCAGTGTCCCAGAAGGGAGGATCTCAGTCAGCATCTAGATGCGGGCTGATTGGAAGCGGGACCATTATGCAGCAGTTTTTAAAGTATGCAAATATACCACTTTCATGGGAATAAAATAGGAGTCTGGTGACTCTTTCAACTCCCTCTGTGCCAAGCCCCAGAGCTGGGCAGGTAGCCAAGAACCGCCTCTTTGTTGCTGTGCCACTGAACCCATGAACACAGGATCTGCTGGCCACCGGGGCCAGGCTCTAGAGGGATGTGTCCTCCGGGAAGCAGCTACAAAAGCTGGGGTGTCAGATGTATGCCCGAGTTCCTTTCATGTGAACACTGCCAACCTGGAATGGGCAGAAAGTGAATTTGAAGAATGTAAAGGCAGTCAGCATTTAGATGTGTGTCCAACTAGAAGCCAGACCCTCATGCTGCAAGTACCCAAAATATGCAAATTGGCCTCCCTCAGGGAGAAGACCCAGAGTTGGGTGCCTCTGTGCCAAGTTCTAGGGGAGATAGCCAGTCAAGAGCTATTTCTTTTTTCCCTTTTTTTGCTATGAGACCCATGAACACAAAAGGTGGGTTGCCAGACATGTGCACAAGCTTCCTTCAAGATGACACTGGCGACCTGGGTCAGGGCAGGGGAACAGTGTGAAGGTGGTACTCGCCAGCTTCCTGGGTTTCTGGAGAGGTCTGCAGTTGGCCTCTACACCTGTGTCAAATTAGAAGCCTGAGTTTGAGGCTACAGCTTTTAAGATATAAAAATAGGCCTCTTTTAGGGGGAAACTGGGTGATTCAGTGATCTGTATTTCTGCTGAGCCCTGCAGGTGGGGGAGCCACACTAAGCCACAGTGAGTCCTCTTGAGCTTGTTAAGAACTGTATCTTTGTTTACTATAGTCTGGTGAGTGTTGTAGATGCAAGCCCAATAGGCTTTCAGAACTAGGTATTTGGGGAGGCCTATCTCTCAGGTGGATGTCTTAAAAATTGAGTCGCTAGATGTTGGGTGCAAGCCCAAGTACACCTCTCTGTGGGAGGGTGAGAAATTGCTATCAGATGCATTCTTTTGTTAATTCTAGGACTTTAGGCATCCACAAGTAATCTGCTTTATACCTTTATTGTGTGTCATGTGTGGTATTTGCCTCTGTTCCAGACTTGACCATTTTTTTACTCTAGAAAAATTAATTTGGCCTACGCACTGCTACTTGCTAAGAGTAGAAGTGATATAGGGAGACCAATGAGGGAGCCAGTGATAGGGGTGGCTATGCAAGTGGTTATGAAGCTCAGAAAGCATCTCATAAATAAGTAGACATGCATACGCAAGTAGTGGCTAGAGGAGGGGACCTGAATGTGAGAGGATAGCAAACGCCAAGAGTTTCAACCTAGATTATTAGGATACTGGTAGTAGCAGTCAAATAACAATGAAAGTTGGTTTACAGAGGATGGATGAGGAATGGTAGGGATTTGGAAAGTTAGGTTTGGAATATATCCAAACCTGATGGAGAGATTGATAGTCACATGGAGTGAATGTCTTGGAGGCAGTTGTAAATATGATTCAGCAAAGAAGCCAGAGTTAGAGTTTTTCCTCAAATATATATGAAGTTGTTATTTTAAGGAAGGATTTTATTTAAAAATTTTTAACAAGGAACCTGAAAGATGTTTAACAGTGTTAACTATCTGAAACAGATAATTAGAAAACAAAACAAAATATTTCCTATGCAGCATGGGAAATCAAGAAAAATGAAGGTTGGGGGGCTGAGTGCTTTTGGACTTCGTATTCTCTGCTCTTTATTTTGCCAAGGGAGTGAAACAGTAGCCACCGCCATTCACCTAAGTTTGATTTTCATGTTCCATTCAGCATTATTTTTTTGCATGACCTTCTCTTCTCTCTTAAACCCTCTGGTGAGTGGGCCTCGGGAGAAGTGAACTCATTAAAATATGTGGGTTCATCATGAGACAGTAAATAATGCAGCAGTTTCACCCTAACTTTAGACACTGTGTCTATGTTGACTTGGGCATTTATTTAAAAACCTTTAGAGAAGAATCTTCTGGGTATTGTTTTGGCAAGATTTAGCAGCTATCTCTCTCACTTGAGGTGCATTTAGAGTAAAACTGACAGTTATACTAAATTGATTTTTTTCTTACAGGTATTTCAAGGATATTTCAGCATATGGTATAACTAAGTTTATCTGGAGGCACTTAGCACATTAATGGAATTCTTATCTCTCAGTAGAAAACAACAAAACTTGTCAAATGCTCTCAGCTCTGTTTCTTTAAGCTTGTTTGAAATTTGTTTCCTCATCTATGAAACAGAGGAGCTGAGCTACGTTTCCCAGATCCTTTCCTGCTTGAGGTTTCTCAGGACAAGTAAGGGATGGATGGCGCCAGATATTTTCTTCTCGGATATAAGGTCGGGGGAGCCTGATTACAACAGAAACAAGGCTGGTTTGGGAATCCGAGACTAGTTTGAATACTGCTTCCAGCACCAATTACTAGTTGTAGATAAGACAGTAAAACTTTTGGTTCCATTTTTACAGATAATTAAAGTAAATCACAAATGCCATATAGTTTATGACTATTTCAGGGACCTGCATACCATAGATACCTAGTCAGTTGCCCTCCCACTCTACCAATAAGCTTCTTTTTTTTTTTTTCTATTTCTAGGAGAGAGAGAGACAGAGTGAGCAGGGGAGGGTCAGAGAGAGAGGGTGTCACAGACTCTGAAATAGGCTCCAGGCTCTGAGCTGGCAGTCAGCACAGAGCCCGACGCGGGGCTCGAACCCACGAACCGCGAGATCATGACGTAAGCGAAAGTCGGACGCTCAACCGACTAAGCCACCCAGGCGCCCCCCAATAAGCTTCTTTTAAAAGGACAGTTTTATGGTAATTTTTATGTTGAAACTGTCCTTTGAGTCCCCATATGTTAAATTATAAGCAGAGAATGCTCTCAATGGCCCTTTAGGAATTAAATGTCCTGTGTACATAGAGACCAAGTTCTGGCTTTATTTTTTTCCCTTATATCGCTAATAATTTTTTTATTCAGCTCTGTAGTTTAATTTCTATATTGGGGATAACATTTACTATGATAACAAAAAAGAGAGAGAGAGAGAGAGAGAAACACAAAGAACTTGTGGAGTTCTCTGAGATACGCTGAGATGCAAGTGTAGTGTCCAATATCTTACAGCTTTTTCTGTTATCCCAGCCATCAAATGATTTTTCACAAATTAAAAAACAAATTTTTTTTACATTTATTTATTTTTGAGAGACAGAGAGCACAAATAGGGGAGGGGCAAAGAGAGAAGGAGACACAGAACCCGAAGCAGGCTCCAGTCTGTCAGCACAGAGCCTGTCGTGGGGCTCAGACTCACAAACCAGGAGATCATGACCTGAGCCAAAGTCGAATGCTTAACCGACTGAGCCACCCAGGCACCCCTAATATTTTACAAATTTAAACAGAACATGTATCCTCTTACCACGGCTTCTCCATTAAAGGGTAACCTGCCTCGTGGGAGACAATACTTCAGTCATCTTGTATGGTCTGCATTTAGCACAGTGACTAGCACACGGTGTCAGGACAGTAAATGTTGGTTGAAAGAATGTAACGTCTTTCCTTCTCCCATTTTGATTGAAGACCGAAACAGTTTCTGTCTCAAAGTTCTGACCTTTTATTCATTTCTATGTTTTTCAACTTATTGATATTTTCTATTTTAATAATACATTTCATATGCCTTATAAATTGCCTTAATTTTTGTGTGAGGCAGGCTAAGCATAATTTTAAAAAAAGGAAGATGCTGTGTGTTGTGTGTGAGCAGGCAAATAAGTTTAAATTGGTTTAAATAAGTGTTTCAAAGGATGGTAACAATTTCATTATATTGGAATGATAGCCCCAGAGGAGGGCTGTCGTTTTCCTCCCCCACAGAATTGCTACCAGGGCTTATGTTAAACTTAAAATCAGTCTCTGGTGTGTGGTTGCGTGCTGATACCATCATGACACAGGCACCAACATGTAAGCTTGGTAAAGTCCCTCTATTCTGCTGGGCACACTGATGATCTTTTTGCTTTGAAGTTTCAAGTGAAGCTGACCGGACAATTTTCTAGTAAGTTTTGGTTAATTTATTAATATTGGATGACTATACAGTTGTAAAATTGAGTCCTAAGCTTAGTGTATGTCTTCCTTGGTCATCAAGAAAGCAGAATAAAGCCAGGAACTTATAATGGGAAGCCCAAGACCAAGGAGCTAATTCTGAGGAAGAAGAGAGCAAATGATGTGAGAAAAGACACCAAGCAGTGTGATATTATGTGCCAATAACCACCTTTACATAATGAATTGAAGGGACTCTTATATATGTTCGCCTGGCAAAAGGAGAATGATCACATCCCTTCACGGGCTGTTGTGAGCACTAATTGCGTGAATCTATGTAATATAGAATACATCACATAGTGAGAACTGCTTAAGTATTAGGTCTATTATTATTTGAGACACAAAATGGTCCTTCTTCCAGGGCTGCATGATATAGTTCAGGTAATTTCATATACTACAAATAGCTGGATTATATTCTATTTCTAAAATAAAATGTGCATGGAGTTATTCAGTAAATATTTATTAAACAATTACTATGCTTGAGAAACAATAAGGTAATTTCTTACCCTACAACCTCTGGAAATCAGGTTCTGAGACAAGATTTTTGGGTGTTACAACTGTGAGAGGTACCAGCCCAGGGCAGTGAGTGTGAGTGGAGAAGGGAAATGAATCAAGGAAAGATGCGAAGCAATTCAAGCATTACCTTAGTGCCTATTGCTTCATAACAGACTGTTGAAGGATGTTGCACATTGCTCAGGAGTAGTGTTTAGTCAAGGAAAGAGCCATACATCAGGGGTTCCCAGGGGAGAGAGAAAAGAGAGATCTTTGTCTTTTTTTTTTTTTTTTTTTTGTCTTATTTCCACTGGTCCCTAAGGGGAGTTAACTCCCCTGTCTCACGAGTTTATCAAGCTTTTTAAGGAGTCACATCCACTGTAGTGTTTTATCTACCTCCAGAAGTAGAGAGGCGATCTTGCATGGGTAGGATGCTAGGAGAGAAAAATAAGGAAGCTTCTGTGCCCACAGAGTTGGATAGAAGTACCTCCAATTTGGTATTCTTCCTTCAGTGACTCCTGGATGGGTTTGTATGTACCTTCTATCACACCCTGGTTCAAAAATAACCCACAAGCAACCCATGTCTTGAATGTGTCTGCTTAAGACTGTCACCCACTTTCCCTTACTCCAATCTAGGCCTTCTTTTGGACTCTTTGAAGGAAGAAATGGAATTATATTTGTGGATGGCATGCTCAGAATCTCCTTTTAGCTCAGGTGTAACCCTCAGTATTAGAATATGCAAAAATTCTATCTGCTCAGGTAAATCCTAAAATGCCGGAAAATAGGGACCATGCATCATCTTTGGATTTCTCAAAGCCCTCAGTGACTGGATGGTCATGGATGAATAAATAAATATTGGTCATAGTGGTTAGCCCTTAGCTCCTGCCTGCCATATCTGGTACGATTTTCTTTTCATTTGTACCTTCTAATTTAGGAACTGGTTCTTGTCACCTTAACCAAACATGAGTAAGATTTTTCTGAGTTATTTCATTGCAGAAGATACTCCCCATTAAATTTCCTGTGGCAATGTATTTGAAAATCTGAATGCATTCTGTGATATTTTGCACTGAAATCTGGTTAGGTGCATATTCTTAAATCTCACTTTTACTTTATTCAGAAAACTTTGCAAACCTAGGTCAAGGATCTAGGGTTATGTAAATGGGAAGATTTGATCAGTCTTCAGGGAACTTTTGATTCAGGATAGAGGGACTCATAAAACGTTATCTCATGTCATTATCATGTAATGTTGAAGCTGCGATGTGAGCAGAAAGAAGGGAGAGAGGCTTTAGGGTGGTTTTCGAAGAAGAAATTGTGGTTGAGTTTAAAAAAGAATGATGAATGATGTGTGTGTGCGTGTGTTACAATAAAGTGAGGCTGGCAGGTAACAGATAGTGCACAATTGTGAGGGGTGTGTGCGTCTTGCATGTGCTGCTGGGGTGTATGTATAAAAGGGGGGAACAGTTGTATTCTTGTGAGGCTGGGGCACAGTACATATGGGGGAGAACTGGTGAGATCAGGCTGGCAAAGCCGGGGCTAGAACCTGGTGGCCTGTAGATTGTGCTACAGATATTATACTGGGGCAAACGGGACTCATGGAAGTGCTATCAAGAGAAGAGAGAATGCAAGCTTCTTGAAGTTTAGGGAATATATTGTAGATAACATTTGTTTCCTTCCTGACGCCTAGCAGAACTTCTTATATGTAGCAGGCTCTCTGGGAATTTTGGTTAAATGCTGGAGCACTCCTGGTTCTGGGACACCACATGATGGGCACAGATCTTAGCAGAATTCACAGCAAGACAGTAAATATTTAGAATTCTTTGTTCCTGGAGACCAACTTCTGAGGTATGACCTTGTATTTCATTCAACTTTGTTCTTCAAAAATTGCCGCTGTATAATACTTTTTGTCAATTAGTTGGAATTGCATTCAGTTAATGGCATATGTAATTAGCCATCTTATCTTGCTCTGAAGGGCACCTAACAAGAGGTAAAATGAGCTATTTTCGGTGGTTGTAAAACTACTGAGCCACAGAAACAGAGGTTGAGACCTTTTAAGGGCTCAGAGGAAATGGAGCTGAAACTAAAAAATACCATCACAAACGGAAACTACTCCATGAAAAGACAGAGAATTTAGTTCTGAATTTTGGAGACTATGCTGCCATATATGTTAAGTTCTCAGCAATTGGTTAACATGTTTTCCCCACACTCCCAAGCCCCGTTTTCCTTTTTGCTTGAAGATAAATATTGAACTAAAGGAGATAATTAGAGTTTCATAAATCTATTGTTTATCTTACCAAACTACAAAAAAAAATAAGCTGGTTAGTAATTAAAATTTAACACCTAGCTACATAAAATAAGAGTATTAACAGAAAAGCTAACATTTATTTTGTGCTTACTGTGGGCCAGGTATTGTTTGAAGTTCTCTACATGTATTCTTGTTTAATCCTTGTAACAACTCTATGAAGAAAAAATGGAATAACTGATTACACATTAGTAAGGAAATAATTATTCTCTCTACCCATGCGTGTGTCTCCAGAGCCGTGCTATCCAGTACAGTAACCACTACCTTCATGTGGCTATTTAAATTTAAATTAATTAAAATCAGTTCCTCAGCCACACTACCCCATTGCAGCTGTGCTGGCTATTGGTTCCCATATTGGATGGCACAAAGTACATTTCCATTAGAGAAATTCTGTCTATGCTCTTTTAGACCAGACAATGCTGTCACAGAGCTCAGAGCACTTAGAATTAGAAGAGAACCAAAGAGTCATCTGGTTTAATAGCTTTATTTCCCATGAAAAACTATTTGCCAAAGCAGTTGAGAGATTTGCTCAAGATCATACAGTTTATAATGGAGAGAGCCAGGGCACGGACCCATGTATCCTTATCCATCACATGCACTGATACATCCTACCTGCTTCTAATGCACAGCAGAGAGAGGGCAGTGAGGACAGACACAGTAATAACCATAACCTTGACCATCAATGCTTCCGTTAAGAGTAATCTCAGGGGAATGACTAGGAGAGACTTTAATTCCAAAGAGTGTAGAGTAGAGTTTACCACTGTCCTTTCAACAGCTTAATGCTAATTCAGGTAAGAGAGGAACACCAGAATGTCCTAGGCTGTGGGATAGACTGAGAGGTGGCAGGTATGGATTTGAAACTATATTCCTTCCTTCAAAGTCCAGGGAAATCTGAAGGCTTCAGTGACCTCTGCTTATTTGGCTATGATAATCCTATGGCATTCTTACCATGAGCTTTTTATGGATGGTTTGTGCCAAAAACTTGGCTGAGGCCTGGATCCTGGGAATATGTTAAAGAGTTTTCTGATTAGTATTTTCACTGTGAGTTTCTTTGATTTTAAAAAAACAACTAAAAAACTTTGTTATAAAACCTAATTAACATTATTTAAGTCTTTCATACGTTTGTTACAAGTATTATGTCCATGTTCTATAATCTTAACCTTTTTTCATTTGTATTTAATATGTTAAGCACCTGTAAAAGAATAGATATGGGGTGCCTGGGTGGCTCAGTCAGTTAAGTGTCCGACTTTGGCTCAGGTCATGATCTCATGGTTCGTGGGTTTGAGTCCTGCATCAGGAGCTGCGCTGACAGCTAGCTCAGAGTCTTGAGACTGCTTCAGATTCTTTCTGTGTCTCCCTCTCTCTCTGACCCTCCACTGCTCACGCTCTCTCTCTCTCTCTCTCTCAGAGATAAATAAAACATTAAAAATTTTTTAAAAAGAATAGATGTTTAAAATATTAGAATTTGTTGTCCCTCTTGCAACTTTACTGTGGTTTGATTTTTTTTTGAAGGTTCTCTGCTTAATAATGGTCAATAGGTGCTCTAGTGCCCAGCTGTCTTTGCCCAGTCTTTGAAGTTCTCAGACATGCTTAGGGCTGCTTACATTATGGGACTCACTGCTCCAGGGCTTCCTCTGGATGCAGGAGCACATTTGTTAGTCCACTGGGGAGCTGGCTGGGAATTAGCAGATAAGTGCCATCCTCCTTCTGCAAGCAGGACAACTCTGAGTTTTTACTTAGCCTCTAAGGAAAGCCATGATGAGTCACACCATTGGATGATCCCATTCACATGGGTGTGGACAGAACCTGAGACTTGCTTCTACCCAATAAGATGGCAAATGGACTGGGATAGTTACTCCTGTGACTAGGTTGTATATGGCCTTTATTATGTTGAGGTATGTTCCTTCTACATCCAATTTGTTGAGGGCTTTTTATCATGAAAAGATGTTGTATTTTGCTGAATGCTTTTAATACCTCTATTGAGATGATCACAGAATTTATACATTTTATTCTATTGTGGGATATCACATTTATTAATTTGCTTATGTTAAAATATCCTTCTATCTCCGATAAATCCTGCTTGGTCATGATGAATAATCCTTTCAATGTGTTGTTGAATTTGGTTTGTTAATACTTTATTGAAAAAACTTTTTGCATCCCTATTCATCTGTATTTTCTTTGCTGTTGTGTCCCTATCTGGCTTTGATATCAGGATAATGCTGGCCTTGTAAAATGACTTTGGAACTGTTCTCTCTTCCTCAGTTTTCTCGGAGAGTTTGAGACGGATTGATGTGTTTTTAAAATTTGTGGTAGTACTCACCAGTGAAGCCATCTGGTTCTGGGGTTTTTTGCACTGGGAGGATTTTGATAACTAACTCAATCTCTTGTTCTTGTTCTTCTGTTCAGATATTCCATTCCTTCCTCATTTGGTCTTAGGTGTTTGGATGTCTCTGGGAATTTACTATTTCTAGGTTATCAAATTTGTTGGCATATAGTTGTTCATAGTAGTCTCTTATGATTCTTTGTATTTCTGTACCGTCAATTTTAATGTCTTCTCTTTTATTTTTTTAAAAGTTTATTTTAAGAGAGAGCATGTGCATGGGTGGGGGAGGGGCAGGACAGAGACAGAAAGAGTGAGAATCCCAAGCAGGCTCTGTGCTGTCAGTGCTGAGCCCAACATGGGGCTTGATCTTATGAACTGTGAGATTATGTCCTGAGCCAAAATCAAGAGTAGGATGCTTAACTGACTGAGCCACCCAAGTGCCCCTTTTATTTCATTTAACTCTTTTTTTTTTCTCTGTTAGCCTAGCTGAAGACTTGTCAGTTTTCTTTAAGAGCTTTTTTTTTTTTTTTTCTAAAAATAATTTCATTGATTATTTTCCTGGTCTTTATTTTATTTCTGCTCTGATCTTTATTTCCTTCCTTCTAATTTTGGGCTTAGTTTCTTTTTCTAGTTCATTGAGAAGTAAAGTTAGGTTAGTTTTGAGAATTTTCTGCTTTCTTAATATATGTATCTGTCACTATAACTTTTCTCTCAGAATTATTTTGCAGCATTGCAGAGGTTCTGGTATGTTGTATTTTTCATGTGTTTTAAGATATATTTGGAAAATTCTCTTTTTTTCTTTGACCTATTCATTGTTCAGAAGTGTGTTAATTTTCATATATTTGTAGATTTTCCTGCTTTCCTATTGTTGTTGACTTCTAGTTTCATACCATTGTGGTTGGAAAAAATACTTAGTGCTATTTCAATAGTTAAAACTTGCTAAGTATGTTTTGTGTCATGTCATATATGGTCTATCCTGGAGACTATTCCATATGCTCTTAAGAAGAATGTGTATTCTGCTTCTGTTGGAAGGAATACTCTCTAAATGTTAGGTCTATTTGATCTAATGTGTGTTTCAAGTCCAACATTTTCTTCTTGATTTTGTCTATGTGACTTAACTATCCTTTGCTGATAGTAGGGTATTAAAGTCCCATACTAATATTGCATTGTTGCTTTCTCCCTTTAGATCTATTAGTATTTGCTTAATGTGTATAGGTGCTCTGATGTTTGGAGTGTATATGTATATTACTATTATGTCTTCTTGATGAATTGATCATTTCATTATATATTGATCTTCTTTGTCTCTTGTTAATGATTTTGCTAAAAATCTATTTTATCTGATAATATACAAAAGACATATAAGTATAGCTACCCGCAGTTTCTTTTGGTTTCTTCTTGCCTGGAATATATTTTTCCATCCTTACGTTTTTGAAGCTATTGTATCCTTAAGGCTGAAGTGAATTTGTTGTAGGTAGCCTATATTTGGGTTTTTTTGTTTTGTTTTTTTTTTTGTCCAGCCACTCTGTGCCTTTTAATTGGTGAATTCAGCTCATTTGCAATATTGATATGTAAGGGCTTATTTATGCCAGCTTTTAACATTTTTTGAGGTGGGGGGGAAGAGCAGGAAGAGGGAGGGAGTGAATCTTAATTAGGCTCCACACCCAGTGCTCTATGTCATGAGCATGAGATCATGGCCTGAGCTAAAATCAAGAGTCATATGCTTAACTGAGTTGCCCAGGCACCCCTATTTATGCCACCATTTTAAATTGTTTTCTGGTCCCCTCTTTGTACTTACTATATTTGTGATTTTCTGTGATGGTATGCTCTTTCATCTTTCTTTACTTTTTTACATATACTCTAGGGTTTTGCTTTGTGGTTACCACGAGACTTGCATAAGACATCTCATACACAAAATAATCCATTTGAGGCTGATAGCAACTTAACTTTGGCTACAGGCTTCACCCTTTTACTCTCCCTCTTTATATTTTTCATGTTACCATTTAACTTTTTATATTATATATTTGCTAATAAATTATAGTAGTAATAATTGTTTTAGTATTGTTTTCCTTTGGCCTTTATACTTAGAGGTTAACACACCATTCCATTATAGAATTAGAGTTGTCTAAGTCTGACTATATATGTATAGTCAGCCTATATATATATATATTACCAGTGTGTCGTATATTTTTGTATGTTTTCATGTTGTTGCTTAGTGACCTTTCATTTTAGCTCCAAGAATACCTTACAGCATTTCTTGCAAGACAAGTCTCATAGTAATGAATTCCCTCAGCTTTTCTTTGTTTGGGAGGGATTTTATTTCTCTTCATGTTTGAAGGATAAGTTTGCTATATATTCTCAGATGGAAATTTTTCTTTCAAAATTTGAATGTGTCATTTCACTCTCTTCTGGCCTATAGGGTTTCTGCTGAGAAATCTGATAACCTAGTGGAAATTCCTTCATAGGTTATAATCCCCCCTCAGCCCCCAGTGAATTAGAATTATTTATCTTGGGCTTTTGACAATTTTATTATAATATGTCTTAGAGAAGATACTTTTTTTGCATTGGGATAGTAAACTATTAGCTTTGTGAACTTGAATGTCCAGTTTTCTTCTCTGGTTTGTGAAGTTCTAGACTATTATATTTTCAAGTTTTCTTCCCTCTTCTCTTTTTATGGAATTTCAATTATTCTAATATTTGGTTTCTTTATGGTCTCCTATAGGTCATATAGGGATTTCCTTCCTCTCTTTGCCTTCTCCTTCCTTCTCCTGTAACTGGGATAGTCAAAATTCCTATTGTCTAACTCACTTATTCTGTTTTCCATTTGTTGTACCCTACTGCAGATGCTTTCTATTGCTTTTCTCATTTCATTCATTGATTTTTCTTCAGGCCCAGGATTTCTGCATTTTTAAAAAAATGATTTTTATGTCTTTGATAAATATATAATTTGGACCTTTTTTCATGATTTCATTGATTTTTTTCTTTGTGTTTTTTCATAGGTCATTGAGTTTCTTAAAACTAGCTAACTTGAATTCTTTATCAGCTAGATTGCAAAATTCCATGCCTTTGAGCTCAGTTAATGGAGAATTCTTATTTGCTGATGATGTTTCTTTGATTGTTTTTTAAAAAATGTTTCCTGAAGTTTTACATTGCTGCTTTTGCATTTGAAGTAGCAAACACCTCCTAAAATCTTTGCTTCTTGCCTTCAGATAGGGTAGTCTGCTCCTTAATGTTGTTACTATCTGGGTTTTTCTCTGCTTTTGTTTGAGTATACCTGTTCTCTTCTTGCCCTCTTTTGTTGCAAAATTCAAAACATTTACATCTTTGGTTCTTGCAAGTCACTAGGCTGGCTATTGGAAGCTTCTCTTGTTTTCTAGAAGGTGGTACTAAAGCTTATTTGTTGTTTCTCCCATGTCCTCAAACCCTGGCCTTTTTTTTCAGAGTACAGTCTTTGTCTACTGGAGCTTGCTCTCACCTGCATTCAGAGCATACATAAGGAGCTAGCCGTAGAGTAGAGAAAGGGTAGGTTTAACGCTTTAAGTGTTAGGGGTGCTCACAGACCTGGTAGGGTGATCCCCAGGTGTGGCACTTTCAGAAGCTCATGAGTAACCTTCTTTCTGAGTACAGTCAGCAGGAATTACATCACTGTAATGCCCTTTGATATTATATGCCTCTTTCCTGACCTCCTCCCAACTATGGACATCCTGCCTTGGCACTCTGGGTGCTGCTGGAGAGAAATGGGTTTCTCTACCTGCACTGCATGTCACTAGGGTAGCTGGGCACTCACTCACCCCTCTCCTTTTCTCCTACAGGAGAGATCACTGCTGCCTGTTAGTTCAGCCCCTTTGCAGTGCAGTATTGCCTTGAGGTTAGTGGTCATGGTGCTGGTCTTCTTACTTTCTGTGTTGAGCCCCACCTCACTTTTTTTTCTTCTTTGGCATGCTAGAATTTTCCCAAGGCTGGACATCAGACATCTCTCTCTTCTGTGGCTGTCTTCCCTCTCCAGGTTTTTTTCCTGACCATGGTAAGAGGTGTTGGGATAGGTTTGTTACTCTCGTAGTTCCACAGCCCCAAACAAGGTCTATCTGGCTATTACTAGATGTACATGTGGATAAGACTCCTCTCAAGTCTTTTGGCATATGGCTCTGGATCTCACAGCGCTCATTTTTGTCAGTAGCTGAGTATCTAATTCTTTGGTAAAAAAGGTGTTCAAAAAGGACAAGTGTCTTATAATGTCATGATGATTTTTTTTAACTTTCTTGAATGATGTTTTTGAAGCACAAATTTTTAAAATTTTGATGAAGTTTACTTTTTAAATTTGTTGCTTATGCTTTTGGTATCATATCTAAAAACTACTGTCTAACCCAAGGTCATAAAAATTTATTCTCCTGTTTTCTTCTAAGAATTTATAGTTTTATACTTTAGATCTATGATCTATTTTGACTTATATTTGCATATGGTGTAAGGAAGGTGTCCACTTTCACTTATTTATATTTGTATGTGGCTTCTAGTTGTCTTAGAATTTGTTGAAAAGACTACACTTTCCCCAATTAATTATCATAGGATCCTTGTAGAAACTGAATCATAAATATAAGCATTAAGTCTGTCCTCTCAATTCAGTACTGCTTATCTGTGTGTCTAATCTTATGCTAGTACCACAGTGTCTTAAGTTTTTAAATTTGGAAGCATGAGTCCTTCAACTTTATTCCTCTTTTTCATGATTGTCTTGGTTATTCAATGTTCCTTGTATTTCCATATGAATGTCAGAATGAACTTGTCAATTTCTCTTTTTAAAAAAGGCAGCTGTAATTGTGATAAGGAGTGTTTTGAACCTGATGATTGAAGTAGGGAATAGTAACACTTCAACAATATTAAATCTTCCAATCAAAGAGTATGGATGTCTTTCTAAGTATTTATATCTTTAATTTTTTACAATGAAGTTTTACAGTTTCATTGTATTAGTATTGCACTCCTATGTTAATCCTTTCTAAATAATTTATTCTTTTTGATGCTGTTGTAAATGGAATTGATTTCTTTATTTTTAGATTATTCAGTACTAATACATAGAAACATAGTTGATGATGTATTTTGGCCTTAGATCCTATAACCTTTCTACACTCATTTATTCATTGAAATAGTGTTTTGGTGAATTCCTAAGGTTTCTTTATATACAAAATCAGGTCGTCAACAAATATAGTTTGCTTCTTCCTTTGCAATCTGAGCTTATTTCCCTTCCCTTCCCTTCCCTTCCCTTCCCTTCCCTTCCCTTCCCTTACCTTCTCTTCCCTTCCCTTCCCTTCCCTTCCCTTCCCTTCCCTTCCCTTCCCCTCCCTTTCCTTTCCTCCCCTTTCCTTTCCTTTCCTCCCCTTTCCTTTCCTTTCCTCCCCTTTCCTCCCCTCTCTTCCCCTTTCCTCCCCTCTCTTCCCCTCTCCTTCCCTCCCCTCCCCTCTCCTCCCCTCTCCTCTCCTCTCCTCTCCTCTCCAGAAGGGTCTCATTACCCTCACTAGAATATCCAGTACAAATCTAAATAAAAGTGGCCAGAGCAGATACTCTTGTCTTGTTCCTGATTATAGGGGGATAAGATTTTACTCTTTCAGCACTAAGTATGATGGTATCTATGGTGTTTTTAAAACATAGATAGGGGCGCCTGGGTGGCTCAGTCAGTTAAGTGTCCAACTTCGACTCAGGTCATGATCTCCTGGTTCATGGGTTCGAGCCCCGCGTCGGGCTCTGTGCTGACAGCTAGCTCAGAGCCTGGAGTCTGCTTCAGATTCTGTGTCTCCCTCTCTCTCTGACCCTCCCCTGCTCACACTGTCTCCCTTTCTCTCAGAAATAAATAAAAAACATTAAAAATTTTTAAAAAAATAAACTTTGTCATAGATTAAATTGTTTTACGAAAGATATTATAAAGGCCTACCCCTAGTAGTTGTGAACTTATTTTAAAATAGGGTCTTCGCAGATGTAATCAAGTAAAGATGAGGTCATTAGGGTGGGCTTAAGCTAGTCTGACTGGTGTTCTTATAAGGAGAAAAGAAAGGCAGACACACAGAGGGAAGATGGTCATGTATGACAAGAGCAGAGATTGGAGCAGTTTTGTCACAAGCAAATGAGCTACAAGAAGCTTGAACAGGTAAGGAAGAATCTTCCCCTAGAGGCTTCACCAGGAGGATAGCCACCTCCCCTTATCCCTTTCCCCCTCCCTGCCCTGCCCCCTAAGCATCTTTTTTTCAGACCTACATTCTCTTTACTGTAAGAGAATAAATTGTTGTGGTTTTATGTGTATTTTATTACTGCAGACTTAAAATATTTTAAATATCAGGTTGAGAAAGTTCACTTTCTTACCTGTAATAGGTCTACTCAAGTTTTCTATTTCTATTTGAGTCAGTTTTGATAAGTGTGAGTTCAAGAAAATTGTATGTTTTATCTGAGTTATTTAATTGTTGGCATAGTTATTTATAATATTCCTAAAATTTTAAAAGCTAATTTCTTAAGTTTAATAGTCCTGTCCTCTCTTCAGTCATGTTTTTATTAAAGTCTTTTTTCTTGGTAAGTCTAGCACATCCTTGTCAATTTATTGATAATTTCTTTTTTTTAAATTTTTTTTATTTTTGAGAGAGACAGACAGACAGACAGGGTGAGCAGGGAAAGTCAGAGAGAGAGAGGGAGCTACAGATTCTGAAACAGCCTCCAGGCTCTGAGCTAGCTGTCAGCACAGATCCCAATGCGGGGCTAAAAACCCATGAACCGTGAGATCATGACCTAAGCTGAAGTCCGATGCTTAACTGACTTAGCCACCCAGGTGCCCCATTTGATATTTTCAAAGAACTAATTTTAAGCCTTGATTTTCCTCTTGTCATTCGCTATTTCATAAATTTTCTCTGTAATCTTCCCCCCACCCCTTCTTTCCATTTGATTTAGGTTTAGTTGGCTCTTTCTTCCCAGTACCTTATGGTGGAAGATTTGAAATCTTTCTTGGCACTATATGTATTAATCGCATAAAGTTCCCCTCTAAGCACTGCTTTAGCTAGTTCTCAGATATTTTGGTATATTGTATATTCATTTACATTTGTCTCAAATTCTGATTAACTATAGAAACTTTGCTTTAGTACAGTTTTATTCCTTAGTGCTATTGTCCTATATTATCTGTTTATAGTATACTTCTCCCATTTCATCAGTTGCCTTTTAGTTTTGGTGACTGTTTCCTTTGCTGTGCAGAAGATTATTTTGATGAGGTCCCAATAATTCATTTTTGCTTTTATTTACCTTGCTTCCAGAGACATGTTGAGTGAGAAGTTGCTGTGGCTGAAATCAAAGAGATTTTTGCCTACTTTCTCCTCTAGGATTTTGACGGCTTCCTTCCTGTCTTATGTTTAGGTCTTTCATCCATTTTGAGTTTATTTATGTGTATGGTGTAAGAAAGTGGTCCATGTTCATTTTTCTCCCTGTTGCTGCCCAGTCTTCCCAGCATCTGCTGAAGAGACTGTCTTTATTCCATTGGGTATTCTTTCCTGCTTTGTCAAAGATTAGTTGGCCGTATGTTTGTGGGCCCATTTCTGGATTCTCTACTCTGTTCTGTGGATCTGAATGTCTGGTTTCGTGCCAGTACCAATCTGTCTTTATGATTTCAGCTTTGTAATACATCTTGAATTCTGGAATTGTGATGCCTCCAGCTTTGGTTTTCTTATTCAGGATTGCTTTGGCTATTCGGAGTCTTTTCTGGTTTCATACAAATTTTAGGATTGTTTGTTCTAGCTCTGTGGAAAATGTTGGTGTTATTTAATAGGGATTTCATTGAATATGTAGATTTCTTTGGGTAGTATTGACATTTTAATAATATTTGTTCTTCCAATCTATGGACGTGGAATATTTTCCCATTTTTGTGTTGTCTTCAGTTTCTTTCATAAGTGTTCTATCGTTTTCAGTGTATAGATTTTTAACCTCTTTGGTTAGTTTTATTTATAGGTATTCTATGGGTTTTGGTGCAATTGTAAATGGGATGATTCCTTGATTCCTCTTTCTGTTGCCTCATTATTGGTGTATAGGAATGCAACCAATTTCTGTGCATTGATTTTATATCCTGCGAGTTTGCTGAATTCCTGGATCAGTTCTAGCAGTGTTTTGGTAGACTTCCTCCCTGCCAGTTTGGATGCCTTTTATTCCTTTGTGTTTTGTGATTGCTGAGGCTAGGACTTCCAATACTGTGTTGAATAAAAGTGGCGAGAGTGGGCATCCCTGTCTTTTTCCTTACTTTTGGGGGAAAGCTCTCAGTTTTTTCCCATTGAAGATGATATTAGCAATGGGTCTTTAATATATGGCTTTTTGGATCTTGAGGTATGATCCTTCTATCCTTACTTTCTTGAGATTTTTTATCAAGAAAGGATGCTATATTTTCTCAATTATATTCTCTGCATCTACTGAGATGATCATGTGGTTCTCATCTTTTTTTTTATGTACTTTTTTTAATGTATTTTATTTAATGTGATGTATTACATTAATTGTTTTGTGGATACCGAACCAGCCCTGCATCCCAGGTATAAATCCCACTTGGTCATGGTGAATAATTTTTTTAATGTCTTCTTGTATCTTGGCTAATATCTTGTTGAGAATGTTTGCCTCCATATTCATCAGGGAAATTGTCTGTAGTTCTCCTTTATAGTGGGGTCTTTATCTGGTTTTGGAATGAAGGTAATGCTGGCCTTATAGAATGAGTTTGGAAGTTTTCCTTCTGTTTCTATTTTTTGAAACAGCTTTAAAAGAATAAGTGTTAACTCTTCTTTAAATGTTTGATAGAATTCCCTTGGAAAGCCATATGGCCCTGGATCCTTGCTTTTTGGGAGATTTTTGATTACTAATTTGATTCCTTTACTGGTTATAGGTCTTGTCAAATTTTCTATTTCTTCTTGTTTCAGTTTTGGTAGTTTATATGTTTCTAGGAATTTGTCCATTTCTTCCAGATTTCCCAATTTATTTGTGCATAATTGTTCATAATATTCTCCTATTATTCTTTGTATTTCTGCAGTGTTGATTGTGATGTCTCGTCTTTCATTCTTGATTTTATTTATTTGGGCCCTTCCTTTTTTTTTCTGACCAAACTGGCTAGGGGTTTATCAATTTTGTTAATTCTTTAAAAGAATCAGCTCCTGCTTTCATTGATCTGTTCTACTGTTTGTTTTTTTAGTTCTGCTTTAATATTTATTATTTCCCTCCTTCTGCTGATTTTGGGCTTTATTTGCTGTTCTTTTTCCAGGTCTTTTAGGTGTAAGGTTAGGTTGTATATCTGAGACCTTTCTTCCTTCTCTAGGTAGGCCTGGATTGCTGTGTTCTTCCCTCTTATCACAATCTTTGCTGCATCCCAGAGGTTTTGGGCTTTTCATTTTCATTTTAGGTATTCTCATTTTCATTGGTTTCCATGTACTTTTTAATTTCCTCTTTAATTTCTTGGTTAACCCATTCATTCTTTGGTAGGGTGTTCTTTAATCTCCAAGTATTCATGGTCTTTCCAAATTTTTTCTTGTGGTTGATTTTGAGTTTCATAGCATTGTGATCTGAAATATGCAAGTTATGATCTAGATCTTTTTGTACTTGTTGAGAGCTGATTTGTGTCCCAGTATGTGATCTATTCTGGAGAATGTTCCACATGGACTTGAGAAGAATGAAATAGGATGAAATAGAATAATCTGTTAAGTCCATTGTGTCCAGTCCAGTGTGTCATTCAAAGACATTATCTCCTTGTTGATTTTTCTGTTGAGATGATCTGTGCATTGCTGTAAGTGGGATGTTGAAGTCCTCTACTATTATGGTATTATTATCAACGAGTTTCTGTATGTTTGTGATTAATTGATTTATATATGTGGACGCTTTCACATTTGGGGCATACATGTTTAAAACTGTCAGAGCCTCCTGGTGGATGGGTCCCTTAATTATGATATAATGCCCCTCTTAATTTCTTGTTACAGTCTTTATTTTAAAATCTAGATTGTCTGATATAAGTATGACTACTCCAGCTTTCTTTTGGTGACCATTAGCATGATAGATGGTTCTCCATCTACTTTTAATTTGAAGGCATCTTTAGATAAAATCAGTCTCTTGTAAACAGCATATGAATGGATCTTGTTTTCATATCCATTCTGTTACTCTTTGTCTTTTGATTGGAGTATTCAGTCCACTGACATTTAGGGTGAGTACTGAAAGGCATGAATTTATTGCCATTATGTTTCCTGTAGAGTTGGAGTTTCTGGTGGTGTTCTCTGGTTCTTTCTAGTCTTTGTTGCTTTTGGTCCTTCTTGTTTTGTTTTATCTTTTCTCTTCTCAGAGAGTCACCCTTAAATTTATTGCAGTGATTGTTTAGTGGTCATGAACTCCTTTAGGTTTTGTTTTTCTGGGGAACCTTTTCTCTCTCCTATTTTGAATGATAGCCTTGCTGGACAAAGAATTCTTGGCTGCATATTTTTCCAATTCAGCACATTGAATATATTCTGCCATGCCTTTCTGGTCTGCCAAGTTTCTGTGGATAGTCCTGTTACAGTCCTGATCTGTCTTCCCTTGTAGGTGAAGGACGTTTTTCCCCTTACTGCTTTCATGATCCTTTCCTTGTCTGTGTGTTTTGTGAATTTGACTACTATATGCCTTATTTATGGTTGATTTTGATAGAATCTAATGGGAGTTCTCTGTGCTTCTTGGATTTTGATATCTGTATCTTTCCCTAGGTTAGGAATGTTTTCTGCTATGATTTGCTCACATAAACATTCCATCCCTTTTTCTCTCTTTTCATCTTCTAGTACCCCTATGATCTAGATGTTATGCTTTTTTAATGAGTGCTCTAATTCTTTTTTTTTTTTAATTTTTTAAAAGTTTTTATTTATGGCTGAGAGAGAGAAAGAGAGAGAGAGCAGGGGAGGGTCAGAGAGAGAGGGGGACACAGAATCTGAAGCAGCTCCAGGCTCCGAGCCGTCACCACAGAGCCTGACGCATGGCTTGAACCCACGAACTGTGAGATCATGACCTAAGCTGAAGTCGGACGCTTAACCGACTGAGCCACCCAGGCACCCCGAGTGCTCTAATTCTTATATCATGATCTGTTGCCTTAGTTTCCCTGTATTTTATGCTTCATTATTCTTCATAAGTTTGTCTTCTATATTGCTGATTCACTGCTCTTCTTCATCCATCCTTGCTGATGTGGCATTCATTCGAGATTACATCTCAGTTACAGCATTTTTTATTTTGTCCTGACTAGATTTTACTTCTTTTATCTGTGCAGAAAGGAAATCTATGCTTTTTCAACCCCAGCTAGTATTCTAATTATCATGATTCTAAATTGTGGTTCAGACATCTTGTTGTATCTGTGTTGATTAAGTCCCTGGCTGTCATTTATTCCTGTTCTTTCTTTTGGGGCGAATTCCTTTGTTTTGTGATTTTGGAGGAAGAAAAATAATTAAATAAACAAACAAACAAATAAATAATAAACAAATAAATATTTGAAAATAAAAACGCACAAAAATCAAATAAAGGATCCTAATCCCAGGTGTGTTTTGGTCTGGTTGTTGATAGAATAGAGGAAAAAGGGAAAGAAAAGTAGAGAAAAAAAGGTGGGGGGGAAGCAAAAACTTCAAAAATTTTAAAAAGCGAATACAATAAAATAGAATAAAATGATATGTTAAAAGTAAAATAGAATTTTAAAAATTATAAAAAGTGAACAATTTAGTAAAAAAAAGATAAATCTTTTTTATAAAAATGGAAAATAAAAGTAAATTTTTTCTCTTTCTGTATTCAATAATAAGAAAAAAAGGGGGGGAATGGAGTAGATGGACCAATGAACAGAATGAAATCCAATTGAAATTATATCCAGTTCCTCCTAGAAGTCAAACTATGAAGCACTTTATAGTCCAGAAACTAATCAGGCAGAGAGACTTGGTGTTCCTTTAGAGCATGGTTGGTGAACTTGTTTTGGGATTGGTGTAACAGCTCTATTCTACATTAGATGGTGCTGTTAGTTTACTGGGGTGGATTGTTGTGGCACTTGTAGGCATGTGTGCGAATGCGCAGAAGGGGTGAAAATGGCACCAACCAGCTTCACAATCTCTAGTATCAGAACTCAGTGCTCTCACAGTGGGGCAACCAAGCACCCCACTTTTGTGTCTGGTTTCTGTCCACTCCCCACTTCTACACTGTTCTTGACAAAGCCATCAGCCTACCAAGCCAGCACCTCACTCCCGAGTTTTATCTCAGATGGGGCTGTGTTTCCAAACCCCTCATTTCTGAGGGCGCTGTGGCTTTGACCTTCTCGGACACTCTGGAGGAGGATCTCGCAGAGCAATGGCCGAGTGCAGACCTGCCCTCAGAAACATTCATGTGACTCTGTTGCTGCAAATGCCCAAAGACTGTGGTTGGGTGCCAGCCTGCCCCATAAAAAGTTCATAAGATTGTGTAGCAGCAGCATTTCAGGGATTATTGTAAATCACAACACACATCTGGCACTAGGCTTCACCCTTAATGTCCTTGTTCCAATACCAGTGAATGTGGCTGTTCTCTGGGGTGCGCTGGGACCTTTGCCCGTGGGGAGGCCACACAGCCTCTACCAAATATCCTCTCAGGAGGAAGCTGCCTCTCCCCATGTGTACCAAGGACCCCTGGGATTTCCCCTTCCCACCAGAGCTCCACCAGGTATTGAGCTGTGGAGTTTCAGACTCTGGACTCCCCTATTTATAGAATCTTTCTCTTTCTGGTTAAGTCCCTTAACAAAGGTTTACTACTCTTTCTCTTCTCTCCAGCTCCCTTCAGAGGAATGCTTTTCCTGTACTTTTCCCTCTGTCTCCATCGTCTCTCTGCAAGCAAAACAGCTCCCTGCCTTCCACAGCTTCTCTCTCACCCAGTTCACCTCTCTGTACCACATACCTTCTGAGTTCTGTGGTTGAAGTTGTGCAGATTGTTGTGTTAATTCTCATATCAGTTTTCTAGCTGTGCAAGATGGTTTGGTATTGATCTAGCTGCATTTCAGGGATGAAAGAGGCAAAACAAAACAAAACAAAACAAAACAAAAAACAAAACAACTTCCATGCTGCTCCATTATCTTTGCCCCTCCTCTCGTCTTATGTATTTTAAATCAGTGAAAGGCAAAAGAAGACATATAAATATGGTCCATTATTTTTACCTATGCATATACCTCTTCCTGTGTTCCTTCTGTCTTCATATGAAATTGAATTGCCATTTGATGTTATTTTCTTTCAGAATGAAGGACTTTCTCTTATATTTCTTATAATACAGTTTTATTGGCAACATATTTTCTCACATTTTGTTTATTTAGAAATGTCTTTATTGCACCTTCATTTTTTTTTACATTTTAAGTTAAATAGACTATTTTTAGAGCAAGTTTAGGTTTATAGAAATATTGAACAGAAAGTACAANTTCCGCCCTTCTTCTCCCCCTTGTTCCTCTGTCAAGTTCCTCCTAATAAGTCAGGCAGAGAAGGACAATTTCCTCCACTTTTAACATTTTACATTGATATTGTACATTTTTTATAATTGATAAGTTAGTATTGATACATCATTTATAAGTCCAATGATTACATTAGGGGCACTCTTTGTGATATGCAGTTTTATGAGTTTTGCTAAATGCAGAGTCATATATCCACAATTACAGTAATATACAAAATACTTTATTGCCCTAAAATCCCCTGTAGTATACTTGGTAATCCCTCCTCCATTAATGCTCCCTAGCAATGACTATCTTTTTACTGTCTTTACACTTTGCCTTTTTCAGAATATCATATAGTTGGAATCATAAAACATGTAGATTTTTCATACTGGTTTCTTTCACTTAGCAATATATATTTAAGGCTCCTCCATGCCTCTGCATGGCTTGAAAGCTCATTTCTTTTTATTGCTAAATAATATTCCATTGCATGCGTGTTCCAGTTTGTTTATCCAGTCACTTACTGATGGACATCTTGGTTTGCTTTCAAGTTTTGGCAATTAAGAATAAAGCTGCTATAAAAATTTATGTGCAGATTTTATGTAGAGGTTTTCGGTTTATTTGGGTAAATACCTAAGAGCACAATTGCTGGAATGTATAAGAAGACTATGTTTATCCTTGTAAAAAAACTGTCAAACTGTCTTCCAAAGTGGTTGTACCAATTTGCAGTCCCATCGTCAGGAAATGAGAATTTCTATTGTACCACATCACCTCCAGCATTTGGTTGACCTAAGCTTTTGGAACATAGCCATTCTAATAGCCATTCTAATGAGTAGTATCTCTGTTATTTTAATGGTAATACCCTAGTTACATATAATTTAACACATTTTTCCATTCGTTTATTTTCTGTCTGTGTATCTTCTTTGGAGTGGTGTCTGTGTTCTTTTGCCCACTTTTTAATTGGGTTGTTTACTTATTGTTTAATTTTCAAAGTTCTTTGCATATTTTGGATTCAAATCCTTGATCAAAGATGTGTTTTTCAAACATTTTCTCCCAGTCTGTGGCTTGTCTTCTCATTCTCTTAATATGTTAAACAGAGTAGAAGTCTTTAATTTTAATAAAGTTCAACTTAATTTTTTTTCATGGATTATGCTTTTAGTATATTTAAAAATTATTGTCAAACCCAAGGTCACTTCAATTTTCTCTTCTAGAAGTTTTGTAGCATTGCGTTTTACATTTAGGTCTACCATTTGTATTGAGTTAATATTTGTCATATATGTAAGGTCAATGTGTAGATTCAATTTTTTTTTTTTGCATGTGAATGTCCAATTATTCCATTACTCCTTCCTCCCTTGGAATGCCTTTGCTTCTTTTCAAAGATTGATTTGCTATATTTGTGTGGGTTTATTTATGGGTTCTCTATTATGTTCCACTTATCTATTTGCCTCTTTTTTCATTAGCACTGTCTTGATTTCTATGGCTTTATAAGAAGTCTTGAAGTTTGGTGGTATCCGTGTTCTGATTTTTAAAGAAAGTGTATCAAATTACCATTCTGAGTCTTTTGTCCTTCCATATAAACTTTAGAATCTTCGGACTTATCTTACATTTTAGGTACCTCTGGAATATTTGGAAACCTGTGTGAGTACAGACTTGTTAGGATTATATTTGTCAGAGAAAAATGAGGAAGTCCCTGAGGAAAACTCACTGGGGTGGAGAATTAAATGACTAGACTTCAATCGTGGGGCAGGGGGAAGGTGTGAAATAAAGTCAGAGGAAAGGGAATCTCCCTGTGAATATGAGAGTATGAAACAAGGTGTTCATCAGGTATTAAAAGATACATCACTGCAGGCAATGGGCTTTCTGGGTGGTCCACAGGTTGGTGGTGGGGATGTGCTGCTTGGGAATGTCAGGGTACTATTTCTGTCCCTCTTTCCTTCAGATGAGATATAGATTTACCTAGAATTTAAGAAATAGTAGATCTTGGGGTGCCTGGCTGGCTCAGTCACCTAAGTGTGTAATTCTTGATTTCTGGTCAGGTCATGATCTCCTGGCTCCTAAGTTCGAGTCCCACGTTGGACTCAGTGGCTGACCATGTGGAGCCTGCTTGGGATGCTCTATCTCTCCCTCGTATGTTCCTCCCCGACTCGTGCTCACTCTCTACCTCAAAACAAACAAACAAATAAATAAGAAATAGTAGACCTTGATGTTGGCAGCATTCCCTTAATTGGAAGCATCCAGATCATTAGTCACTTGTGTTTTCTTCATAGGGTAAGACATTTGTGATTTAGCATATTGTTAGCTTTCTGATCTGGTAAGCCATGTCTCACATGCACACTGCTCCTTGGCAGCTGTGAGCTGGTTGGTGTTGGATGTGGACAACTGAATAAAATCCTATCAGCCTAGGGGATAGAGCTTTTAAAATGGGAGCTTCCTGGTCAGAATTCACACATATTATGGTTGGACAGAAAGGGAAAACTGGTGCTTTATTAGGTTGTCTTTGCTGTGGCCGTTGCCATGTTGTGATATGAGGTGGTGGAATCCATACTTCCTTCTTGGCACAGTGAAATTAAGACGTCACTAGCATGATAACAACAGAGGTGATGTCAGCATCTTCAGAATTTTAGCACTCGTTTGTGTCTCTAGTGGGAAGATTGCCAATGTTGTGTTTCTTGGCAAGCTCTAAGGACAGAAGTGAGGCACTCAATGTGGTTTTGTATAGTCCTGTCCAGATAAATAATAGTAATAATCTATAGCTTTAAAAACTCTAAAAAAACAGGTTTGCAGCAAAATTAAGGTACAGAGGTTTTCCATATCGCTTCTACCTGCACACATGAATAGCCTCCCCCATTATCAGTGTTCCTTACTGGAGGGGTACGTATGTTACAATTGATCATCCCATGTTGATACATCAGTCACTTAAAGCCCATAGTTTACCTTAGGGTTTATTTGGGGTCTTTTACATTCTGTGGGTTTGGAAAATGTGTAATGACATACAGAGTATTTTCACTGTCCTATATATACCCTCTGCTCCACCAGTTCATCTCTCAACTCTCCCCTCCCCCTGTCATAATAGCTTTTTGAAATCTTACTATGCTAGCAAACACTCTGCAATATCACTTGAGAAGTAGATCTTTTCATTATCTTCATTTCGCAAGTGAGAAAAACGGAGATAGAGAAGTTGAGAGGCTTGAACATATCTCAATGAGGCCTAGCAAGTAGGGAAAGAAGGAATCTAATTCCCAAGTCAACACTGTTGACTAATACCCTGTATTCCCTCTTCAGAGGCTCTTAAAAGGAAGTATGGATGACTCTGGTAGGCAGGAGGAAGACCAGTTCTCTGGAAAACCGCTTTGCTATGTAGAGTTATCTCAGTTCTTTTTTTTTTTTCCCCCCCAGGCTAGAGTGTCCTTGAAAAATGCTTTTTAGTGTTTTTATGTTTTTTGTTTTTTTTAATTTTTATTCGTGTAGAATAAAGCAATTTAATAGACAACATTTTTGTTTCAAATTGCTATACTTGTCATGAGTATTAAAAACATATTTTCTTTAATCACATATTTATAGATGTTATCTCATATCAAAATGAAATTTACAGAAAAATTGGGTAATTTCTTTTGCTGTGATTCTCACATATACTGAAACATTTATCATTACTATATGTTTATTCTCTTCATAACATTCCTACTATTTTACTTATTCACCTTTGAAACAAAGCAATTAAGTTACATTTCTCTACATTTTATTGTCAACAGAGAATCTATAACCTGCTGTATAGTGTTATAATGACTTTATTTGCATCTTTTCTGAGCAGTGAGAATTACCATTATTTACCAGAGTAATCACATTTGAAGTGTTTCAGAAAGAAATTTTTGTTCTATACCATCTGCCAAATTTACTTATTAACACTTTTTTGAACTGGTAACTCTCCAAATATGTTGCTAGTCCAGAGTTTTCTTCTGTGCACTAAAACCTTGAGTTAATTATCAACTGAACACTTTTGATTTCAATTATTCCTATGAATGAACACTCTAATGCCTTGTCCAGGTTCCTATTTAGGAATCAAATACCTCTTACTGTAACTATGAGAGTATTTACAGCTGTCAGCCCTTTTCAGGGATTGCCCTAGCCAAAGAAAGGTACTTCATCCAGTCTTGTGCCCTTTTCTTGGGGCAGCTCCCTTCCAGTGACTGATAAATATAGAGGTATAAACACCTGACCATCTCACTCAGATAGGGACAAGTCTAAGGGTTATGGTGTCTTCAAAACTCTCTACTCCACTGCTGCCTAACGGTGATGCTAAGCAACCCTGATTCTTTTTCTTTCCTCCCTTTCATCACGAGTTAATTCCAAAGGCCTTCTCTAATAGAACACCTACATGCTTACTTGTGCTTCAGAGTCAACTTCCCAGGAAACCCAGCTTGAGATACTGACAGCCATCTCAAATTTGGTATGCCTAAACTTAACATGGATTTGGGGAAGAAGATAAGTATGCTTATTGTGTTACCTAAACCAGTTAATTGCACCAGCGTCCACACTAACACCCAAGTGAGAGATCCGGGATTTGCCCTGGATTCTTTTTCATCACTATGATTTCTTTAGTTATCTACCTGGTTGACTCTGAAATTCATTTCCAAATACTTCCTTTTCTCTTCATCCCAACTGTCACTGCTATGGCTCAAGCCCCCATTATTTCTTTCCTGTTTACAGCAGCAGCCTTATAACTGAAAGATTTGTAGCAGATGCTGTCAGTGGCCTGCTGTATCCCTTGACACTCACTATTCCCAGATTTGCCACAGGCTTGTTAAAGCGAGCACCTGCACCTCTCTGCCTGAGGGCTTTCTTTGGCCTCTGGTGATTGTTGAGATGGTGCCATGGCCAGACAGGGAGTTCTGGGGAGTTAACACTCCCAGAAGCAACCCTCAACCACTGATGGATGGGAATTGGTGCACAACTACTCTGATAGGAAACCAAGGTGTGTTCTACATGGCCTCTCAGGGGTCACCTGTGGGCTAGTTGTCCGTAGTGATAACCTTTGTAGTAATGTAAACTTCAGTGACCTACTTCCTTGTCCTATCATACTTCTTCACTGTGGTATCAATGTTTCCTGGTATCACTTCCCTTAGGAACTGGCTATAAAGACTTTACCTTAGGCTAAATTACCTCAGTAGCAAACCCTGACATGAAGGTTTGAGTGCAGGAAGAGTTATCTGAGTGAAACACAAATGTGATCATTTAATTGCTTTATTTAAAAATTCAAGTTGCTAAAGGTAAACCCCGAAGTCCTTAGTATGCCATCCCAAACTCTTCATCACTTATAGCAGGATCTTTGCTGCTGCCTTGAGCTAGGCAATCAGAATCATGGTCCTCCTGAAAAATCCAGTCTTCTCACCTAGCTAGAAGGTAAGGCTTCAATCTGCAGAGCCTGCCAGGTTCAGGTTAAATGTAGGATACATTGGATAGCTCTAAGAATAACTGAAACTAAGCTTCATTGAGCCAAGAAATAAAGTAACCTAACTTCTAGACACGCAAAAGGCGGGCTTCTCAATAGTACTTCAGTGATGTTTTTCCACCTTTACCTTATTTGAATGGGATTCAAACTAAAGCTCTCATTAGTTTCCCCCAATTGAGCATTTCTTCATAATGAAGACTGATGAAATTTTAGAGCTCACAGGAAAACTAGCATAAGAAAACAGACATTATTTCTTATTTGTGCCTTTAACTTTGGCACTAGGGTCTAGATGGAAGTGAAGCCAAAAAGCTTAATTCTTTGGATTTGAAAACAAGACAAGATGATACCATTGAGTGAACATTTGCAGAATACCAACTGTACAATGCGATAAATATGGGAGAGATATTGGAGCTTTGAAAGAGAAGGGAAAGTAAGTTTGATGTTTGAATATACTTAAAAATGATGAGTCCTTGCCCAAAGACTTTTGTTGAACTGTTATTTGATTCTGTGCATATAGTAAAGATTTCTACTTTACTACCTTACTATTACTATCTATTTCTACTAAGATATACACAATTTTAATAACTAGGCCATAGTCACAAACTTAAATACTATTTCCCCAGGGAAGACATTATGATTCCATAATCAGTTTTCCAGAGTGTCTTAGAGTTCTTTTTCATAGCCATAACAATTTATAATTGTTCATTTAAGTTCCATCTCCCTCACTGGACTGCAAGTCCCAGGAGGGTAGTGACTACATCTATATTGTTTACTACTTACTTTTAGTACTTACTGCATGACACATGTAAGTGCCCATAAGTATTTGTTGAATGAATGAATACTCAAATATGGCAGCAAGGAATTGATCTCAGATCTGACTTCTCATCC
This sequence comes from Crocuta crocuta, assembly GCF_008692635.1. Classification (NCBI taxonomy): domain Eukaryota; kingdom Metazoa; phylum Chordata; class Mammalia; order Carnivora; family Hyaenidae; genus Crocuta; species Crocuta crocuta. The sequence continues at coordinate 8,121,570 of NW_027530019.1, read as the reverse complement.
TCATTTTTTTTTACAAGTGCATATTTCTGCAGATTAAAAGACAGATAGTACAATACCTATCTACAGAATTGGCACTTAATTACATATCTATTGGCAATGTAAAAGCGAGCAATCCTTAAGTATTTTGACCAACCACATTAGACCTTGTGTTATTTTTTTAAACATTTGCTTTTTTCATGCTTCATGGACTGTAGGGCCAGAGGAGATTCTGAGTTAGGACTCCACTTAAATGGAAAATCCAGGACTTGGGCTTTTGAGTGATGGCCTTTATGCACAAACAGAGTTTATGGATTGCTGTTTAAAACCATTTCTCTAACCCTTCATTTATATCTCCCTGGCTGAGCCCATGTACGGTTTTATTTCTGGCAATTATTAGGTAGCTTTGTGCTTGGTCTTTCGGTTAGTACACTCATGAGTACAAGATGGCTGCTAGAATTCCACATACAGTATATGGACAATATCTGGCCACAAAAATAATTTTTTTTGGTCATTGTTCTTATGGTTCTTTGATTTTTAATTTGGAAGAGAAACTTTTTCAGAAGCCCTCTGTAAATATTTTTCTTCAGGAAGTTTGGCCTGGGTTGGATCATATGTTTTAGTGGGAAAAAGGGGATGGCAAAAATACAGATCTGGCATTTTTAACATCTTTGTCCACATTTTTGTGCGTTTCTTCCTCTGTTCAAAAATAGCTGGAGCAAAGACAACCCAAGGTGTGTTCCACAAGAGCAGGGGAATGGACCAACTTAAGGTTTCATTCAAAGGTTTGGTTTTCTAGTTGGTTTTTATAAAAGTTAAAAGGGGGTTTGAAAACTTAAAAACTTCAATAATTTAGTGACTTATAAAAAAAACTGACCCTGAAAATGTCTGTCTCTAGTATGCCCTAATTTTTTTCCTAAAAAGTAGTTTAATTCCATTTCTCTCCTTTGAGCAGATGGAGGTCTAAAAACCGCAGTTTTCTCTAAGAGAAAATGCTAGAAAGTCATCTAGGGCTTAAATAGAAGCCCTCCAGTAAAATGCTACTTTTCCACCTTCCATATACTTTGTTTCCTGGATTTCCTGAATGTATCATGTACTTCTTACCTTGTACCCTTGTTCCCTACAGCCTAATGAGAGATTACCAGGACTGCCCTCCAAGCCTCCAAGAGAAAAACCCATAGGAGAAGAAACCACAGGACTGGGTCTTGAAGTCTTTCATGATTACCTCTCCCCTCTTCATCCTTCTCTCTTAGCACATATCATCACGTGACCTGCATCATTACAGTTATGTTCCTAATTTCCTCACAATCAAGGACCTTGAGGATTCTAAAACAGAGTGTCTTATATATCTTGGTACTGTTATGGCCTAATACCCAGTGTAAAGTCAGTGCTTAAAGCATATCCTCCCTCTTCCCCATAGCCACACTCTGCAGTATTATTTAGAGACACTACTTTTGATGGAAGGAATTGCTATTTCTCTTGGCACAGTGTGACCAAAACAAAAGTGACAATATGTTAATTCTGAACCGAGGCTTCAAGATGCCTTGTATGATTCTGTTCTCGTTTTCTATCAGATTAGCCTGGGCTTGTTTTCATAGCATAGCAGAAAAGAATGGGTAGGGGAGAGGGAGAGAGAGAGATCATGTAGAGAACTCAGATTATCCTGGACAAACTGATAGACAGTTGACCCCAAAACAAGTGGAAGAGTCAAGCCAAGATTGGCAGAAAAACCTAATCAAGTCATAGATGACCATATGCTCATTTGAGTCCACCAAAAAACAGAAAAAATACTCATGTAACCTTTAAACACATGAACACCATAAAATACTTCTAAGTTACTGTGCTTTGGGGTTATTTACACAGCCATGACCTTCAGATATGCCCAAAAATTTATTGCATTGAAACCGCCTTTCATAATTGAATAAGAATTTTCATCGTTGGCAAAGAAGGGTCTATTGAGTACGACCCAGATTCTTCATGGTAAAATTACATAGTGAACAACCTAACATAATATGAGAAATGAGTCAATAAGAAGATAATCTTTAAAAAGTGAAAGTGTAATCTTCATATTATCGATGAAAAACAAGATGAAAAAGTCCAAGTACAAAATGATTTAATACTAGGTACGTTTTCTCCTTTAAAAGATTTTGATGTGCCTAGAGAGAGGGTACTAATAATAGTCAAAAGTGAAATTTGTTTAAAATGCCTTTCAAGTCCTCCTTTATTAAGCTAATTAAACTTTATTCATAAATAAAATATCAAGTAGAGATGTAATTGGCAAATTTGGTCTATTAAGGAACATTTAGGTTCATAACTCCTCCCAGTTGGCTGAGTTCTTAATGCTGCATGGTTCTTTGCCAGGCTATGGGGCTTATTCTCATGTCAAAGAAACAAGCATTTGCCAAGAATCCTGATTTAACCGTGTCTTCATACAACTATAAGCAAATCATGATGGAACCTTCCCACTTTGTATGTAGCCAGGGGCCATCAGTAGCCCAGAGCCCCCTAATTTCAGATTTTACTGGACTGGGGGAGGGTCAGAATGCTAATCTGAACTAGAAATGCAAAAGATTTTCTTAGACTTCCGTATTTGAAACCAGTTAAGGAAGAAAACATTATTCTACTTTAACCAGAATATGATGCAAAAGTTTGCAACTTATTTGTTCTTCTATGCCTGGCAAAACCAGCTTTTGTGTAACTGAATTAAGACAAGCCAAAGAGAAACTCAGTCAAGGGACCAGGAGTTGGTTTTATGCCCAATTCTTCTACAGAGGCAAGAAAAATGGGAAGAGTTAAATGTGCACAGGGTTGCCCTCCTTTGTTAGAATTCAAGGAAGAGGCAAATGGTTAAGCAGTGGTTCCTACTCCGTGCTCTACCTGTGGTTTCAGAGAAGAAATCTGCTTAGAGATATGACCCAGGACTGGGAAGCGAATCTAGAAATGCTCACAGTTGGAGGTGATATTACTGTAATGTTTCATTGATATGGCCCCTCAGAGTCTGCCTTTCCACTGAATGCTAGTGAATTAAAATATAGTCAATATTTACTGAGTATCAGTTGCTTCTGCAATGTGTGTGTGTGTGTGTGTGTGTGTGTGTGTGTGTGTGTGTGTGGATGCAAGGGGGCAGGGAAGGAAAGGACATTATCCCTATTTAAAGTCTACTGTCATTTTTCAATGGACTTTAAAGACTTTATAAAAAATGTTTATTTTTTGATAGAGAATAACAAGCAGGGGAGGAGCAGAGAGAGAGGGAGACAGAGGATATGAAACAGGCTCTGCGATGACAGCAGCGAGCCGGATCGGGGACTCCAACCCACCAACCGTGAGATCAAGGCCTGAGTCGTAACCGACTGAGCCACCCAGATGCCCCTCAGTGGACTGTAAATACTTATTGAGCAGCTCTGTGCCCCCTACATCACATCTGTCTTTACAATTAGTTTTTTGTGCCAGATCCTGGGCCAGCTGGCAGCTGCCTGAGAGCACAGGACCAGTGGGATGGAGGTCAAGGGAGGAGGGTGGTGAGGGTCGGAGCTGCCCAGCACACTTGCCCTGAGTGATTTGCCACGCTGCAGGCATGGGGACAGGCACCTGAGCTCTGCCTGGGCCTGGTGTCCCAGACCGTCCAGGGGTTTGTACATGTTTATGATGGGGCAGGATATGGGAAAGGGGCTCCTACGGGGAGAGCAACCAGAGCTGGGCCCCGGAAGCCTAGGCTGAGGAGTGAGCTGGTGGTCTTTCCTGAGTATATGGGGGTGGGGCCAGCAGCACAGGCCCCTGACCCACATGGCCTCAGACAACTTCTTGAGCTCCCCTTGACCCACGGGGGTGCCATGTCCCCCCAACAGTACAAGCACCGCTGTACCAAGAGAAAAAACTCAAAAACACTATTTTTCATTATTGATTTTCCAGTCATTTGACTAGTAGTCTATACTTAAATAAAACTTTAAAAATGAAAAATACCAGACATGAAGGAAAAAGATTCCAAGAAGCTATGTAACTTGCCCAACAGTAACAAAGTGAGGATTAAAAATCAGGTGCAATTCCCAAATCCATGTTCTTTCCGCTACAAGACATTGCAGAAGAGCTGGAAGAGTAATTTTTGTGACTCTGGTACTGTATCTGTGCGAAAGTAAATAAATCTACATATTTATGCAGCTGCTTTTCTGGAACAGATTGCCTCCGCTAGAAGTACAATTTCCTAAGGCCAGGCTGCTATGTCTTTGTTGAGTATAATTGCACCCAATNTCTCTCTCTCTCTCTCCTAGAAATAAATAAAACATTTAAAAAAAAAAAACCCTTGTATATAAGCTTACAGTATTAGAGATGCATGGGAGTCAGTACAGGATAAGGGAGAGACTTTTTTCAACTGCAGCTTTTATGGAGTCTAAAATGGTAGAATCCCTCCAGACATAGAGTCAACTGTGTGCAGTCCCATTGATTTGGGACATTGTTAAGTTATGTCACTGGCCTATGGTATATTAATGATGGAATATGTCATGGACGAAGGCAAGTTTTCCAAGCTAGAGTGTTCTGATTACCCTCTCAGGAGACATTCCTCATAGACAATTCTAGGGCAAAGATGATAAATAATAAACTTTTTGCTTTATGAAGTTTGTGGCAATTTAAAACTGCTTTCATTATGGCCTCCTTTCTTAAAAAAATCTTTATTGACATATAATTCATATGCCATAAAATTAACCCAATTAAGAAGTATACAGCTCAATAGTTTTTAGTATATTCAGTAATGCAACTATCAGCACAATCTAGTTTTAGAACATTTTTGTCATTCTAAAAGTAAATCCTGTGCCAGATTTTAAAATACATTCTTAACTTGATGAATATTTGAGTTGTTTTTACTTTTCGGCTATTCTGAATAATGTTTCTATGAGCATTTGTGCATTACTCTTTTTCTGTGGACATATGTTTTCTCTTCTCTTGGGTATGTACTTAGGAATGAAATTTCTGGCTCACATGGTAACTCATTTTAAGGAACTACCAAACCATTTTCCCAAAAATGCTGTATGTTTTCATTACCACTAGCAATAAATAAGGGTTGCACTTTCCCCACATCTTCATCAACATTTGTTATTGTCTTTTTGCTTTTAGCCCTCTTAATTACATGTGATTATTAATTCAATTTAACTGCTATTAATTGATTTGTTTAAATTTTCTATTTCTGGGAATTTATCCATTTCTTCTTGGTTGTTCAATTGTTTGCACATCATTTTGTATAGTGTTCTTTTAAAATCTTTTGTATTTCTTTGGTGTTGTTATTTCTCCTTCCCTTCTGATTTTATTAATTTGAGTCCTCTTTTTTTATGAGTCTGCCAAAAGTTTATGAATTTTGTTGATCTTTTCAAAGAACAAGTCCTAGTTTCATTAATCTGTTGTTTTTTAGGTCTCTGTTTCATTTATTTCTACTCTAATCTTTATTATTTACTTCCCCCTACTGGCTTTGGGTTTTGTTGTTGTTGTTCTTTTTGTAGCTCCTCTAGGTGTAAGATTATTTATTGGATATTTTTGTTTGTTTATTGAGGGAGGCCTGTACTGTTATAATATTCCCTTAGAACAGGTTTTGCTACATTCCAAAGATTTTGGAACATCGTGTTTCCGTTTTCATTTGTCTCCATGTATTTCTTGATTTCCTCTTTGATTTCTTGATTGACCCATTTATTGTTTAGTAGCATGTCACTTAGCCTTCAGGTATTTGCATTCTTTCCAGATTTTTTGTTTGATTTATAGTTTTACACTGTTGGGGTTGGAAAAGAAGCATGATATGGTTTTAGTGTTTTTGAATTTATTAAGACTTGTTTTGTGGCTTAGCTTATGATCTATTCTTGAGAATGTTCCATGTGTCCTTGAAAAGAAAGTGTATCCTGTTCATTCTGCTGTTTTTGGATGGAATGTTATGTGTATATCATTTGATTCAATGGGTCCAATGTGACATTCGAAGCCACTGTTTTCTTATTTTCTGTCCAAATAATCTATCCATTGATGTAGGTTGGGTGTTAAAGTCCCCTGTCTATTACTGTATTACTATCAATTTATACCTTTAAGTCTGTTAATAGTTGCTATTGTGTGCTCCCACATTGTATGTGTAAATATTTAAAACTATATCTTCTTTGATTATTCCCTTTATGATTATATAGTATCCTTTCTGTCTTTTGTTACAGTCTTTATTTTAAAATCTATTTTGTCTGATATAAGTATTGGTATCCCAGTTTTCTTTCTTTCTTTTTTTTCTCTTTGCTTCATCTAAATGATCATGTTTTCCATCCCTTCACTTTCAGTATGTATGTGTTTTGGGGTCTGAAATGAGACTCTCGTAGGTAGCCTATAGATGACTCTTGATTTTTTTTAATCCATTCTGTCACCCTATGTCTTTTTTTTTTTTTTTCTAATGTTTGTTTATTTTTGAGAGAGAGACACACACACAGAGTGTGAATGGGGGAGAGACAGAGAGAGGAGACAGAATCCAAAGCAGGCTCCAGGCTCTGAGCTGTCAGCAAAGGGCCTGACCTGGGACTTGAACTCACAAGCTGTGAGATCATGACCTGAGATGCAGCTGGACACTTAACCAGCTGAGCCACCTGGGCACCCCTGATAACCTATGTCTTTTGATTGGAACATTCAGTTCACTTATATTCAGTGTGGTTAGGTATGTACTTACTGCCATTTTATTACCTATTTTATGGTTGCTTTTGTAGTTCCTATTTGTTTCTTCCTTCTCTTGCTGTCTTCTCATACTGTCTGATGGCTTTCTTTAGTGATATGTTTGGGTTCATTTCTCTTTATTTTTTCATATCTATTATAGGTTTTGATTGTGTTTATCATTAGGTTTATATGTACCATATATATGCATATAGCAGCCTGTATTGGGTTGATGTTTGCTTAAATTTGAACCCATTTTAAAAGCACTAAAATTTTACCCCCAACATATTTTATGTATATGATATCATACTTTTTTACATTTTTTTATTTTGTGAATCTCTTGACTAATTTTTATAGATATATTTGATATTACTGTGTTGGTGTTTTAACTTTTGTACTGGTTTTATAAGTGATTAATCTGCTTTTATTATGCTTTTATGTACCTATGAAATTTTTCTCTTTTCTAATTGTGTTTCTCCTGACTATGTCCTTTTCTTTCCACTCAGTTTTCTTTAACATTTCTTATTAGTTTGTTTTAGCAGTGATGAACTCTTTTAACTTTTGTCTGTAAAACTCTTTCTCTTTCATTTCAGAATAATAGCCTTGCTATGTAGTGTATTCTTGGTTGCAGGAATTTTCCTTTTAGTTCTTTGAATATATCATGCCACTCTCTTCTGGCCTACCAAGTTTATGCTTGAAAAGCAACTGATAGAGAGTTATGGGGTTTCCTTCTTAAGTAACTGTTTTCTTGTTGCTTTTAAAATTCTCTCTTTGTCACTACCTTTGCCATTTTTATTATGTGTCTTTGTGTGGACCTCCTTGGGATGATTTTCTTGGGTGGTCACTGTGCCTCCGGGATCTCTGTATCTGGATATCTGTTTCCTTTCCAAGATTATGTAAGTTTTTGGCTATTAGTTTTTCAAATCTTCTTTTTTTTAATGTTTTATTTGTTTCTGAGAGAAACAGAGACAGCATGAGCAGGGGAGGGTCAGAGAGAGAGGGAGACACAGAATCTGAAACAGGCTCCAGGCTCTGAGCTGGCTGTCAGCACAGAGCCCGATGCAGGGCTCGAACCCATGAACCATGAGATCATGACCTGAGCCGAAGTCGGATGGGTAATTGACTGAGCCACCCAGGTGCCACCATTTTTTCAAATTTTCTGCCCTCTTTTCTCTCTCTTATCCTTCTGGGATACTTATAATGTGAGTGTCATTACAATTGATGATATTGCTGGGTTCTCTTAACCTATTCTCATCTTTTATTATTTTGTTATTTTTGCTGTTCTGCTTGATTGCTCCCCATTAACCTGTCTTCCAGATTGCTGATCCATTTTTCTACATCCTCCAATCTACTATTGATTTTATTTAATTTCATCTATTGAATTCTTCATCTCTGATTTGTCCTTTTTCATATTTACTCTTTGCTGAAGGTCTTGCTGAGATCTTCCACTCTTCTCAAGTCCAATAAGTGTCTTTATGACCATTATTTTGGATTCTTCATCAGACATATTGCTGTATGCATTTCATTTAGGTTTTTTTGCTATGGTTTTGTCCTCTTCTTTCATTTGAGACATATTCCTCTGTCTCCTCATTTTGTCTAACTCTCTGTGTCTATTTCTATGTGTTAGGAAAGTCAACTGTTTTTTGATCTTGAAAGTTTTGGGCCTTATGAAGAGGTCTTGTAGTGCCCTGTAATGCAATCTTCCCTTTTTACCAGAACCAGGCACATCAGGAGTGTCTCTTATGTGTGTTACATACTCCCTATTGGTGTAGCTGAGCCTCATTTGCCTTTGGTCAGCTGTAATGGCACTCTTTGCCTCTCGTGGCTGGCATTTCGTCCCAATGCCATTAAGAGGTCAGTATGGGGTTGCTGCAGCCTGTAGTTGGGCCAGATCAGATGGCTGCCCTTAGTCCCTTTTCTGGGACTGTGGTTGCACTGAACTACAGATTGCTCTTCCTGTGTTGTCCCTTTAGAGACTTTTGTTGGCGGGCAGGGCCAGCAGTCAGACCTGATGTTTGCTCCCAGTCTGTGTATTCAGATTGCAGTGGTCCTGAACTACAGGGCTTTCTCCTTGTGCTGCCTCTTTGTTAGGTTTTTGTTTATGGGAAGCACCAATACTCAGATCAGATGTCTTCCCTCTGTTCAGTGCTAGGGCCACAGTCAAACATGTGTGTCATTGCCTTCCCCTCTCCCCCAGGACAAGTCACTTTGGAATTGTGCTGGTCACTGTTGGGGCTGCTGTCAGAATGAGACACATCAGGCATCACTTTGGGGTCACTTCTGCAAAGGAGGACAGGTTGGATGAGACAAGTCTGCAGGAGAAATCAGGGGCAGGGAGTATGGTGTTAGCAAGCTGTGTTGAGAGTCTTCATGCCAGTTGTCTGGGTATCTAAGCTTGGGTGGTGGTGGGGAAAGAATAGGTATCTGCCATCTCTTTTGTTCTTGGAGAAGTCTCCTAAAGATCCCTGCCCTTCCAGTGCGTAGTGATATTAATAGATAAATCTTCCCACATACCTCTGGTAATTTTGAAGCTGGTGTTTCTGTGCTGTATTTGGCCATGATACTTGTTATGCTGGCTCTCTACGGATGGCAACTCAGTTTTCTATCACTCTGTGGCTCTCCCAGAGTCAAACCCACTGTTTTTAAAGTTCCCACGAGGAACTTTTAAGCCCTACTGATTGTAAAAACTAGTGAAGTAGTGTCTCTGGTTTTCAAAACCAAATGTTATGAGGCTTTGTCTTCCCAGCACAGGTTCTCTGTGTCTGAGATTCTTGATGTAAGTTCTCTTCCTCTCCCTTCTCTGTGCTTGTGATATGCCTCCCATTTATAATTAGTCTTACAGGTTAGTTTGGTTCCTGACCCAGACTCCATCCTTCATGCTGTTTTTGATGTGTTCTCCTCTCTACAATTAATTGGAGAGTCTGTTCTACCAGTTTTAGGTTTGTTTTCTGGGTTAGTTTCACTGATGTGGCTATTACTTAGGTATCTTCATGGGACAAGGTGAGTTTAGGTTCCTCTTAGTCCACTGTCTTCTAAGACTCTTCCAGGATAAAACCCCATAATCCTGCTTTTTATTTTTTTTCAAGTTTTTATTTAAATTCCTGTAGTTAACATACAATGTAATATTCATTTCGGGTATAGAATTTAGTGATTCATCACTTACATACAATACCCAGTGTTCACCACAACACATGGCTTCCTTAGTTGCCATCACCTATTTCACTCATCCCCTCACCCACCTCCCCTCCAGTAGCACTCAGTTTGTTCCCTATAGTTAAGAGTCTGTTTCCTGGTTTGCTTCTCTTTTTTTCCTGCTTTACTCAATTTTCTTTTGTTTCTTAAATTCCACGTATGAGTGAAATCATATGGTATTTATCTTTCTCTGACTGACCTGTTTTGCTTAGTATTATACTCTTTAGTTCCATCCATGTTGTTGCACATGGCAAGATTTCATTCTTTTTTATGACTGAGTAATATCTCATCGAATATGTATATACCACCTCTTCTTTATCTGTTTCAACAGTCAATGGACATTTGGGCTCTTTTCATAATTTGCTTATTGTTGTTAATAGTGCTGTAAACATCAGGGTATATGTATGCCTTTGGTTCAGTGTTTTTATATCCTTGTTTAAATAGCTAGCAGTGAAATTGCTGGATCATCGGATAGTTATATTTTTAACTTTTTGAGGAAACTCCCTACCGTTTTCCAGAGTGACCATACCAGTTTGCATTCCCATAATCCTGCTTTTTAAATATAAATACTGTTAATTGATATGCAGAAGATCATCTTTAAAAATTTTAGAAAACTCTCAAATGGAATGATTATTCCATTCTTCACAATAGCACTTGTTAAAATGGATTATTTACTGTAACATAAAAAATGCACATTCTCCATGTCAGTGACAAGTCAGTGGGGTGACAAGAGCCCATCTTTACTATACAAAATGGCTTAGGTCATAATGTATATTACCAGTGAGATTACTGTGATGTCGTCAGGATTTTTGAAACTGATTGTTAAATTCAAAATGTTAAAATAAGCATTATTCCAATACATTAAGTGATAGTTGGGAAAGTATATACTACATTAATTAAATCAGATATTAGAAAGAAAAAAAACCAAGAGAATGCATCTGAATATTGACGCTAGGGTCAGTTTGGGTCCTGCATACGTGAGTTTTATTAGCAAAAGTATTTGTGAAGAATGAAGTGTAGAGGAAACAAGTGGAAGAAGAAAGTTTTCAGACTATGATGCATGTCTGACATGGATGAAAAGAGCGAGGAAGGAAGGATACTTGGGGAGAGAGGGGCAGCAGACTGAACTGCATCTCTGAGAAATCTTTGGAAAGGCTTCAGCAAATCCTAAGATTCACCAGAAGTTCTTAGGGTTAAAATACATGAACTTTGGAAATACATACTTCTGGAAATTTGTCCCAAGTGTTTTAGAAAAAGTGTTTCACTGTATTTTTCAAGTCTTAAATATTTTATATGTAATATACAGTTAAGAACAGCAACAAAATAACTGGTGTCTCAACATGTGAACTTGACAAACTTAAAAATACAAGCACTAAAGGTGAGTTTATTTCCATACCAATGGGTGTGTTTCTGTCTATATGTGTTATTCTGTTGAGCAACTCTTGTGCATAATTTAATGAATTATTATATATATCATTCATATATACTCATATATATATGAATTATTATATATATCATTTTATTCTAGCCACTATTCAAGTGACCAATTCCATAAAGGCAGCTTAGTAGAGGTGCAATTTCTCTGAATTTCACTTTTTGTCTTCTGTCCTGGGACTCCTGATGTCATGAAGGATGCCCATGAAACCCTGTTTGGCACTCCCAGAAGGGCACACCTAGCAGGACAGCCTGGACGTTCAGGAAAGTTGATGTCTGTTGTCCAATTTTGAGCAGTGGAGGAAAGACTGGAAGTATAAATGGCACCACTTTTGTCCATTGGGTAGATAGTTTTGAAAGTCGCATGAGTGCAAGCCCCAATCGCCTGTTGTGGTGGCTAACTAGATAGGATGTACTTGTGTTGCCTTAATTTCTTTGTTTCATTTTTCTGTCCTAAATTCTCCCTGGAATCACATTCCTTTATTAATTTCTGCACTCAGGATTTTTATATTACCATGCTATTGGCTCAATCCTTATGGAAACAGTTGGATATATAGAAAAATAGGAAAATATCAAGCATATTGGGACAAATATTTTTGTATAAACATTTATCCATCAGGGAATACCTGATTTACCTTAAGGTCTCTAAATACTCTGGCTTTCCTTCTGGGGCTTCATAGGATTACACTTCTGTGATCTTTAAAATTTGGCATGGCCGTGAGATTGACTTTAGACAATGAAATATGAATGGAAGGGAGAAGAATCAGGCATAAGTTTTTTGAGCCAAAGTATAATTTTCCTTCTTTTACTTTTTCCTTTCTTTTTCTATATTTCTGCCTTCCTGCCATGGTGATTATGAAATATTAAGAATATATATATATTTTTTATCAATGTAGATCTGAGTGACAATGATGAGCAGATATTGCCTGTTGATCTGCATTGGACAGGTAGCATTATCAAGAAATACATTTTAATTCCTGTTAAACCATTGAGTTTTTTAGTTGTTTGCTATGGTTTATAAGTCAGGATGGGCTAGGTTATTATGAAGTGTGTAACACATACATGTGCACATATACACATATGTAATATGTACCAAGCATTTCTCTAAGGACCCAAACAATTAAAACAATTATGTAGCAGCCAATGAAACAGCTCAACTATAAAATGGGAGATCATCAAAGTGCCTGAGGTTAGGACATGTAATAACTTGCTGAAGATCCCCCAGCTAGTAAGCATAAAAGCCAGGATTCAAACTCGGAATGCAGTTTCTAACACCTAGACCAGTGATTTTTGGTTTGGATGTACTTTGTTGGTGATACCTGGCAGCCTGTAAAGTAGTCCACAGGGGAGTTTTGTAATTTTAATTCTCTCATCTAATTCACAGATTTTACATTTAAGATGATTAACTGTAAGCCATTATATAAGTTACTATAAAATGCTTCCTATTAGCTGCAAATTGAACATGTGCTAAGATGAACAGCATTTAAGAACACAATTATGAGGGATATAAGATATATGTGAATATAAGTGGCAATTTCTCTTTATTGGTATATTTATAATTCACTAAAATTTGCAATTCTGTAATAGTACAAAATTAATTCATAAAGAAATGGAAGCAAATTAAGTTGTGATAATAATAATAACAAATGCAGCTCCAAGTAATATATATCTCCTGAAAAAAGTGATTTGGCTAGTATGATGATTTTCCATAAGCAACCAAAGAAAGATGAAGAAGAATCTGAATATTGGTTTTATTAGATGGGACTACATTACAGTCATAAAATTGTTATGAAACCCTTATAGCTTTTCCATGATTTTCTAAACAAAACACAACGACCACTCTGCCAAAGCATTTTTTTTTTCAGGAAAAGTGTAAAATAACACTTTCAGTACAAAATTGATTAATTGTCACAAAGAAGAGAGATCAAAACATCAGAAGCATCACTCAAAGTTATAATGCTTATAGAAAATACAAATATAATACTCACTCTTGCTAAGAAGCTTATAAAACCACCCATAAAATTGACAAATAAAGCTCATACAGAAAGGACAAGCTATAGGCACAATTTCTTTATTAAAAAGACATTTTGGGCATTGCTTTATATCAATGGCATACAATACGGAAAAGCAATTACTGTCATTTATGTGCTGGAAGATAATTTGCTTTTATAGTTGGACAAAACCAATTCCAGCATATATGTAGCACATGAGGAAGAAATGCCAGGCATTGCTTTTTGACTCATTTATCACTAAAAACTCATTTTGTGAGCTGTATTATCAAGAAGAAATCTTTACAATAATAACCAAGAGGGGGGAAAAAGGCATTGAAATCCTTATTGTCAGAACACCAGTTATGAGTACAACAAAGAACATTGCTACCTGAAAAAAGTTGCACTTGAATCAGCTCCACTCACTCCTCTATTTATAGGGAACAGTTGTGGCTCAATGCATGTGTGAAGGATATTCTCCATTTGCTTCATCAGAACAATGCTCTACCTTTTTGTGTCAGGATCCCAACAAAAATTCGATGGCACAGTCAGAATAATTTGAGAAGGACATGGGTGGCTTAATCAGTTGAGCATCTGACTCTTTATTTTGGCTTAGGTCATGATCCTAGGGTCATGGGTCCCATGATTCCTGCGTCAGGTCTATGCTGAGCATGAGCATGGAGCCTTCTTAAGATTGTCTCTCCTCCCACTGTCTTCCTTCCTTCCTTCCTTCCCTCCTTCCCTCTCAAAAGAAAAAAAAATAGGATAGTTTGAGGAGAGTTTATTTACATAAAGAGCTTTTTTACAAATGCATGGTAGGGAACTACAAGGGATACAGCACCAGCTTAGGGCTTGGTAGGAGCCAACTCATTACAAGGTCTTTACTCCTTTGAATAGACCCAATGGGCTTCATATGGTGACTACATAAATATTGTTGACACAGAGCTAAGGAATGTGTTCCCCTATCAGATTCCTCTTGTGTAGTCTCACATCTTCTCTGCTTCACCTGATTCCAGCAATATCTATGACCAGTAATTTCACACTGACTCTGATCTGCTTTCAACCAACATTACCTCTCCCCAATTTTGCACTGTGAGTCTCTTGGCATCCTGCCTGGATCTTCTGTTGTTTGTCATAAGTGACCCTATAAGAGCCCACTAGGTATTTACATACCCAGAAGTGGGGAGAGGGGTGGTGTTAACACTTTAGGGAGTAATCCTCAGCCAAACAAGGTATGGAAATCAATGAATTTAGTCTCCTGGAGGAGGCAGCTCTGAGATACACTCCCCACACTCCTTGGAAAGTTCAAAATTGCTTACGTAAAGTTGGAGTGGTCCTGCTCATGGAGTGAAGAGTTCCAAGCCCAAGTGAGGTGGTCTCAGCATCTATCTAGGTTAGGCTGAGTAATTTAATGTATAATGCAACTGCAAGGTGCAGTAATGTGCTGAAGGCTCATTTATCATCCATGTCCCACAAAATCTTCATTTTTATCATCCTCAGATTTTTTTTTTGAAAGACAAATACAGAGCGTGAGCAGGGGAGGGGCAGAGAGAGAGGGACACAGAATCCGTAGCAGGGTCCAGGCTCTGAGCTGTCAGCACAGAGCCAGACACTGGGCTCAAACTCATGAATTGCGAGACCGTGACCTGAGCCGAAGTCAGATGCTTAACGGACTGGGCCACCCAGGTGCCCCTCTTCCTCAGATTCTCTAAGACCGTTGCATCTGTTTTAAAAATATTCCTCAACTCAGTGCTGCCAAATCAAAACAGGGGTAGGTATCCTAATATTTTTTTGAGTTGTGCTCACAAATGCTTAAACTAGCTCTAAAGTTTAACTTCTAGTAAATGACCTGTTTTTGTCTGTTGGTTGGTTTCTTTTCCTGGCAGTTTTTGTACAGTCTTTTTTTTTTTTTTAATGTTTTATTTATTTCTAGGAGAGAGAGAGACAGCGTGAGCAGGGGAGGGTCAGAGAGAGAGGGAGTAACAGACTGAAACAGGCTCCAGGCTCTGAGCTGGCAGTCAGCACAGAGCCCGACGCGGGGCTCGAACCCACGAACCGCGAGATCATGACCTGAGCGAAAGTCGGACGCTTCACCGACTAAGCCACCCAGGCGCCCCAGTTTTTGTACAATCTTATGTTTAACCTTATACAGTGATGTTTCAGTGTGGACAACTTTCCTATCAGGTTTTTAGTGGAAAAATCTTTTCTTGTGTTTTTGATAACTTCCTCCTCCTTGGCTTATGTTTTTCTGAAACTCCTCTTATCCAGAGGAATAATCATAAAGATTTAACACACATGTCATGTCTTATGTTTTAGGTCTAGATACTGGGAAATTTTTGAAAAATGTAATTTTATAAGATAATATCTTTGAACTATCTTTGGAGAGTTATATTTAGGTAGAAAATAAAATTACTTTCAAATATCATATTTTTGGGAAACCATTTCAGACATATAGGAAACACAACTGGATCTTGTTTGCTTGTTTTTAATTTGGTAGTCTTAATTTGTGAGTCTAATCCACATTTGTTATGATCAGTGGTACTTACAGACATTTCTAACAGGTTTTGTTTTCTTTTTTTTTTTCCTTCTTTGGTTTGACAAAATTCCGTTTCTTACCCATCACTATTCTAAATTTTAAACAGACATTTTAAAGTTATATTTAATAATAAAATTTATAATTGTACAGCATATAATTAATGTGCTAGTACTCTTTCCTTGGGAAAGGACCAAAGATACTGAAATCACCTCTTCTGTCTTTTCCGTTACTGT
Source organism: Crocuta crocuta (assembly GCF_008692635.1). Classification (NCBI taxonomy): domain Eukaryota; kingdom Metazoa; phylum Chordata; class Mammalia; order Carnivora; family Hyaenidae; genus Crocuta; species Crocuta crocuta. The sequence goes on along the minus strand of NW_027530019.1, from coordinate 8,105,560 downwards.
TTTTAAACTGAATTCTGCCTTTTAAATGATGTTTGTTAGTAAGTATGTTTAACAACATTTTAGGTTTTTTTGCATTCCATTCTTTCCTGTCCTTTTGCTGTAACAGTAATTAATAGAGCTTACTCTCTGTAGATCCTTGGTGAAAAAGCTTTGTTCTTTTGCATCTGAAAATACTTGTTGTTCTCTTACTCTTGAGGGGTAATCTAGCTAGGTTTAAAAATCTCTGCATTTTATATTTCCCTTAGAACTTTGAGTATTTTAGTCTGTTTTTTCCTGTAATTTATATAGATAGAACATATTCTGTCGATCTATGATAGAGGTAAGACAGAATATATATAAAAAGCTGACAATAAGATGAAGATAATCTATAGACTAAATAAAGTGAAGGTTATACTTTTTCAAGCTGAGGATTTATTTTTATTTTACTCAAATCTTGGTTCAAATTTATCTGGAATGAAAAAACAACAACAGCACCCCACATCTTCAGATTGAAAAGTGCATAGCATTGTTTTGAATATTACTTCATTTCTCATCTCTTGGAACTTCTATTAGACATGTTGGGGCTTCTTTTACGTTCCAACTTCTTTCACGTGTGTTCTACATTGTTTCTGGGCTGCTTTCTGAGTGAATTTCTCAGGATTGATCCTTTGCTCAACTTTCTTGATCTGGAGTTTATCCTCTATGTGTGACTTTGAGATAACCTCAGGCATGTTAAAGCCATTTCTCGGGCAAAATCAATTAATAACAATCTTACTACCCATCACAGAAAACTCTCCCTATTTATGTTGAATTATACTGGTAAGAAGTAGATGTGATCAGTATTTATTTTAAGTAATGTTTTTACTAGGGCCACCTGGATGGCTCAGTCAAGTGGCCAACTCTTGATCACAACTCAGGTCTTGATCTCAGGGTCATGAGTTCAGGTTTTGTTTTGGGATCTGTGCTGGGTGTGAAGTCTACTTAAAAATATTTTTACTACAGTTGCTATTTAAAATTTTTTTTATATATTTATTTTTGAGAGAGACAGAGAGACACAGAGCATGAGCAGGGGAGGGGCAGAGAGAAAGGGAGACACAGAATCTCAAGTAGGCCAGGCTCTGAGGTATCAGCACAGAGCCGGATGTGGGGCTCCAGCTCATGAGCTGAGCTGTGAGATCATGACCTGAGTCGCAGTCATAGGCTCAACTGACTGAGCCACCCTGGTGCCCCACTACAGTTGAGATTTTAAAATCTTCCTAATGGGGCGCCTGGGTTGCTTAGTCGGTTGAGCATCCGGCTTTCACTTAGGTCATGATCTCACGGTTTGTGGGTTCGAGCCCCGCGTCGGGCTCTGTGCTGACTGCCAGCTCAGAGCCTGGAGCCTGTTTCAGTCTGTGACTCCCTCTCTCTCTGATCCTCCCCTGCTCACGCTGTTTCTCTCTCTCTCCTAGAAATAAATAAAAAACATTTTAAAAAATTAAAATCTTCCTAACATATATTTAATCATTGTTCTTTTAATTTCACTTAGAATTTAAAGGACACTTGAATCCCATATGAAGGTTTTCACATCTCAGAAAGTCTTACTCATTTATGTTGCTTTGCTACTGCTCTTACTGTTTTCTCATTATTCCCGAAAATCTATAATTATAAAAATGGAGAACAAAAATGGATATCCACTCTTTCACCTCATCTTGACATTTACTTTGACCTATTTCCTCTGCATTCAAGGAGAACTTGTCAAGTGTATTACTCTGTATCACAGACTCTATTAGCTGCCATTTGAATGCTATTTGTTTCTCCTTTCAATGCAGATTCAGATTACTGTACATCTTTGGGGGGGTTTTCCTCAATTCTTTTTTTTTTTCCATCTCACCTATTGAATTTCTTAAAACTTTTGTATTTATTCCTTAGGGATCACATTTTCATGCATTTTAGTGAGGACGAAAAGCCATTTTTTCTAAAATAATTTTCTAAGTTTTATATAAAGTATTTTTTGGAAGTTTGAGTCTCTTGAGTTTATAATGATATGTATATATAATATTTTACAATAGACTTCCACTGGTTAGACAGAAAAAGATCCATATGAGAACTTTCTTGACTAAAGATGTGTTTAAATGTATTGTGTAGATTGTACTCAGCTCTACTAAAATTCTTCTGTCAAATCTGCAGCTGGAAACGGAGCAGTTTTGCATAGCCCCCTACCCACTTATTAGTGTTTCAAGATTTTTGTCATTACTTCAGTTTAGTGATAGAAGTGTCATTTTCTACACTTACTGCATGGTTCTGGGACATTTTATATTCAGAGAAATATCATCTCTAGGAGCATACTGTGGCAAGAGAGGTAAAGAACCCACCTGGTGGCAAATGTTGGGATAATTGTTTTATAATTGGGTTCAATGCTTCCATTCTCTCTTCTATTTTCTAGGAGTTACAGTTCTTAAATATTTTTAGAAAAATATACTGATGGGGTCCAAAAGGGAATCACTATTCTACTTGGAGGTAATGAGTTTTGAGGCAAAGAGTTGGGTGTTAAGTAATCTTGCTATATAATCCTTTTATAATCTAAGGACAGATTGTAGAGGAAGGCTTAAGCATATTCCCTCTCTAAGTAGACTCTGCCTTTACAGATTTTTTTGAGTAGAAGAGAGTTGAGAAGAATTGTCTCAGAGACCGTCGAAAATCCCCGTAAGCCCTTATTACTGGTCTAAATCCTGTTTATTCTTTGTTCTCACTCCCCTATGGAATTTTTCTTTTTCTTTTCTTTTTTTTTTATTTCTAGGAGAGAGAGAGAGAGAGAGACAGCATGAGCAGGGGAGGGTCAGAGAGAGAGGGAATCACAGACTGAAACAGGCTCCAGGCTCTGAGCTGGCAGTCAGCACAGAGCCCGAAGCGGGGCTCGAACCCACGAACCGCGAGATCATTATCGGACGCTTAACCGACTAAGCCACCCAAGCGCCCCATCCCCTATGGAATTTTTCTATTATTGTTCCAATTAATTTCTCCAAAGAGCAATTCTGATCATCACTTTTTTCCAAAGCTCCTAGCAATTATGCCTCTGTAGGCAATGGGAAACTACTTACACTTGTGTTCATTTTTAAAAATATTTATTTATTTTTGAGAGAGAAAGACAGAGTGAGAGTGGGAGAGGAGTAGAGACAGGGGGACATAGAATTCGAAACAGGCTCCAGGTTCTGAGCTGTCAGCACAGGCCCAAGGCGGGGCTCAAACCTTCAAACCACAATATCATGACCTGAGCCAAAGTCAGACACTTAACCAACTGAGCCACCCAAGCACCCCACTTATGCCTGTGTTCAATGACTTGTGTAACAGTGGAAGAGTAGGCTCGGGGAATCTCTTCATAGTAGTTTTATATGGGAGGTTATGTTCTGGTCCAGGTAGCCTATACACACTCAAAAAGTATTCAGTATTTTTATAGTATTCATACCATTTGATCCACGCAGAATGCCTTCTATTTTATCCAATGAATTCTTATTCATCCTTCAATACCCATATCAAATATCATGTTTATTTTAATATGGAATCTTAATGTCACACAGCTGGATGTTAAAGTCCTCATGGCCCTTTGCATTTCTTTTATGATATTTATGCCACAAGCTAATTTTTGAGCAAGGACTGAATCTTTAATTTTGAATTAGTATGTCTGCGTAATACCTAGTGAGCAGTGTCTTACACTCTATAGGGCTTCATAAATACTATTCAGTGCTTTTGGTCTTTGGATCCACTTGCACATGAGCAAGTTCTAAAGTTTCTACTTGTGGTTGTAACCACATAACCCAGTGTCCTGCATTCTGTGTCTGAAGTATGTCCTTTATCTTTAAAAGCATTGCACCTTCAGAATTATATAGAATTAATTTGTCTCTCTTTTGTAGCTTGGTAAATCTACCTAAATATTTTTTCAGCAATTATAAAACTAATTCGATAGACCTGGAAGGACTCTGAAAGTAAGATTCAAAAATTCTGGATCCCTGTGCAAATGTCCACTGCCATCCTGGATTATAGCTAAGACATAAATTAAACTGTCCTTTTATACACAACAATCAGCAAAAAGAACAGAAATATAAGTAAGTTGTTGAATACAGAATTGAGGATCTTAAAGTTCCGAGTAAGAGACAACAAATGTTACATTAACTCTCAAAATTAAATAGCATTCTGCTATCATATATTTCACGTATATTTTGACTTTGTAAAATATTCCAGGAGTTAGTGGATTGGAAATAATAGTTTACCTGAACTATAGAATTAGCCCCAGGTTGGGATCTGTGCTGACAGCTGAGAGCCTAGAGCCTGCTTCAGATTGTCTCCCTCTTTTTCTGCCCCTCCCCTGCTGCACTCTGTCTCTGTCTCTCTCACTTTCTCCCAAATATACATAAACATTTAAAAAAATACTCTAAATGATTATAGTCTAAAATAAACTAGCATAATGAGAATGGAGATTAAAGAATGTATTAGAAAGGTAAAGTAGGTCAATTCGTATTTTTACAAATGGCTAGGTGTGTGTGTGTGTGTGTGTGTGTCTCATACCTTTATTCATCCATCAATGGGCAGTTAGATTTTTCCATATTGTGGCTATTATAAATAATGTAATAAACATAGGGGTACATATGTGTTTTCAAATTAGTGTTTTTAATTTCTTTTGATAGATGCCCAGTAGTATAATTATATGGTAATCTATTAATTTTTTGAAGAACCTCCATACTGTTTTATATACTGGCTATACCAATACACATACATTCCCACCAGCAGTGAATAAGTGTTCCCTTTTTTCCCCACATTCTTGCCAATACTTATTATTTCTTGTTGTTTTTGATTAGAGCCATTCTGACAGGTATAAGTTGATATCTCATTTACATTCAATTTACATTTTCCTGATGATTAGTTGAGCATATTTTATTGTGCCTGTTGACCATCTGTGTGTCTTTTTTGGAAAAATCTTTCTTCAGATCTTCTGCCTATTTTATTATTTATTGTTTTGTTTTTCATTATTGAGTTGTATGAGTTTTTATACCTTTGGGGTACTAATCTCTTATCAGATAAATTATTTGTCTTTATCTTCTCTCATTCCTTAGGTTGCCATTTTGTCTTATTGATCATTTCTTTCCCATGCAGAAGCTTTTTAGTTTGATGTAGTTCCATTCATTTGCTTTTGTTTCTCTTGCCTTTGGAGTCTCATCCCAAAAAAAATATTGCCAAATATTGTAAGACTGATGTCAAGTAGCTAATAGGACTGGGGTCTGTGTTTTCTTCTAGGGTTTTTATGGTTTCAGGTCTTACATTCAAGTATTTAATACATTTTGAGTTAATTTTTGTTCCTGACCTTGGGGGGAAAGCACTTTTTTAAAAACTTTTTTAAAGTTTATTTATTTATTTTGAGAGAGACAGCGTGAGTAGGAGAGGGGCAGAGAGAGAGAGAGAGAGAGGGAGAATCCCAAGTGGGCTCTGTACCATCAGCACAGAGCCCAATGCAGGGCTTGAACTCACAAAACCATAAGCCATGACCTGAGCTGAAACCCAGAATCAGCCACCCCCGAAACACTCAGTTTTGTTTTTGTTTTTGTTTTTTTACCATTGAGTATGATGCTGGTTGTAGGTTTTTCATATAAAGCCTTCATTATGTTGAGCTATATTCCCTCTAGACCTACTTTGCAGAGGGTATTTATCATCAATGGATTTGTACTTTGTCAAAGCCTTTTCTGCATCTACTGAAATGATCAGATGGCTTTATCTTTTCTCTTATTGTTGTCATGTATAACATTGATTTTTTTCGTGAATATTAAACCACCCTTGCATCCTGGGAATAAATCCTGCTTCATTGTGGTGTATGATTTTTTTAAATATATTGTTGGATTCAGTTTGCTTGTATTTTTATTGAGGATATTTGCATGTATATTCATGAAAGATACTAGCCTGTAGCTATTTTTTTTCATGGTGTCTTTATCTGTTTTGGTATCAGGGTGATAGAGGCCTGATTTATAAAAATTTTCCTTCTTGTATATTTTTTTGTAATACTTTGGGAATTATGGGTATTAATTCTCTTTAAATGTTTGATTGAATTTGCCTGTAAATCCGTCTGTTCCTGGACTTTTGTTTTTTGAGAGCTTTTTGTTTGGTTGGTTGGTTGGTTTTTTGTTTGGTTTTTGGTTTTTGGGGCTTTTTTGCCTGGATTTCATTGCTGCTGATTGGTCTGTTCAATATTTCTATTTCTCCCTGCTTTAGTTTTGGTAGGTTATATGTTTCTAGGAATTTATCAATGTCTTCTAAGTTGTCCAATTTGTTGGCATATAGGTTTGCAAAATATTCAAACAAATACACATTTGCTTGTATATTTTTGCTGTCAGTTGTTGTTGGGCCGGCTGAGAGGTGGGGCAGAGACACCACAGAATGGCAGACCTTCTTAGGATGGCTGACCTTCCCACCACTTCTTAGGATGGCTGACCTTCTTAAGATGTCTGACCCTCCNAGTGGCCATTACTACATCGGGGGGAAACAGAAATTTAAACCTTCCAACCCTGGACTTTCCAGTCAAGAGACTGCCCCTGTTATCTGAACCCCCACTAACAGGCTATAAACCCCCCCCACCACCACCCAACCAGGCCACGACTTCCCCAACTCCCCTCTCTCTGGAGCCGTGGAACCTCGCCCGGGGACACAGGCAATAAAACTGTCCCTGTAAATTCTCTCACCTTGGCCGAGGGTGCAGGCAATAAAACTCCTTCTGTGGAACCTTTTGCCTTGGAGTCTTTTTTTCACTCAAAAACCTTACAGTTGTTAGTTCTTTATTGTTAGTAATTTGGGTCTTCTCTCTCATTCTCTCTGTCTCTCTGTCTCTCTTTGTCTCTCTTTCTCTCTCTCTCTCTCTCTAATGAGCCTTGCTAGAGGTTTATCAATTTTGTTGATCTTTTCAAAGAACCGGTTCTTGGCTTTATTGATGTGTTCTATTGTTTTTTAGTTTCTGTATCATTTATTTCTGTCCAATCTTTATTATTTGTTTCCTTCTTCTGGGTTTGGGTTTTGTTTGGGTATTTTTTCTAGCTCCTTTAGGTATAAGGTTAGGTTATTTGAGATTTTTCTTCTTGAGGTAGGCCTGTATTACTATAAATTTCCCTCTTAGAACCATGTCTGTTGCATCTCAAAGATTTTGGACTGTTGTGTTGTCATTTTCATGTGTTTGCATTTAATTTTTTATTTCCTCTTTGATTGATTAACTCACTTATTGTTTAGTAGCATGTTTTTTAACCTCCATATATTAGTGGTCTTTCCAGATTATTTCTTGTGGTTGATTTCTAGTTTCATCTCATTGTGGTCAGTAAAGAAGCTTGATATTGATGAGGTTTGGGGACTTAGGGGGTTTGGAGCTGATGGCAAAGAAAGAAGTCTTGAAGACATCTTTGGTGCAAAACTGGTGATTTTGTTAAAGCATGGGGACAGGACCCGTGGGCATGAAGAGCTGTGCTCCACATAAAGTGTTGGGGGTGACCTTTTTATGGAGTTGGGGGAGATAAAGTCAAGAGGGAGTTTCCAAAGAGATTTTCATATGCTAAAGACTCAGAGATTACTGGAGGTCTAGCCATTGTCAAGCTAAGGTTTTGTTTTCTTCCTAGAAAAGCATTAACATTAAGACAGTAGAGAGTTCCTGCAGAAAGTAATACTCTGTATTTGCCTCAAGTATTTGTCAATGGGCTGCAGGTGTTAAGGCAATTTAATTTTATCTGCCATTTCCTTCCTGTCTTTGTTCCTCATATCACTTATGGAGGGGAGGGTGATGGTGGAGCTTCAGAAAACTGAGTCTGTAGGTTTCTGGAGATTCAGTGATTGATAAGATTGCCTTTTTCTTGTAATTTGCTAAGATATTTGTAAACTGATGAAGACTCTATCAGTTTTACTACTTGTTTTTGTCCTTTCCTTTGTCCTTGAGGAGCCTGGGGTGCCTGAGGAATGTCACACATATCCCACCTGGGAGGAGGGTTGATGTGCTTGTGCTTGGCCCTGAGCTTGCCTTATGGCGCCTCACCAATATGACCTCAATCTTTTTGAATTTGGGAGACTTGTTTTGTGACCTAACATGTGATCTATTCTGAAGAATGTCCCATGTGTGCTTGAAAGCAAAGTACTCTGTCAGTTTTGGATATGTTGTTCTGAATATATTTATTAGATCTATCTCATCTAATGTGTCATTTAAAGCTACTCTTTCCTTATTGATTTCTGTCTGGATGGTGTAACAAGGTGTTAAAATTTCCTACTACTATTGTAGTACTATCATGTGACTCCCTTCTGGCCAGTAAAGATTCTGCTGGAAAATCAACTGATAGCCTTATGGGGTTTCCCTGGTATGTAACTCTTTTCTTTTCTCTTGCTGCTTTTATAATTCTGCCTTTATGAATACTTTTAACATTTTTATTATTTTGTCTTTATGAGGACCTCCTTCAGTTAATTTTGTTGGGGTTTCTCTGTGGCTCCTGGATTTGAATTTCTTTTTCCTTCCCCAGATTAGGTACATTTTCAGCTATTATGTTTTGAGAGACAGAGAGAGACAGAGAGAGCAGGGGAGGGACAGAGGGAGAGGGAGAGAGATTCTTAAGTAGGCTCCATGCCCAGAATGTAACCTGATGCAGGACTCAGTTCTGTGACCCTGAGATCATGACCTGAGCCTGAAATCAAGAGTTGAACGCTTAACTGACTGAGCCACCCAGGTGGCCCTTCAGCTATTCTTTCTTTCTTTAAATTTATTGAGAGAGAGAGAGAGAGTGAGAGTGAGTGCAAGTGGGGGAGAGGGACAGATTGAGAGAGAGAATATTAAGCAGGCTCCACACTCAGCATACAGTCCAATGAAAGGTTTGATCTCATGACCCTAGGATCATGAGCTGAAATCAAGAGTTGGATGCTCAACTGACTGAGCCACCGAGGCTGACTTAAAATAAGTTTTCTACACACTTGTCTCTCTTCTCCTTCTGAGATCCCTATTGTGTGATTTTTATTATACTTGATATCACTGAGTTACCTTACTATTTTTAATTTGTTTTTAGCCTTTGTACTGTTTTGTCTGGTTGCATTACTCCATCTTCCGGGTCACTGATCCATTCTTCTGCATCTTCTAATCTGCTATTGTATTGTAATCCCTCTAGTGTATTTGCAATTTCAGTTTTTGCGTTCTTCATCTTTGACTGGTTCTACTTTACATTTTCTACCTCTTTTTTGAGGCTCTCACTGAGATCCTTCACTCTTTTCTCAAGTCTAGTATCATTATGACCATTACTTTGAATTGTTTATCAGGCATATTGATTATCCCTGTTTCATTTAGCTCTTTTACTGTGGTTTTGTCTTCTTCTTTCATTTGGGACATATTCCTCTGTCTCTTTATTTTGTCTAACCCTATGTATTTGTTTCTATGAATTGGGAAATTCAGCCATGTCTCCTGATCTTGAAAGTAGTAGCGTAAAGAAGAGGTCATGTGTTACCCTGTAGCACAATGTCCCTTCTTCACCAGAACCTGATGTTTCAGGCGTGTCTTCTGTGTGGGTTATGTCCGCCTTCCTGCTGTAGTTGAGGAACAGTTGCCTTCAGTCCATTTGGTTGCACTGGCCCACTTCTATTGTGAGGGCACTGGGCAAAGTTTGGTCTTTGTGCTATCAAGGAACCTGTCTGTGGCAGCTGTGGGCTTGTAGTTGGGTTTTATTGGTAGTCAAACCAGATTTTTACCCTCATTTTTCTCTGCCAGGGTTGCAGTTGCACCAGACAACCACCAGACTAGTCCTCTGAGAGGCTGTTGTTGGTGGCTGGTCTGGCAGTCAGTTAAGATGCCTGCCACTAGTGTTTCTGCTGGAGCTAAAGTTGCATTGGTTGGCAGGGCCTTCTCTCTGTGCTACTAGCCGTAGTTATAACGTTTGACAGCTGGTACTGTGGGTGCACTGGTGAGTATGGTTATCTTCCCCCTTTCCCCTGGTCAGGAGCTACTTTGGAGTTGTACCAATAACTCTCCTCTTGTTCTCAGGGTGTATTGGGGCAGGAGCCACTGTGGAGGGACTCCTGCCAAGTGGAGTGGGTTGGATGAGGTAAATCTTCAGGAGAACATCAGTGTATCATGCATAGTATTAGCAAGGTAGATAGAGAATGTCGATGCTAGTTCTGACTAGCATCCTGCTATCTAGGCTCTGTGTGGCATTAGAGAATTTGGGGAATGGTGTCTGCCAGCTCTTTTTTTCTTGGAAATATATCCTAAAGTTCCCTGCTTCTCCAGTACCTGTTCTGATATTAGTGAATAAATGTCCTTAACATATGCCCCAGGTGCTTTTCAAAATGGTCCTTCTATGCTGTATTTGTCTTCTGTGCTGGCTCTTTAAGTGCAAGGACTCAGTTCCCTATGCCTTCTCACTCTCACAGAGCTAAACCCACTGATTTTTAAAGTACCTAGAGTTAATCCCTGGTGGTTATAAAAACTCATGAAGTTAAACCCCACTGGTTTTGAAACACAAATGTTATGGGGCATTCATCTTCTTGTAGTGGGTCCCTCATGCCTGACTTTCCTGATGTGGAGTCTGATCCTCTGGCTTCTTCATGTTTGTGGTTTCCTTCCTGTTTGTGGTTAGTCTCCCTGGAGATTTATTTCCCAACCACATCTCTACCCCCTTACCCTTTTTGATGTGGCTTCCTTTATATAACCATAGAAAGTCTGCTATGTTTGTCTTTGGATCATTTCATAGTTAGTTGCAGTGATGTGACTGTCATCTTGGCATGTTCATGGCATGAGGTGAGCTCCAGACCCTCTTACTCTGCCATCTTCTACACCTCAGTCATAAGATTTTTCTCCTTCGGTTCATTAATGTATCACACTGATTGATTTGCATATGTTGTAACAGACTTGAATTCCTAAAATAAATGTCACTTCATCATGATATATGACTCTTATAATATACTGAATTCATTTTACTAATGTTGAAGTTTTTGCTTCTGTTCATTAAGGATACTGACCTGTAACTAAATTTTTTCTTCCTTTCCTTCTTTTTTCCCCCTTTCTTTTCTTTGTTTCTCCTCCCTCCCTTCCTCCCTCCCTCCCTCCCTTCCTTCCTTCTTTCCTTCTTTCCTTCCTTCCTTCCTTGTGTCTTTGTCTGGCTTTGGTATCAGGATAATTCTGGCCTTCTAAAATGCATTTGGAAGTGTTCCTTCCTCTTCAGTTTTTTGAAGGAGTTTAAGAAGAATTAAACCTTCTTTTAATGTTTGGTAGAATCACCAGCAAAGCCATTTTATTCTGGATTTTCATTTGTTGAGACACTTTTGGTTACTAATTGAATTTTTTTTGCTAGCAGTTGGTCTATTCATATTTTTTTATTTCTTCATGGTTCAGTGTCATAAGATGGATGTTTGTAGGAATTTATCTATTTCTTCCATGTTGTCCAATTTGTTGCCATATAATTGTACATGGCTGTCTCTCAGGATCCTTTATATTTCTGTGAAATCAGTTGTAACTTTTTTTCCATTTCTGATATTTGAATACACTCCTTTTTTGTCCCTTAGTGAGTGTAGCAAAAAGTTATCAACTGTGTTTATTTTTCTTTCAAAGAAATAGCTCTTAGTTTCATTGAATTTTCTGTTGTGTTGCTCTCTCTTTATTTTATTTCTTTCTTTTATTTCTTTCCTTCCTTCTACTAACTTTGGACTTCATTTGTTCTTTTTTCCTATTTCCTTTAGGTGTTAAGTTAAATTGTTTATTTGGGATTTCTCTTGTTTCTTATGATAGATCTGTATTACTAGGAACTTTACTCTTAGAACTGCTTTTGCTGCATCTCGTAGATTTTGGTGTGTTGCATTTTTGTTTTTATTTGTCTCTAAATATTTTTAAAATTGACTTACCATTTCTTCAGTGATCCAGTAGTCATTCAGAAATATAAATCTCTATGGATTTTTGTTTTCTCCAGTTTTTTAGTTGTAATTAATAGTAATAATTTTATACTATTGGCATGAAAAAAGATGTTTGCTATGGCTTCAATATTATTTAATTTATTCAGACTTCTTTTCAGATGTAATAGGTGATTTATCCTGGAGAATCTTCAATGTGGATTTGAAAATAATATGAATTCTGCTAGTGGTTAGAATATTCTGTGTATATCTACTAAGTCCATCTGGCCTAATTTAAGGTTTATATTTCCTTATAGATTTTCTGTCTGTATGACCCATCCATTCATGTAAGTTGTGTTTTGATGTCCCCAACTATTATTATATTGCTTTCAAATTTCTCCTTTCAGGTCTGTTTGTATTTGTTTTATATATTTTGGAGCCTCCATGTTGGGTGTATATATATTTATAAACGATGTATCTTCTTTCTGGGCTGACCCCTATATCATTATGTATTGTCCTTTACCTTTGTTACCATCTTTGTTTTAAAGTCTGTTTTGAAGTAAATGATATAAAAAACAAAACATTAGAACAGATCAATGAAACCACATGCTGGTTTTTGAAAGAATTTTTAAAAATTGCTAATTCTCTAGCCAGAAAGATCAAAAAGAAAAAGGAAAGGACTCAAATAAATAAAAATACAAATGAAAAGGAGAGATCACAACCAATACTACTGAAATACAAACACTAATAAGGGAGTATTATGAGCAATTATATGCCAATAAATTGGGCAATCTGGAAGAAAAGGACAAATTCCTAGAAACATATGAACTACCAAAACTGAAGCAAGAAGAAAAATAAAATTTGAACAGATCAATAACCAATAAAGAAATTGAATCAGTAATCAAACATCTCCCAACATACAAGAGTCCAGGGCTGGAAGGCTTTCCAGGGGAATTCTACCAAACATTTAAAGAAGAGTTAATACCTAGTCTTTTGAAGCTGTTCCATAAAATAGAAATGGAAGGAAAACTTCCAAACTCCTTCTATGAGACCAAGCATTACATTGATTGCAAAACCAAAGACCCCACTAAAAAGAAAACTACAGACCAATGTCCCTGATGAACATGGATTCAAAAATTCTCAACAAGAGCCTAGAAAACCAAATCCAACAATACATTAAAAGAATTACCCTGATCAAGTGGGTTTGATTGACTTATTCCTGGGCTTCAAAGCTGGTACAATATCTGCAAATTAATTAATGTAATTTATCACATTAATAAAAGAAGAGACAAGAACCACATGATCCTATCAATAGATACAGGGAAAGCATTTGACAAAATACAGCATCCTTTCTTGATAAAAAACCCCCAAGAAAGCAGGGAAAGAGGGAGCCTACCTCAATATCATAAAAGCCATAGAAGAAAGACCCACAGCTAATACCATGCTGAATGGGGAAAAACAGAGCTTTCCCCCTAAGATCAGGAAAAGAACAAGGGTGTCCAATCTCACACTGTTGCTCAACATAGTGTTGGAAGTTCTAGACTCAGCAATCAGACAACAAAAAGATATAAAAGGCATCCAAACTGGCAAGGAGGAAGTCGAACTTTCACTCTTCACAGACAACATGATAATGTTTGTGGAAAAACCAAAAGAGTCCACCAAAAAACTGCTAAAACTAATACTTGAATTTAGCACAGTGGCAGAATATAAAATCAATGTATAGAAATTGGTTGCGTTTCTATACACCAGTAATGAAGCAGCAAAAAGAGAAATCAAGGAATCAATCCCATTTACTATTGCACCAAAAACTAAGATACTTAGGAATAAACCTAGCCAAAGAGGTAAAAGTTCTGTATGCTGAAAACTATAGAAAGCTTATGAAAGAAATTCAAGAAGACACAAAGAAATAGAAAAATACTTCATGCTCATGGATTGAAAGAACAAATATTGTTCGAAGGTGGATACTACCCAAAGCAATCTATATCTTCAATGCAATCCCTATCAAAATAACACCAACAGTCTTCACAGAGCTAGAACAAACCATTCTAAAATTTGTATGGAACCAAAAAAAGACCCCTAATAGTAAAAGTAATGTTGAAAAAGAAAACCAGTGCTGTAAGCATCACAATTCCAAACTTCATGCTGTATTACAAAGCGTTAATCAGCAAGACAGTATGGTACTGGCACAAAAACATACACATAGTTCAATGGAACAAAGTAGAGAACCCAGAAATGGACCCAAAGATATAGAACCAACTAATCTTCAACAAAGCAGGAAAGAATATACAATAGAAAAAAAGACAGTCTGTTCAGCAAATGGTGTTGGGAAAACTGGGCAGCAACATGGAGGAGAATGAACCTGGATGACTTTCCTACACCATATGCAAAAAATAAACTCAGAATGGATAAAACCCCTAAATGTAAGACAGGAAGCCATCAAAATCCTATATGAGAAAACAGGTAGCAACCTCTTTGACCGTGGCCTCAACAACTCTTACTAGACATGTCTCTGGAAACAAGGGAAACAAAAACAAAAATAAACTCTTGCGACCTCATCAAAATAAAAAGATTATGTACAGCAAAGGAAACAATCAGGAAAACTAAAAGGCAACTGATAGAAAAGGAGATGATATTTTCAACTGACATATCTGATAAAGGGTTAATATCCAAAGTCTATAAATAATTTACTAGTCTCAACGCTCAAAAAACAAATACTCCGGTGAAGAAATGGGCAAAAGACATGAACAGACACTTTTCCAAAGACAACCAGATGGCTAACAGTCACATGAAAAGATGCTCAAGATCATTCATCATCAGGGAAATACAAATCAAAACTGCAACGAGATACGACCTCACACCTGTCAGAATGGTTAAAATGAACTCAGAATGTTGGCAAGGATGTGGAGGACAGGGGAACAATTTTGCACTGCTGGTGGGAGTATAAACAATTGCAGCCATTCGGGAAAACAGTGTGGAGGTTCCTCCAAAAATTAGAAAGAGAATTACCCTACAATTCAGCAATTGCACTACTAGGTATTTATCCAAAGATAATAAAATGCTGATTTGAAGGGGCACATGCACTTCAGTGTTTATAGCAGCACTATCAAAAATAGCCAAATTATAGAAAGAGCCCAAATGTCCATTGACTGATGAATGGATAAAGAAGATGTACGTATATACATACATACATCATGGAATATTACTTAGTGCTCAAAAGAATGGCATCTCACTATTTGCAACAACATGGATGGAACTGGAGTGTATTATGCTAAGTAAAATAAGTCAGAGAAAGATAAATATCATATGATTTTACTCCTATGTGGAATGTAAGAAACAAAACAGATGAACATAGGAAAACGAAGAAAAATAAGATAAAAACAGAGAGGGAGGCAAACCATAAGAGACTCTTAAATACAGAGAACAAATTGAGGTTTGCAGGAGTGGTATTGGGCGGGGTGGTGGGCTTAGTGGGTGATGAGCATAAGGAAGGGCATTTGTTGGGATGAGCAATGGGTATTATATGTAAGTGATGAATCACTGAATTCTACCCCTGAAACCGTTACTACACTATATGTTAACTAGCTTGGATTTAAATAAAATTTTTAAAACCTGCAAAAAAAATAAAAAATGAAATTAGTTTCATGAAGAAGAAGACAAAAATAAAGTCTATTTTGTCTGACATGAGTAAAGCTATACACTAGCTTTCTTTACATTTCCATTTTCATGGAATATATTTTTTCCATCTCATCAAATTCAGTCTCTCTGTGACCTCAGATCTGAAGTGAGTCACTTGTAGGCAGTATGTAGATGTGTCTTGGTATTTTTTTTTTAAATCTATTCAACCACACTATATCTTTAGATTGGAGAATTTAGTATATTTACATTAAAAAACTATCAATAAGTATGTACTTATTCTTATGTTGTTCATTGTTTTCTGGCTATTTTTATAGTTTTTCTCTTGTTTATGCTTCTGTACTTTCTCCTCTCTCTTGTGGTTTGATGACTTCCTTTAGTGTTGTGTCTACATTCCTTTCTCATTTTCTTTTGTGTATTTACTACAACTTTTGGCTTTGTCATTACTGCAAGTTTGCATATGTCAATCTATATATAACATTCTCTATTTTAAGTTGGTAGACTTACATTTGAACACATTCCAATTGTCCCTCCCATAGGTATGTTTTTGATGTCACATATTACACTTTAAAATTTTATGTATCCTTTAAGTAATTTTTGTAGTCATAATTGTACTACTTTTGTTTTTTAACCTTCATACTAGTTTTATAAGTGATTAATCCATTACTTTTCCTATATTTGCCCTCTAATCTGCAAAATTTCTGCTGACAAATCTGCTGATAGGCTTACGGGGTTTCTTTTGTATGTAGCAATTTCTTTTTCTCTTGCTCCTGTTAGGTTCTGTCTTTAACTTGTGACATTTTAATTTTGATGTGCCTTGATGTGGATGTCTTTGGAGTCATCTTATTTGGAATTCTCTGGATATCCTAGACCTGGATGTCTCCCTAGGTTAAGGAAGTTTTCAGCCATTATTTATTTGAATATATTTTCTGCCTCCCTCCCTGTCTCTCTCTGTCTCTCTCTCTCTCTCCCTCCCCCTCCCTCTCTCTCTCCCTCTCCCTCCCTCCCTCCCTCCCTCTCCAGTCCCTCTGGGACCCCTTAATGTGAATATTACTCTGTTTGATACTGTCTCAGAGGTACCTGAAGTTATCATCATTGTTTTTAATTATTTTTCTTCTTTTTCCTGCTTTGTCTAGGTGAGTTTCATTGCTTTGATTCCAAGCCCATTGATCTGTTGTTCTACTTCATCTAGTTTACTAGATGAACCCCTTTAATGTGTTTTCAGTTCAGTTATTGTATTCCTCAGCTCTTGACTTCTCTTTGGTACTTTCTTACATTTTTTATCCTTGTCGAAGTTCTCACTGAGTTTGTTGAGCTCTTTATAACCTTTACTTTAAGTTCTGTATCAAGTAGATTACTTATCTCGATATTGTTAGAGTCTTTTTTTGAGGTTTTCTCTTATTCTTTGGTTTGGAACATATTTATGTTTCCTCATTTTGCTTGACTCTCCATGCTTGTTTCTGTATATTAGGTGAAACAGCCATCTCTCTCAGTCTTGAAGGGGTAGTCTTGTACATAGGTTATGAACCTTCTCATTTAGCCTTTCCCTAGCTCTTGGTTGTTTTTTTGAATGTTTGATTGTCTAAACTACCTGATTTATTTTTGATTTGTCCCCATTGTTGAGGGTGTGCCAAACCTGTCAGTGTTCCAAGGGGAGGAATCTCATTTATCACCTAGTTTAAGGTTGAGTGGCAGCCAGTCTCTTAGGCAGGAGCTTTTACAGTATGCAAATTATACACAGTCCTATGGGGCTGGAATTATTATTCCTGCTGGCTTCCACATCAGTAGATCTGGGGATGTCCTCTTGGTGACAATCACAAATAGCACTCCAGAAAAGTATATAATCTTTTCTGAGTTGAAGCTGTAGCAAGGTCTAGCAGATGTACAAGGATTGTGTATTTCTGCTTATAGTCCCTTGAAGTGCCTCCTTTAGCCTCTGGGTACTTGGAAAAGGAAGTCTATCCCTCAGGCCAGAGCTCTAGGCTAAGTAAAGAGGCATTTTTCACAGCAAGACTGAAGTTGTGCTCCAGGTTGCTGTCTGTGAAATGCCCTGGGGTGGTGGCCTGCCAAGAATTGTCTTTCTGATTATTGCATTTCCATGGAGCTCAAGAATACTAGCCCCCTTGACTACCAGCGCTAAGTGACCAAGGAACATCTCCTTTGTGGATTGTATGTGCCTGCTATCTTAGGTAGCTGTAGAATGAGGGGGTGGGGTTCACTCACCAGCTTCAGAAAGGCAGCAGAAAGATGTCTTCACTTTGTATGCATGGGGGCTTTAGGAATGCAGAGGCAGAGTGCCTTGTTTGTGCATGTACACTGGCTTTAGGCTGGAAGCAAGAGAATGCCTCCACTGCTTATGCTCACTGGTCCTAGTCAGGAAGTGAGGGAGTGTTGCAACTGCCCCACTTGCTAACTTTAGTTGGCCACAGCCTTCTCCTGCTTCCTATTTGTGCTTGCTTGCTATAGCCAGAGAGTGGGAGAGTACTACAATTTCCTATGTTCTTGGGCTTCAGCAAGGTAGTGGAAAGTGCTGTAAGCGCTTACCCCGCCTATCAGAGCAAGGTGGCTGGATGGTGCTGTAGGAGAGCTTGCCCACCTGTGCTAATAGAGTAGGTAGAGAGTGGAAAACTGGTGCCTACCAGTACCCAATCTCTGGGGAGAGTTTTTATTCTCCTGCCTTCCAGAGATGCTTTTAGATTAGCAAACAAACCTCCTTCACATGTTATCTAGACACTTTTCAAACTGCTGTTATACTGCTGTCTTGGGGCAAGTGAGACCACACCTGAGCCCCTTAAAAGGGGAATCTCACTTTCCAATAGCACTTTGGGCCCCTGGGACATCAGCCCCATTTAGTTTCTAAGTCAGGTATCTTGGGGGCTTCTCTCAGTGCAGATCCCAGGGTTTGGGTTTCCTCATGTGGGTTACCAAACTTTTGCTCTTTTAGAAGCACCAGACGGGTGGGATTCCTTCAGTGTTTCACTGCCCTGAGCGTGGGGTTTTTAGTGAGACTTCTCTGCCTCTCCACCCATCTCAATGTTTTCCTTTGTTGTAGAGAAGCCCACATAGTTTTTGGATCTTTTTCAGAGGAAAATGATTATATGTAGCTATAGGTTTGGTACATCCATGGCGGGAAGCTGAGTTCAGAATCTTCCAGCGCTGCCGTATTCTGCAAAGTTTCTAGTTCGGAAATTAAGACATTGATATTGTTAACTGAAAAAGAGCTATTAAGAAAAGCAGGCTGCTTTCCTTGTTGGTTTCTGCAGAAGCAGTATGAGATGCTCTTCTCCCCACTTGGGACTTTGAGAAAATCACTAGAAAGATAAGACAAAGAAAAGGAAGAGAGCCTGACGTTAGGCAGGTTTGGGGTAGGGAACCAGCACAATATAGGTGCGGGAATTTTGGAATTATTTGATTCTCAGTACAATATACATTTTGATTATAGGAAAATTACTGGCCCTAGGGTTAGAGCAAAGTAAGTTTGGGGCCAAAGGCAGTTACATAATTGTGCCAAAAGGAATGGTTGTGGATATCTGGATCGCTCTTGGTTTGGATGAATACCAATGAACTGGGAAAATGAGGAATTTGACTATATGCTCTAAGCTGCTAAAGTTCTTAGCAATATGTGCCAAGAACATCAATATAGACTTCCTAGTGATTTCAGGAGAAATTGGTTATTCTGCAAATCCAAGATTGATTTAGAAAAGAATGACAATATGGAAGGTGATCTCTAAGGTAAGTCCTTTACCCTAAAAATTTTACAATAATATGGATAAATAGTAAAAGATATGGCTGGTCTATCTCAGGAAATGGATCATTATAAAAGCACTTCTGCAGTTCCAAACCTGAGCACATATTCAGAGATATGGGCCCAAACATTGGGTCAACCAGCAGGGAGAGCTGTTTTATGTGTTTAAAAAATCATGAAGTGTCCAGAAAGCAGACCACTCAAAGCTTTACTAAGTCCAAGAAAATAACCCTTTACTTCTGGCCAAGGAAAGATGCCTAACTCAAGAAAATGAATATTTAAGGCCCATTTCATCAACCTCTACTTAGCCACTTCAGTTTATAAGCACTTACTCACCATCTCCGTGTCATTAAACAGAAGAGCAATATTCCAAATTTTGGCCTAATCTAAAGCATTTAGTGACTCTTACATTTACAAATGACTGCATGTAGTCCTAAGATTTTCACTATGTATCAGAGGTTTGAAAAGAATTCACTTTATCAAATAACCTTAAACATAAATAAGGAGATATATAAATGCGCAACAGATAGAAGAGAGGTAAATTGATTCATATTGAGCAAAGGATGGATGGGGTTACATATAATAATTTTTAACTGAAACCTCTATTAGTAAATTAAGGAGAAACAGGAAGGTAGGATGATACGGTTTAGGGCAGAGATCGTGAGAAAGAAACTGAGAAAATAACAATATCAAGACTAATGCCCTGAAGACTGGGGACAGATGAGGATTTGACTCAATACCATTCCTGTTTTCACCTTTTGGTCCCAGGGCCTATATATAATTCCTATTGCAAATATGGTGTCAAAAATGAGGAGTGTATCCTCTCCAAGTACTGTCTCTTAGCTTGTGCTTCTACAACAGATTATTCGAATATTTTCCAAAATATCCAATATTTTATCAGGGCAACAACTTTAGGGGTGTTGCAGGATGTGATATAATCAGTGGATCCTATGTAAATGGGCCCACACCCACAATTCTTCTGTGAAGTATGCCCATTGGCCAGATGCTATGTTGTGTGGGATTCTGTGACTATGGATTAGGTACTGTGTAAATTCTTGGAAACTGATGACAGTAAGGTTGTGTGTGTATGGAGGTCAAATTTGCCTGGAATAAATATGTGTTCCATATAAACCCAAATCCATAACCTTTCTAAGACATCATTGGCCTACTTGAGTCAACTTGTTGCCAAGTGTCCAAGTAGTTTCTCAAGGACTTGTATTATATTGAAGGTTCAGTTTAGTTTTCTGTTAATGATAGGTTGGACATCTGGCAGAGGTGAGATGAATCTTAGTAAGTAAAACTATGCTAATAGGTCCAGGCATAATTTCTTTTTCTGCCACTATGGACACTTCATTCACATTCTCATCATGCTACCAATGGGTGGCTGCTGACAAAAGCTAGCTATCAACTGGCTGAGTTATTCTGTATATGTAATTGTTTACATATTACATATGTGCCTCTTTTAAGATGAATACTTTCTGATGGGCATGCATATGATGTATACAAAATTTTAATTTTGTGCCCATTTCTATATATCCATCTAAATTGCTGGAGGCCGAGCTGGCTCCAGGAGGTCCAGGGGTCCCTGAAGGATGGATGGTGTCAGCGAAAGAGAAAGAGAGTGAGAGAGCCCCGGAGATTCTTTCTGATCACCAGGCAGGCATCTCTGTCCTGTTGGTTTTTGTGTCTTTATTTAAAGGTTCAGCAACAAGATGAAGTCATAGAAAGGAATTTCTTACAATGGGAGGTCTTTTGCGATATCAATAGTAGAATTATTCCGACCAAGGAAATAACAGAATGTTCTTAGTAAAAAACAGGATAACATATAGGTCAAATTGTATATAGATAAGTTAGGAGTGTTTTGTCTGACTCTCAAGAGGATGAATGTTTCTGAATTGGTTTATTTGTGGAGACTAACATGGGGACCCTGAATGGGTCAATCTTTTGCCCCTGGGTTATGTTTTAGCTACTGTTATCTATCCTTATCCCAGCTGCCAATGTAAGAGAGGGTGTTTGTGGAAAGTAGGCCTTGAGGAAGGGACTGTTATGTTTCACCAATTAGCAAAGATATATGTGGTAACTATGTTTTGTTTTTAACCTGAAAATAGGCCCTTTGTATCAGGGCCAGGCTCAATTGTAATTCTTGTGTTCTTAACCCCCTAAGTCTCGGATCTGCAAGGCCCATAGGAAGAGCCTTTTGACAATCACCCATAGAGCTTTCATCTAAAATCTCTTTTGTAAAGGCAGGAATATGCTTTTCCTTATGAGGTATCTGTATTCAGAATATGGGTCTGATATGCAATATTGTGAGGCCTGGTCAATACCAGTAGGCTTATATCCAACATGAGCCAATAGTAGCGGAAGGAGATACAAGTTTTCATTTCTCATGGGAGGAGCTGTAAACATTGCTACTTCCTTGCTGTGATTGCCATCCAGAGAGGCCGGTGTGGCTCCCGGCACTAAATGCCTCTTTTCTAGACTTATTTGATCTTCTGATCTTTTCTCCTACATATATTCTAAAATTGGGCCACTTCACTTTCCACACAAAATAGATGCCAGGTATTCATTCTCTCCAAAGTTTTGATAATTGGAAGGATTTTATATTTCTACTGTCTTCTGGGGACCTTCTTTGGTGAAATACCAAGTTTTGTTTTGTTTTGTTTTATATCGGCATGCCCTCACTCATAAGCCAAGTTAAGAATTTTCTTTTTTCCTTTAGCGTGTTAAACAGCATACCCTTGAAACTGTACATTTCAGCTGTGGTGGGTGACACAAGAAGACTGGGCTATCTGCTCATGATGTTTGCATGTATTCCTGGTCCTACACGTGCTTGGTTTTGAATGTGCCAGTTACATATTACTATATATTAATGGTGAAACTACCATGTTTTATGACTTGGATAGTTTTGGCAAGATCCATCTCATTATGAACACTTGTGAATGCATGGGCACTAGGTATCCCTTGGTCAAACACTACATTTATATCAAGTTCCAGGAACATGCTAAGAGATGTTTGGCAAAAGATGCTCAATTCTTTCCTGAAGAAAGCTTATCCTTGTTCTAGAAACCCCCGATCCTCTATTGTGAAAGTATATGGTTATCTACTGCATGTGAATACAAACTGTGTCTGGCACTCATTTTTTTTAAATTAACATACAGTGTTAGTCTCAGGCATACAATATAATGATTAAAGTGTTCTATATGTTTCTCAGTGCTCATCAAAATCAGCGTACCTTTAATCCCCTTAAACTACTGCATGCACTCCTTCCCCCAACACTCCTTGCTCCCAGCTGCTGGAAATCACCAGATCTCTGTATTTAAGAGCCTGGTTTCTTTCTTTTTGTTTGTTCATTTGTTTTGATTCTTAAATTCTACATGAATGTAATCATATGGTGTTTGTCTTTCTCTGTCTGAAATACTTGATTTAGCATAACACTCTTTATATACCATCCACTTTGTTGCAAATGGCAAGATTTCATTCTTTTTTTATGGCTGAGTTACACATACACATTGTTATTCACCTATCAATGGACACTTGGGTTGCTTTTATAATTTGGCTCTTATAAATAATGCTGCTATAAACATAGGAGTGCATATATATTTTCTAATTAGTGTTTTCATTCCCTTTGGGTAAGTACCCCAGAGGGACCTTTTGCACTGCTGGTGAGAATGCAAACTGTTACATCCACTCTAGAGAACAGTATGTAAGTTCCTCAAAAAATTAAAAATAGAACTATCCTTCTCATTGTAAAAATTCACATAATTCATCCCCTTTTTTTCAAAGCCAAGTATTAAAGGGATATGTCTTCCCTGTGCTTGGGGTGCCTGGTGTTGGGGTCTGGTCCTTTCCTCTGTCTGTGCCTGCTGAATCCCTCTCTCTCATGGACAGTTCCACTGGCCCATTTATCTCCAGACCATACCTCTGCCTTCCCTACCCTCTTCAGTGTGGCCTCTTCTCTGTTGTTAGCTGTGGAGGAGTCTGTTCTGCCAGTCTTTGGGTTGTTTTATGGGCTATTTGCACTGATGTAGGTGTTGTTTAATTGTATGAATGGGAGCAAAGTGAGATTAGGACTCTCTTCACCGTCTTCTTTGGAAGTCTGATATTGAGTATCTTTTCATCTGTCTGTAGGCCATCTGTATGTCTTCATTGGAAAAATGTCTATTCAGGTCCTCTGCCATTTTTAAATCAAATAATTTTTTTGGTGTTGAGTTAAATAAGTTCTTTATATATTTTGGATATTAATCCATTAGTAGGTATATCATTTGAAAATATCTTCTCCCATTCAGTAGGTTGCCTTTTTGGTTTTTTGACAGTTTCCTTCACTGTGCAAAAGATTTTCATTTTGGCATAGTCCCAATAGTGTAATTTTCCTTTTGTCCTTCTTGTCAGTAGAGATTTATCTAGAAACATGTTTCCACAACTGATATCAAAAAAACCAAAAACTGCCTGTTTTCTTTTAGGAATTTTATGGTTATTAAATCTCACATTTAAGTTTTTAATCCATTTTGTATTTATTGTGTATGGTATAAAAAAGTGATCCAGTTTCATTCTTTTGCATGTTTCTGTCCACTTTTCCCAACACCATTTGTTGAAGATATTATCTTTTCTCCATTGTATATTCTTGCTTCCTTTGTTGTACATTAATGGACACTAAAAGCATGAGTTTATTTGTGGACTCCCTATTCTGTTCCTTTGATCTCTGTATCTGGTTTTGTGCCAGTACTATACTGTTTTCATTACTATAGCTTTGTAGTATATATTGAAATCTAGAATTGATACCCTTAGTTTTGTTTTTCTTTGTAAAATTTGTTTTGGCTATTTGATACCTTCTTTGGTTCTGTAAAAAATTTAGGATTGTTTGTACTAGTTCTGTGAAAAATGTTGTTGGTATTTTGATAGGAGTTGCATTAATTCTATAGATTTATTTGGTTAGTATGGACATTTTAACAATATTTGTTCTTCTAGTCCATGAACCTGGTATGTCTTCCCATTTTATCATCTACAATGTCTTTCATCAATGGTATATAGTTTTGGGAGTACAGGTTTTTTACCTTCTTGGTTAATTAGTTTATTCCTAGGTATTTTATTATTTTTGGTGCAGTTGGGATTATTTTCTTATTTTCTCTGTATGCTACTTTGTTATTAGTATATAGCAATGCAACAGATTCCTGTATATTGATTTTGTATCCTATGACCTTACTAAATTCATTTATGAGTTCTAGTAGTTTTTTGGTTGAGTCTTAGGGGTTTCTATGTGTAGTATCATGTCATCTGCAAATAGTGGAAGTTTTATTTCTTCCTTTCCAATGGGATGTTATTTATTTTTCTTGTTTGATTGCTATGGCTATGACTTCTAGTCATAGCAATGACTAACCATCCCTACAACCTTCTATAGGCCAAGCCTCTTTGGCTGTCACTGTGAAGTTGCTTATTGTTGTTATAATTGAAATCTCTTGGGTGCTGGAAGTTAAGTGTGTTGCTAACTAGTCTCTCTTGCTTTGGGACTCCTTCTCCCCCATTGTTATCAATTTGACAACCTCTCCTTTCACCTCTGGCTGAACTTCTAAGTGACATAGTATATCCTCACTAATACATACCTGATGCACTGGTGAATTGTATGCCTTTTCATTTTCTTAAGCAACATAATTTTCTGGTGGGTCTTTTGGTCTCATATGATAAGTTCACTCCAGCAATGTCTACTCTCCTGAGACTTCTACTTCTTTTTGTATTGTTTATTTTATTTTATTGTGATAAGAACTCTTACATGCGATTTACTCCCTGAACTANCAGATTCTTTCAATTTCTGTTTATTTGGAAAGGTTTTTATCTCTCCTTCTATTTTGAATGACAGGCACTTGTTGGGATGAGCACTGGGAATCATATAGAAACCACCTTGACAATAAATATTAAAAATTTTTTTAAAAATAAAGTGTCTTCCCACATGAAGGGATTCTCAACTCTTATTAGGAAGAAAGGGCACATCTGAAATTCTGAGAGTACAGAGAAGTCAGATGAGTCAAGCTCTTAGGCTTGACACCAAGCTGTCCTCATCTCATGTGTCCTAGGCATTCCCAACAGATCTACTTCTTGTTCCAAACATTCAATCTTGAAGCTCTGTGATTTTGACTAATCCTGAGTTTTGTCTTCCTTCTGCTCTCTCACTTTACAGGATGAGACCTCTTTGAAATCTAACAAAGAATTCTTTCTGACCTTCAACCTTGCATTTCAGTGCCCTCACTTTTCGTTATTCTTGTGCAGGGCATCAGTGCAACTGGTCTTTTTTAATATCTTAGTATAAAATACTCTTCCTCCTCTTTTTAAGATTTGGAAAAGCTTTATAATCTACTGAAAATATGAAAAATTAATGTCACACAGACTAATTTTCCTCTTGAAATACTGCATAGAATCTTAGCATGCTTTGTAATATGAAATTTATTTTGGATAAAAATTGTCTATATTTAAGGTGTACAACATGNTAATGGTATATATTATAACAAGCTAATTAACATAGCATCTCCTCACAGACTTGCCATTTCCACTTACTCTGCTCTCCACCCCCAGCCCCTGGTAACCACTGTTCTACTTTCTGCTTCCATGAGTCAGACTTTTAAACATTTTTCTTTTTTTTAGAATCTGGATTTAAATGAGAATGTACAGTATTTTCCTTTCTCTGTCTGGCTTATTTCACTTAGCATAACATCTTCCAGGTTCATCAATTTGGTTTCAAATGACAGAATTTCCATATTTTTCATGGCTGAGTTTTATTCCATTAAATATACCACAGCTTCTTTATCTATACATAGGTTGACTTTTAGGTTGCTTCCATATCTTCTTTATTATGAATAATGCTGCATGGTCTATAGGAGTGAAGTTACCTCTTTGAGATAATGATTTCATTTTCTTGTGGTATATACCCAAAATTGGGATTGCTAGAGCACAAGGTAGTTCTAATTTTAATTTTTGGGAGGGATCTGTAAACTTTCTTTTTTTAAATTTTTAAAATTTTTTAATAGTTCATTGTCAAGTTGGTTTCCATATAACAGCCAATGTTCATCCCCACAAGTGCCCTCCTCCATGCCCATCACCCCCCTTCCCCTCATCTCCACCCCTACCAGCCCTCAGTTTGTTCTCAGCATTCAAGTGTCTCTCATTGTTATCCTCCCTCTCTTTCCCCCACTATTTTTCCCCTTTTCTCCCCCATGGTCCTCTGTTAAGTTCCTCCTAATCTTCCTATACCTGCAAACTTATGGTATCTGTCCTTCTCTGCCTGACTTATTTCGCTCAGCATAACACCCTCAAGGTCCATCCATGTTGCTACACATGGCCAGATTTCATTCTTTTTCATTGCCATGTAGTATTCCATCGTATAGATAAACCACATCTTCTTGATCCATTCATCTGTTGATGGACACTTAGGCTCTTTCCATGTTTTAGCTATTGTGGAGAGTGCTGCTATGAACATTGGGGTACATGTGCTCCTATGCCTCAGCATTTCTGTATCCCTTGGGTAAATTCCTAGCAGTGCTATTGCTGGGTCCTAGGGGAGTTCTGTTGTTAGTTTCCTGAGGAACCTCCACACTGTTTTCCAGAGGGGCTGTACCAGTTTACATTCCCACCAACAGTGTAGGAGGGTGCCCGTTTCTCCACATCCTCGCCAGCATCTAGAGTTCTCTGATTTGCTCATTTTAGCCACTCTGACTGGCGTGAGGTGGTATCTCAGTGTGGTTTTGATTTGTATTTCCCTGATGAGGAGGGATGCTGAGCATCGTTTCATGTGTCTGTTGGCCATCTGGATGTCCTCTTTGGAGAAGTGTCTGTTCATATCTTCTGCCCATTTCTTCACTGGGTTGTTTGTTTTTCGGGCGTGTAGTTTGATGAGTTCCTTATAGATTCTGGATATTAGCCCTTTATCTGATATGTCATTTGCAACTATCTTTTCCCATTCCATCAGTTACTTATTAGTTTTATGGATTGCTTCCTTTGCCCTGCAGAAGCTTTTAATCTTGATGAGGTCCCAATAGTTCATTGTTGCTCTTGATTCCCTTGCCTTTGGGGATGTGTCAAGGAAGAAATTGCTGCGGTAGAGGTCAAGGAGGTTGTTTTCTGCTTTCTCCTCTAGGGTTTTGATGGTTTCCTGTCTCACATTCAGGTTCTTTATCCATTTTTCTTTTCTTTTCATGTATGGTGTGAGAAAGTGACCTAGTTTCATTCTTCTGCATGTTGTTGTCCAGTTCTCCCAGCACCATCTGTTAAAGAGGCTGTCTTTTTTCCATTGGATACTCTTTCCTGCTTGTACAGGAAGATCTGTACGTTTTTACATTGGCTGTACATTTTTAGGTCCAATTTGCCAAGTGAAGGTTTTTCTCTTCTCCAGCAACAGGGACAGTGTCTTGTGCAGTTTTGGCCACTCTTTCTTTTTTCCCCTAGACTCACTGCAGCTCCCAGCAAGGGGGTTCCCCCCTCCCTCCGTGTCTCCGGTCCTGGCCCAATTTTATCTTCCCCAGTTCGTACTCACGCTATAAGATTGTTTTCTCAGTGGACTCTTGTCTCCTTTTTCTCCCAAACTCCGGGATTCTGTAAAGGTTCCTCTGGCTTCAGGCCTTCTCCATTTGAGAGATGGGGGCGAGTGAAATGTACGGAGCTCCCTACTTCTCTGCCATCTTGCCTCTCCACTCTCTGTAAACTTTCTTATACTGGCTGTACCAATTTACATTCCCATCAACAGTGTACAAGTGTTCCCTTTTCTTCACATTCTGGCCACTTTTTATCTTTTGTATTTTGTAATAGTCATTTTAAGAGGTGTGAGGTGATATCTTCTTGTGGTTTTGATTTGTATTTCCTTGATGACTAGTGAAATTGAGCATTTTTAAAATTTATCTGTTGGCTATTTGTATGTCTTCCTTTGAGAAATGTCTATTCAGGTCCTTCGCTTTCTATTTATTTATTTATGTATTTATTTATTTATTGTTTATCTTCAAGTCTGTTTCCATATAACACCCAGTGCTCATTCCAACAAGTGCCCTCTTTCATGCCCACCTCTTTTCCCCTCTCCCCTAACCCCACTCAACCCTCAGTTTGTTCTCCGTATTTTAAGAGTCTCTCATGGTTTGTCTTCTTGCCTCTCCTTATCTATTTTTTGCCCTTCCATTTCCCCATGGTCCTCCTTTAAGTTTCTTCTGTTTCACATATGAGTGAAAACGTATGGTATCTATCCTTCTCTGCCTAATGTATTTCACTTAGCATAGCATCCTCAAGTTCCATACACGTTGCTACAAATGGCCAGATTTCACTCTTTCTCATTGCCATGTAGTATTCCATTGTATAGATAAACCGCATCTTCTTGATCCATTCATCAGTGGATGGACGTTTAGGCCTTCCATGATTTGGCTCTTGTTGAAAGTGCTGCTATGAACCCTTTGCTAAATTTTTAAATCAGGCTGCTTCTTTGCTGTTTGTTTGTTTGAGTTCCCTATATATTTTGGGTATTAACTCCTTATGCAAGTATGTTTTCCCATTTTGTAGACTGTCCTTTCACTCTGTTGATTTTTTTCCTTCGCTATTTAGAAGCTTTTTAGTTTGATGAAATCCCATTTATCTATTTTTGCTTTTGTTCTCTGTGCTTTTAGGGTTATATAAAAAAAAATCATTGACCAGACTAATGTCCAGAAGGTTTTCCTCTGTTTTCTTTTAGCAATTTTATAGATTCAGGCCCTACGTTTAGTTTTTAATTCATTATTAGCTGATATTTGCATATGGAGTAAGATCAGTATTGTTTTTGTTTTTTGTTTTTGACTCCATGTGAATTTTAGGATTTTTTTCTACTATGAAAAATGCCTTTGGCTTTTGCATAGGGATTGCATTGAATCTGTAAGTTGCTTTTGGATAATATGGGCATTTTAACAATATTAATTCTTATAATCCATGAGCACAGAATATTTTTCCATTTGTGTTTTCTGCAGTTTTTTCATCAGTGTTTTATGGTTTGCAGTGTACAGATATTTCACCTCCTTGGTTATTATTTTTTGGATACAGTTGTAAGTGGGATTGTTTTCTTTTGATTTTTGACAGTTCATTATTAGTGCATGAAAATGCTACCAAATTTTATATATTAATTTTGTATTCTGTAACTTTGCTGAATTCATTTTTAAATTCATTTATTCATGTTGTTTATTTTTCGTGGATTCTTAAAATTGTATATAATATGTCATCTGCACATAGAGACAGTTTTACTTCTTCCTTTATTATTTGAATGTGTTTTGTTTCTATTTCTTACCTAATTGCTGTGTATAGGAGTTCCAACTGAATAAAAGTAGTAAAGATGGGCATCCTTGCCTTGTTCTTGTTCTTAGAGGAAAAATTTTTGACTCTGCATCATTGAATATGATGTAAGCTGTGGGTTTGTCATATATGGCTTTTATTATGCTCAAGTATGTTTCCTTTCTGTTCACTTTGTTGAGTTTTTATCATAAATAGATGTTGAATTTTGTCAAAGCTTTCTCGNGTTTACTGCTATGAATTTCCCTGTTAGAACTACTTTGGCTGCATTACATTTCTTTTATGTCCTGTTTCAGTTTCATTTGTTTCAAGATATTTTTATTCCCCTTTTTTGATCCACTGGTTGTTCAAAAATGTATTGTCTAATTTCCCCATATTTATGAATTTTCCAACTTTCCTTCTGTTATTTGTGTCTAGTTTCATACCATTGTGTTAGGAAAAGATAGTTGATGTGACTTCAATTTTCTTAAATTTGTTAAGATTTGTTTTGTGGCCTAACATATGATTTGTACTGGAGAATATGTACTTGAAAAAATATATACTCTGTTGCTCTTAGATACAATGTTTGTATAAGTACAGGTAGGTACATTTGATGTATAGTGTTGTTCAGGTGTACTGTTGCCCTATTGATTTTCTGGATGATGTATCCATTGTTGAAAGTTGGGNCGGCATCTATTGAGATGATCACATGATTTTTATCCTTTATTTTGTTAATGTGGTGTATCACAGTGATTGATTTGCAGATATTTAACCATCCTTGAATCCCTAGGATAAATTCCACTTGAAAATGGTGTAGGAACATTTCAGTGTATTGTTGAAATTAATTTAATATTTTGATGAGTATGTTTGCATACATGTTCATCAGAGATATTGGCCTATAATTTTCTTCTCTTGTAGCATCCTTGCCTGGCTTTGATATCAGGGTAATGGTAGTAACAAAAAATGCATCTGGAAGTGTTCCTGCCTCCTCAGTTTTTTTTTAAAGGGTTTGAAAACCATTAGAATTAATTTTTCAAATGTTTGGTAAAATTCACTAGTGAAACCATCTGGTCTCTGACTTGTTTTTGTTGGGAGATTTTTATTACTGACTAAATTTCCTTACATTTGTTCTGTTCAGATTTTCTATTTATGGTTTACTCTTGGCAAGTTGTGTGTCTAGGAATTTATTCATTTCTTCTAGCTTGTCCATTTTATTGACATATAAATGTTCATAGGAGTCCCTTTATCATTTATATTTCTGTAATATCAGTTGTAGTGTCTCCTCTTTCATTTCTGATTTTAGTTATTTGAATTTTCTTTTTTTTTTTTAGTCTAGCAAAGAATTTGTCAATTTTGTTTATCTTTTCAAAAAGCCAACTCTTCATGTCATTCATCTTTAAAAACTTTTTCTGGATCTTATATCATTTATTTCATTTAAATCTTTGCTATTTCTTTTCTTTCCTACTAAATTTGGGCTTACTATTTTATTCTTTTTCTATTTCCTNTCCCCTGCTCGTGCTGTCTCTCTCTCTCTCTCCTAGAAATAAATAAAACATAAAAAAAAAATTGAAAGTTGGGTATTAAAGTCCTCTACTAAGTCTTTTTTTAGTATTGCAATCTTTTTTCTCCTTTTAGTTGTGTTAATATTTGCTTTATACACATACGCACATATACACACATCAATGCAGTTTGCATGTATATTTATAGTTATTATATCTTGACAAATTGACCACTTTATCATTATGTTGTGACCTACTTTTTCTTTTCTGACATTTTTAAGTTTAAAGTCTGTTTTGTCTGAGTTTACCACCCTTCTCTGTTTTGGCTCCTGTTTGCATTGAGTATCTTTTTCCTATTCCTTCACTTTCAGCCTATGCGACCTTCCTCTTTCTTTTAAATCATTGCAACTGTTAGTATGTTTATTTTTGCCAGAACACTATTTCATGTTAGTACCATTGAGTAAAACATAGAATAAAGCATTTGTTCTCCCATCTTGTCCCAGGGAATATCTACGTCCCACGTATTACCTAGACTGTGGTTCTCATTGCCATCAAGCTGGTGTGTGAACCAGTCACCAGACCCCATCTTACAGTCTGCTTTCTCAGAGCACGTTTGGTACAACTCTGTCAGTTGGGCTCCCCAGGGAATAGACACGCTGAGGTGGCGTTAAGGAAAGCAAAAGTTTATTGGTAAGTAGCACAGAAAAAACAAATAAACAAACAAACAAGGAAGCACAATAGTGTCAGACTGTGGTGCATGTCAGGCAAAATCTTTGCCAGGCTAGCAGGGAGTTTCAGAATATCAGAGAAAAGATTGTCCATTAGATGGAAATGGTTAGGTCATTTACATAGTCTTGCTGTTTTGGTTGGGTCAACTTGAGAACAGTATGACTGCTTTAAAAGTTGAGATGTGAGACAGTAAACACAGAAAATGTGAGCTAATGATACTTCTTATAGTTGGACAAGACATTCTTTCTTGAAACAGGATGTGAGTTATGCATCTCGATATTTGCCACAATTGCAGGTGCCATGCAACACCTTTTATTACAGAAACAGGATAGACTGTGTTGATGTGACCTTATACTGGGAAAAACTGCAAACATGATTTGTTTTGTACTTGGATCTAGTGTGCTGTCTATAGAATCAGAAAAGCTCTATAAATGGGTGATTTATCTCTTCTGTTCTGAAAAGGAGAAATACAAGTTTGTCTGAACAGTAGGAACCAATTTCAAAGCCAAACATAGTTGATCCATGTCTGTTTTAAGAGAAAGGTCTCCAACCAGACTTTTATGGTAGACTTTGCCACTGAACTATAGATTCCACCCAAATAGGGAATTTTACTTTGGAAAAACAACCTCTAAAATGCTAACATCACAAGGCACCTGGGTGGCTCAGTTGGTTGATCATCCAACTATTGATTTTGTATTAGATCATGATCCCAGGGTCATTGGATCAATGCCAACATCAGGCTCCTCACTAAGCACAGAGCCTGCTTGAGATTCTCTGCCTCTCCCTCTGCCCTTCTTCCCCATTCGTGTGTGCACTCTCTCTGTCTCAAAGGAAACATCAGAGGGACTGTTGTTTCTAAAGAGCTGAATTGTGTACTGTAATACAAAACAAACACCATGAAAACTTGTCTTTGATGTAGTTATAGGTACATCTTGATACTTTGTTCTTTGGAGAATTATTTCCTTCTCATTAAAAGCTATTGTCACTTTTCAAGGACCAGTAAAATCTTTTTTTTTTTTTTTTGAGAAATATATTTTCATTTCTGCTGTTAAGAGAGGGAGTCTAAATCTCAGGAAAAAAAAAAACCCTTGGACAAGATCTTCACATTACATTAAGAAAGACCTTAAATGAACCAGTCTAGCTTGGAAATGATTTGTCTGCACTGAGCCAGCATAGTGGAATTGTTTAAAATTTTAAAATACTCACAGAATTACTTCTGCACATAATTCCCCTTCTATCTTTCAGCTACCACATACGTATATAATTCTGAGAGTGAGTTTTACCTTCAGATCATTTACTTGTTGGGGTTACCTCTCAATTTTAGGGGAAGTGGAAACAAAAAGAAGTCAGAGAGTAGCAGCAAATACAATTGCACATTGAGAGCAGCTTGGGATGTGGATTATGAACAGAGAGGCACAGATTTGTTTTGTTGGCTAATGTTCTTCCAAAGTATCATTTTAGGGGCAGAGAAGACATAACATGGTGTAATTGACACGGATGTGCCTTCTAAGAATATTTTGGTGCTGCCCATCTCTCAGAACCTCTTCTACCTCACTTGCTGCTGAGCCTGATCCCACTCAGGTGTGATTTCACCCTGTAGGTTTTCCTAACAGATTCCACATGATGAGCAACTTTCTGAAATCTTTCTTGAAATTATAATAATTCACCTCCTCTCAGGCCTCATTTTCCTTTCTCCTTTCCTTTGAGGCTATGGACTTATGCTTCCCAAAGACTGTCAGGATTTGACTTTTAAAAATCTAAGGTAAGCTGCTCAAAATGATCTAAGGTAGGTTTTACCAGTCAAATATGAAAAAAGAAGAATACAAATGAATTAAGAAATTTGTGAGAACATTTCAGAACATCACTTTGTAAGACTCAAGTCATATTCCTTAGCTGAGAGAAGACTCAAAGGAGCATATGATTTAAGGCTTATTGAACAGGGAGAGAAAATAGTGATCAATAGTAGGATAAGACAGGCAATGAAAATCTAGATTGTTCCAGACATTTACATTACGGTAGTAGAATCCCCAAAGCTTGGGAATAATTTCAGCCTTCAGATACATGAATATGTTCTAATTTCTGGTCGGGTACTGGATCACAAGAGGTATATGGGCTAGACTTCCCACTTGTAGTAGCTAGCCTCCAGAATAGCCCCCAATAACCCTTTCCTTCTAGTGTTTACACTATTGTGTGGTCAGTGCCCTCCCATATTTTACTAGGTCTTTGTGGTCAATTTTATATGGAAAAAAGTGATTATATGTTGCTTTCAGATTGAGTTTTAAAGTATACTGTGCCTTCCTCTTGATTTCTACCTTTTTCTTACCTTCCTCATTCTCTCTGTAGATAACTTGTTTGGTAGAAATCAGCTGCCATTTTGTGAGTAGCCTGATGGAAAAAAATCCACAACTAAGATTTCCTGCTAATATCCAAGTTAGTGAGCTTGGAGGAAAATCATTATGTTTCAGCCGTGCTTTTGTATCATTGAAGTCCTGATTCAGCTTGACTACAAACTCAGGGGAGATCCTAAGCCAGCACCACCCAGCTAAACCAACCCCTGGATCGTTGACCTCAGAGATAATAGGTTTTTATTGTTTTATGCTGATAGGTTTTAAAGAAATTTGTTATGCAGTAATAACATAATTAATACACTGTGTGGCCCATTGAACAGATGGCTTCTTTCTCCTTTTTGTCCTGAAAGTATGCTTCCACCATGACAGTGGTCTTCCTGTTCAATCCATTCTGCTAGCCATCCCTGTGCCAAAAATTCCAAATGAATAAACCAGCTGTAGGAAATTTTCTGAGTGGTTGAAGAGCTTCCAAACCTCATTGAAAAAACAACTGTTAAATTCATTTGTAGTTTGCCTTTCTGCCAAGTAGTTATAATCCATTCCTGAATGTGTGGCTCATGGATACCAAATGAAGGCAGATATGCATTCTATTTTCCTCTCTCCCACAGAGGTGGAAT
Source organism: Crocuta crocuta (assembly GCF_008692635.1). NCBI lineage: Eukaryota > Metazoa > Chordata > Mammalia > Carnivora > Hyaenidae > Crocuta > Crocuta crocuta. The sequence continues at coordinate 8,070,909 of NW_027530019.1, read as the reverse complement.
AAAGGCTTGTGGCAAAAATTGTGACCTCAGTGCAGTCACCATTATTGACGATTTTTCCTTGTCAATGATTTCTGGTAGCTTGGGTAGTTCTATGGAGGGTGGGTCTTCTTAAAAAGAGACAAATTTGCTGTCTGCCCCATGCAACCACAGGCAAGATATTAACATTGAAGAACAGCATGACCCTGAAGTTATAGGTTTTTTCTACATGAACAGTGCTGTTTGTGTTAGCTTTCTATTGTTGCATAACAAGTTAGTGCAAAGAGGAGCTTAAAGCAACAAATTTATTATCTTTTAGTTTCTGTGCATCTCTCTTCTATGTATCAGTTAGTTGGAACATCTGCTCTTCCAATCTCACTGTTTGATGGCAGTATTCAGTTCCCCGTGGTTGTGGGACTGTGACCTTCATTTCCCAGAGACAGCTTGCTGTTCCCTACATGTGATCCTCTCCACAGCATTGTAATTTGCTTCTTCACATCCAAAAAGAGAGCATTTCTGCTGCTTTGAATTTTTCTTACTTTTCTGTACTTGACTTCTCTATCTTCTTTAAAGGTCTCACCTGATTAGTGGAAGCTGACCCAGGACTACCTCCCTTTTGATGAACTCAAAGTCAAGTTATTGGGGACCTTAATCACATCTGTTAAAATTCTGTCATCTGAGCATATAATGTAACCTAGTTATTGTACTAAAATCCCATGATGTTCACAAGTTTTGCTCACATTCCAGAGGAGATTTTATGGTATGTGCACCTGGAGTTGGGAATCTCTGGGGCTGAGAATTTTGCCTATCACAGTGTTCCTGAAAATAAATTCAGGTAGAGTAACTACTGACCTGATACTAGATTCTGTTTCTGATGCCCTCAATATTTTATACCTTATCTAGTGAAAGGACAAAGTTTCTAAGATGGCCACTTCATAAGGCTAAGATGGTTGACGTCTTGGTGGGGGAAGTGGGTAGTGTGTATTACAAGTGGCTTTCACTAGCCACCTGACCTAAATTGGGAGTTTCAAAAATAAAGTCACTTACATTAGGAGTCAGAATGGTATCCTCCTTAAAGTAGCCCTGAGTTCTGTGTTTTGGCTTGGACCTATGTCTTAGATTCCATCTAAATATTATCTGCGATGGATGCTAGACTTGAACAACTCTTATTCTGTGGCCATTGGTATCGACCCTTGTTCTGCACAGGACTCAAGGGAAAGACTGATACTTTGTGCAATGTTTGGTAGGGGGGAGGAATTAACATGGCGGAGAAGTAGGAGGACTCTGGGCTTTCCTTGTCCCTCAAACACAGCTGTAGTGAGGTCAGATCACTTGAAATACCCAGGAAATTGATCTGGGGATGGCCAGAAGGATTTCCAATGTTGTAGGGAGACAGCATGGCAGATGTGAGGTGTATAGAAGTGAGTTGCATGAGAGAAAAACTGCTTTCACAGAGGAGAGGGAACCCTCCCCTTTCTATGAAGAGACAAAAAGGAGAGAGAAAAAGAAAGAGGGTTTGGGTGAGTGTGGCATCGAGTTCCCACAGGAGAAAACCTCTTCAGACCATGGACTGGGGAGTGAGAAGTACTGAGTATCACAGGGGTTTTTGCAAATAGCGTTTGGAGCTCAAACTCTGAGGTTTTGGAAGTGCATGACTTTATCCAGAGTGGAGCTGTGGCTCCTGGGGTGAAGGAGGCAGCTGGCCTGGGAGTGCATAGCGTGATATAAGGATCTCTGAGGCACAACTGGGAAAGAACATTAACCTTCTTGGAGTACTTTTGGAAGAAGACATATTGCCTCCCCAAGACAAAAGACCCTGCTATAGGTGCCAGCAAGAGGCCTTTCATCAGCAGGGACAGAGGCGCACCCAGAGGGAATATTACCTTGTTGCTGCTTATAGGGGTACTACACCATAGATTCTGTGCAGGCGTGGGACTGTTTTCCTGGGACAAAGGACTTCAGTCACAGCATGGAGAGGTTCTCCTCTGGAGGAGAGGTGTAGATCTTCATGGTTCTGGCCCCTTTAAGACTTTAAGTTTTGAATCCCAGCCATATGCCAAGGAAAAAACACAGGAGAGTTCTGACTCAGGCAAGCTGACTGCCCTTGCTCTTCTGTGAGGGCTGCCTGAACAGCGGGGGATGTGAGATCACCTGTCTGGAGAAGAGAGATTGGGTGGTGCCATTTCCCCCCCAACACCAACCCCAACACCAACACGGTGGGACTTCAGAGAGTAGCACAGTGGCTCCCATTGGAGGTGGGCCCACTGTGCCTTGCAAACTGCTTATTTACTGAGGCAAGACTGACTCTGAGCCAACACAATGGGCCTCTCCTACAGAAGCCCAGCACAGGCAGCACCCAGTGTGCACAAAGTATGCTGAAAACTGAGTGCCTCAAAATGACAAGTGCAATTCTGGTGGACAACACATGTGCTTTCCTTAATCCCATCACCTATTTAATCCATCCCACAAACCCCAATCCCCCTCCACTAACTCCCAGTGTGTTCTCTATACTTAAGAGTGTGTTCTTTGGTTTTCCTCTCTCTTCTTTTCTCCCTTATGTTTGTTTTGTTTCTTAAATTACAAATATGAGTGAAATCATATGGTGTTTATCTATCTTTGACTCATTCCACTTAGCATAATACACTCTAGCTCTATCCACATCATTGCAAATAGCAAGATTTCATTCTTTTTTGATGGCTAATATTCCAGTGTGTGTGTGTGTACATACATAGATATATATACCACATCTTTATCCATTCATCACTTGATGGACATTTGGGCTCTTTCCCATAATTTGGCTATTATAGATAATGCTGGTATAAACATCTAGGTGCATATATCCCTTCAAATCAGTATTTTAAGTATCCTTTGGGAAAATACCTAGTAGTGCAATTGATGGATTGTAGGGTATTTCTGTTTTTAATTCTTTAAGGATTTTCCATACTGTTTTCCAGGGTGGTGGCACCAGTTTGCATTTTCACCAACATGTAAGGGGGTTCCTCTTTCTCCACATCCCCACCAACACCTGTTGTTTCTTGTGTTGCTAATTTTAGCCATTCTGACAGAAGTGAGAGGATACCTCATTGTAGTTTTGATTTGTATTTCCCTGATGATAAGTGATGTTGAGCATCTTTTCATATGTCTGCTGGTCATCTGTTCTTGGAAAATGTCTATGCATGTCTTCTCCCATTTTCTAACTGGATTATTTGTTTTTTTGGGGGTGTTGAGTTTGATAAGATTTTTATAGATTTTAGGTACTAACCCCTTATCAAATATGTCATTTGCAAACATCTCCCATTCCGTTGCCTTTTAGTTGCATTGATTTTTCCCCCTTCACTGTGCAGAGCTTTTTATCTTGGTAAAGTCTCAATAATTTATTTTTGCTTTTGTCTCAAGAGACATACCTAGTATGAAGTTACTAGTGCTGATCTAAAAGATGTTACTGCCTGTGTTCTCTTCTAGGATTTTAAGGGTTTCCTGTCTCACATTTAGGTCTTCCATGCATTTTAAATTTAGTTTTGAGTGTGGTTTAAGAAAGTGGTCCACTTTCATTCTTCTGCATGTTGCTGTCCAATTTTCCCAGCACCATTTGTTAAAAAGACTGTCTTTTTCGCATTGGATATTCTTTCCTGGTTTGTTAAAGATTAATTGACAATATAGTTGTTGATTTATTTCTGGGTTTTCTATTCTGTTCTATTGATCGATATGTCTGTTTTTGTGCCAGTGCCATACTGTTTTGATCTCTAAAGATTTGTAATATAACTTAAAGTCTGGAACTGTGATGCCTTCAGTTTTGTTTCAGTTTCTTTGATCAACGTCTTATAGTTTTTAGTGTGAAGGTTTTTTTTTAACCTCCTTTATTACATTTATTCCTAGGTACATTATTCTTTTTGATGCAGTAAATGAAATTAAGAATGGTTTTCTTAATTTCTCTTCCTGTTACTTCATTATTAATATATAGAATGGCTAAAATCAACAGCATAAGAAAGGACAAATGTTGGTGAGGATGTGGAGAAANGTTGATTTATTTCTGGGTTTTCTATTCTGTTCTATTGATCGATATGTCTGTTTTTGTGCCAGTGCCATACTGTTTTGATCTCTAAAGATTTAATATAACTTAAAGTCTGGAACTGTGATGCCTTCAGTTTTGTTTGTTTCTTTGATCAATGTCTTATAGTTTTTAGTGTGAAGGTTTTTTTTTAACCTCCTTTATTACATTTATTCCTAGGTACATTATTCTTTTTGATGCAGTAAATGAAATTAAGAATGGTTTTCTTAATTTCTCTTCCTGTTACTTCATTATTAATATATAGAATGGCTAAAATCAACAGCATAAGAAAGGACAAATGTTGGTGAGGATGTGGAGAAAGGGAATCTCTCTTACACTTTTGGTGGGAATGAAAACTGGTGCAGCTACTCTGGAAAACAGCATGGAGATTTCTCAAAAAGTTAATAAATAGAAGTACTCTATGATCCAGCAGTTGCACTACTAGGTATGTAAGGATACAAATGGATACCAAAGGATACCAAAGTACTAATTTGAAGAGATACATGCACCCTGATGTTTCCAGCAGCATTGTTAACAATAGCTAAATTGTAGAAAGAGCCCCAAATGTCCATTGACTGATGAATGGATAAAGAAGATGTGTGTGTATGTGTGCGTGTGTGTGTGTGCGTGCGTGTGTGTGTAATGGAATATTAACTGTAAAAAAGGAAAGAAATCTTGCCATTTGCAGAATGTGAATGGAGCTAGAGACATTATGCTAAGTGAAAAAGACAGAATACCATGTGATTTCACTCATATGTGGAATTTAAGAATTAAGATAAATGATTATGGGGAAAAGAGAGAACAAACTGATGGTTACTAGAGGAGAGGTGGGTGGGAGGATGGGTTAAATAGATGGTGGGGATTAAGGAGGGCACTTGTGATGAGCTGCTGGGTGTTATATGTAAGAACTGATCACTAAATTGTATCCCTGAAATTAATATTACACTGTATGTCAACTGAAATTTTATTTACATTAAAAAATTTTTAATGTTTGTTTGTTTTTGAAGGAGAGACAGACAGGGTGTGAGTGGAGGAGGGGCAGAGAGAGGGAGACACAGAATCCAAAGCAGTCTCTAGGCTCTGAGCTGTCAGCCCAGCCTGATGCGGGGCTGAAATCCATGAGATATGAGATCATAACCTGAGCTGGAGTTGGACACTTAACCAAGAGAGCCACCCAAGTGCCCCCATTAAGTAACTAAAATTTAAATAAAAACTTAAGTACAACAGATTTTTTATATTCATTTGTTATCTTGCAACTTTACTGGATTCACTCATGATTTCTAACAGATTCTTTCTGGAATCTTTAGGATTTTCTATATATAGTAAGTCATTTGCAGATAGTGAAAGTTTTACTACTTCCTTTTTTTGGGATGTCTTTCATTTCTTTTTCTTGCCTAATTGCTGTGGCTAGGTCTTCAATACTATGTTGAATAAATTGGGCTTAGTTGGCGTCCTTGTCTAGTTCCTGATATTACAGGAAAAATTTTCAGCTTTTCACATTAGCTATGAAATATTAGTAAGATATTAGATATTGTCGCATATGGTCTTTATTGCATAGAGATACAGTTCCTATATTCCCATTTTGTTGAGAGATTTTCTTATGAATAGATATTGAATTCTCAAATGCTTTCTTTTGCATCTATTGAGAATATTAAATGATTTATATCTTTCAGTTTGTTAATGGATTATATCATGTTGACTGATCTGTAAATGTTTAACCATCCTTGGATCCTGCAATAAATCCCAGTTATTCATGGTGTTTGATATTTTATTTTTATTTTTTAAGTTTATTTATTTTGAGAGAGACAGAGAGAGAACACAGGCAAGGGAGAGGCAGATAGAGAGGGGGACAGAGGATCTGAAGCAGGCTCTGTGCTGACAGCAGACAGCCCGATGTGGGGCTTGAACTCATGAACCATGAGATCATGACCTGAGCCACCCACATGCCCCGGTGTTTGATATTTTAATGTTTTTTTTTTTAATTAGTGATTCAATGTCCTTATTTATAATCTTTCCACTTGGATCTTCTGTTTCTTCATGGATCAGCCTTGCTAGAATATAAGTCCCTAGGAATTTATCCGTTATATTATGATTATCCAATTTGTTTATATAATTGTTTATGATATTCTCTTATGATTTTTTGTATTTCTTTGGTATCACTTGTAAGTTCTCCCTTTTCATTTCTGATTTTATTTGAGCCTTCATTCTCTTTTTTCTTGGTGAGTCTAGCTAAATGTTTGCCAATTTTATCTTTTCAAAAAACTAGCTCTTAGTTTTATTGATCTTTCCTATTGTTGTTTTAGTATTTATTTTATGAAATTCCATTCTGATTTTTACTATTTCCTTCCTTATACTAAGCTTGGACTTTGTTCTTCTTTTTCTAGTTCCTTTTTTAAAGTTTATTTATTTATATTGAAAGAGAGAGAGAGTGGGGGAAGGGCGTAGATAGAAGGAGAGGGTGTGAATCCTAAGGAGTCTCTACACTGTCAGTGGGGCCTGAATCCACAAACTGTGAAGTCATGACTTGAGCTGGAGTCAGGTGCTTAACCAACTGAACCACCTATATGCTCCTTTTTATAGTTCCTTTTAGGTGTAAAAGTAAGTTGTTATTGTTTTTGAGATATCTCTTATTTCTTGAGGTAGGCCGGTATCACTATTAAGTTTCCTCTTATAACCAGTTTTACTGCATCCTGTAGACTTTGGTATGTCATATTTCAATTTTTATTCATCTATAGGTGTTTTTATTTTTCCTTTGATTGTTTCATGAACCGGTAGTTGTTTGGTAACATGAAGCTTAACATCCACATATTTGTAGTTTTCCAGTTTTCCTGTAGTTGTTTTCTAGTTTCATACTATTGTGGTTGGAAAAGATGCTTGATATGATTTTAGTCTTCTTGAATTTATTGAGACTTGTTTTGTGGCCTCACATGGTCTTTCTGGATAAAGTTCCGTGTGAACTTGAGAAGAATGTGTATTTTGTGTTTTTGGATGGAGTGTTCTGTATATATCTACTAAGTCTATCTGGTCTAATGTGTTATTTAAGGCTGATGTTTTCTTATTGATTTTCTGTTGGGATGATCTATCTATTATTTTAAGTGTGGTGTTTAAATCCCTACTATAATTGTATTACTGTCATCTTTTCCCTTTAAGACTATTAATCTTTGCTTTATATATCTTGTTGTTCTGTGATTTATAAATATCTTATTGATAGATTGATCCATTTTTATCTTTCATTATAGCTTTCTTTTAAATTCTATTTTCTTATATGATTATTACTATATCAGCTTTCTTTTTGTTCTCATTTGCATGAAGCATAATTTTCCATTCCTTTACTTTAGATCATATGTGCTCTTAGATCTGAAGTGAGTCACTTGTAGGTAGTATATACATGTGTCTTATTTTTTAATCCATTCAACCACTTTGTCTTTTGATTGGAGAATTTAGTTCATTTACTTTTAAAGTAATTATGGATAGATATGTACTTACTACTATTTAGTTCATTGTTTTCTGGCTGTTTTTGTGGTTCTTCTCTGTTTATTATTTACTTTCTTTTGTAGTTTGATGACTTTCTTTAGTGTAATGTTTAGATTCTTTTCTCATTTTGTGTATATTTACTGTAAGTTTTTGGTTTGTGGTTACTTTGTGGTGTACATGAACGTAACAGTTTAAATTGATAGTGACAAATCTAAACACATGCAAAAATTCTAAATTTTGCTTCCCCTCCCCACCATGTCTCTGTGGGAATCTCAGTGTCCCCTGCCCCTGTAGCTGATGTCCCCAGATTGGCAAATGAATCTCCTTCACTTTGAATAGTTTCAACACTTTTCAAACTGTGATTTTTTGCTGGATCTCAGGGCAACTGGGGCCTCATGTGAGCCTTCCAATAGGAGAATTTTGGTTTTCTACAGCACTTTGGAGCCCCTAGACACAAGTCCTATTGGTTTTCCAAGCTCGACATTCTGAGTTTTCCCTTACCAATACCCATGCAGTTCCCTGGGGTCAACGCCTTGATCCTGGAGAAAAGCCTGTCTCATCAGATGTTTTCCTGTTGTGTGCGATTGCACTGGGGGTGTTTTGTTTTTGAGACCATGTGTCTGCCTTTCCTATTTATCTTGATGTGGTCTTTTTATCCTGTATGGCAGAGAGAAGTTTATTTAGTTTTTAGATCTTTTTCAGAGGGAAATCATCCATATGTAGTGGTAGATTTGGTGTGTTTGTGGGAGGAGATGAGTTTAGGATCCTTCTGAGCTGTCATCTTGGACTGCTCTTCCTCTGCAGAGTTTCCTTTGATATCCTTATTTATCTCTTTTTTCTTGATATTTTCCATCCTTGTCATGAAAGTTTCATCTCAGTACTCTGGGTGCTATTTGTGAGGAATGGCCATCTCCAGCTGTAATTGGCACCACAGTAGTCAAGCCCTCACTGCTGTTCTTTTATCCTGCAGAAGAGGTCTCTTCTGCCTGATAGTTGAGCCCATGCAGTGTTGCCTCTGGGGTGTGGGGGTGCTGGTAAAGTAATTCTTATTATCTCTACCACATCCAAACTTTTTTTTCCACTCTACCATTGTGTACTTCAGTTTCCCTTTAAGAAGGCTGGATTTATGTAAGTTCTCTTTCTTCTTTGGTAATCTTCCCAGGACAGCACTCGTTGGGTTTTCCTCTGGCTGTGGTGAGAGGGTCTGGGGCAAGTTCACTTTGTTGCACTTCTGCTTTCAAAGCCCAAGCTGAGGTCTTCCTATTACAAAATGTGCAGGTGGGAAGACTTCTTCCAGGGTATTTTGGCATGTGGTGCTAAATCCTAGAATTCTCACAAATAAACATTTTCTTTCCTACTGTGGATGGATTACTAATTTCATGTTGAAAAAGCAGCACAAAAAGGAAAACATCTTATGCCATAACTATGCCATGTCACTTTGTCCAACTCCTCCATTTAATAGTTTAATTTGGCCTATTCTATAGCTTGGAAAGAATGAATAGTGCCTCACAGTGTAATACCCATTACACTGTGGTATGTTGAGGACCTACCCATTAAGGTCACTATATCCAAAATTATTAAATTACTGACTCCATCCAATCTGGTAAATACTTCGCTATCATAGATTTGGCTCGTATTCTTTTTTCAGTACTTACTTCAACAGACTTTCAAGTGCAGTTTTCCTTTACCTTTGAAGGAATAACAAAATAAAGTTACTTATCACTCCATGGGTATGGTATTTCAACAGCCATGCCATTGCACACAGTCTTTGTAGGCATGGTCTTAACCACAGCCAGTTTTCTTTAAGAGCATAGTTACACACTGTACAACAGACATCCTCATCTGAAAATTTCTTTCATCCACTTATTTAGGGCATACAGATAATCATAGACAGGAGCTCACAGAAGGGAGATTGACCTACACATAGTGCAAAGTCCCACCACCTCAGTTAAACTTTTGATAATTGTTTAAGCTGAGGACCACTCCATTGCTGAGACTGTCAAGAAACAACTATCAACTCTGTGAGAATTTACAACCTTATATTTTAATTAATTAATTAATTAATCAATCAATATTTTAGAGAAAAAGAAAGCGAGCAAGTTGGGGAGAGGGGCTGAGGGGGATAGAATCTTAAGTAGGCTCCTGCTTAGTGTGGAGCATGATGCAGGGCTCAAACCCCTGACCCTGGAATCATGACCATGAGCCAATATCAAGAATTGGACCCTCAACTAACTGAGCCAACCAGGTACCTCAGGATTTACAACTTTAAAAGAAGTTTAACATCTTGTATGCTTTTTGGGGTTTCTGAAGGCAATGTATTCCTCATTTGTAAATTTTTCTTAACACTACCATTACTAGCTTTTACAAATTGGTTCTTCATAAATAGGGCCCCATATAACAAAAGGCTCTAGAATCTGTCCAAATTGCAATATACCTGACCCTTCCCAAGAAACTCTTGTCCTGTTGGAGGTGTGAGCAACCTCCTCTCATGCCTCCTCTAGTCTCTGGACCACCCCTGACAGTTATAGTTGCAAGTGGGTTTCTTGTGCAATAAAAAAAAAAGCCTTCCTTGGCACCATGCTATTCACCCTTAAAGGGGCAATTGCTGATCACATGCTGGTCTGTCCTGGAGACGGAGGATATCACAGGGCATGAATCCTTGACCCTTTGTGCTCAACTGCTCATTATGTCTTGAGTCATGGAAACTACACCTCACAAGCTCAGCATGAACATTGAAGCCTCCTTGCTAAAATGAGAGTGGCACATATAGGATAGAACCAAACCTCTGTTCCCTGGTTCATCCCATTTGCAAGAGCAAGTGGCCTCCCCTGTTCTTTGTCCCTTGCTAGATGTAATAGTGTTGGAGGCCCTTTGAATACCTGAAGAGTTCCCTAGGGATCAACTGAGTGAATGGCAAAGGGAGTTTATATACTTAGAGATGGTGGTGTCATCGTTACATGTTAGGAAGCTGACTGAAGTGTTGCTGCTCTTTTATCCTTTAACTGAGACATCTCTGATAATGACCAGGCCCCAAGGGTTACTATATTGGCTAAATTTTAGGCTGTAATCTTAGCACTGGATGTGTTGGCCAACAGTCAGCCCCATCTATGAATTTTTACACACTCTTGGGCTATTGCTAATGATGAGGCCAACTATCTGGCCAGGGCCAGCAACATTCCTTATTCAAGGTTTACTACTTTGGGGTAAAAAAAATCTAGGAATGTTTGCCTGAAAGATACCCCAAATATAAATAAAGCTCATACAATTCTCTCCACATAAAGCCACAATACAAATCCTCATCAAGATGTTTCATATTTTCTCTGAAGTTCCATACATTATTGATAGTGACCAAAGAATACATTTAATCTCACAAAATATCCAATGCTAAGATTTTGAACATGGCAGTAATAGAAGTTCCATCTACTTTAGTGACCTCGAGATGTAATACCTCATGGAGTGCTAATAGTGGCTTATTTTAGTTCAAATTTAATTAAATAAAACAGAGCACATTTCAGTCCTCAAACATCAGGGTTAAGTTGGATCTAAAAGTCTGACTCCATTTATGATGTTTGCTGACAGCTCTCAAACCTCACTTCTCACTGCCTCACCTCTTATCCCATATCTAGGCAAGTCAGTAAGATAGACCACCCATGCCCTCCTTTGGTGCTGGTAGGCAGTTCAAACCACACAAGTTCAACCTGTGCTTGGAAACCCTCACCCTGTCTCCACCCTTTAACTGAAATGCAACCCACACCAATTTCCCCTCCCTGCTCCATCTCAAGTCATTTTTTGACCTGCTTGGAGGTTTGCCTTGGCTTCCTCACAAAGCTCATTACGTAAGTAATGCAGTTTTCATATTCTCTTGGTATGTGTGGTATCATCAGTCTCAACATCCAAGCCAAATTGTAGGTGGCAGTGTGGTTCATCCCAGGTCTGAGGATTGCCTACAACAGTCCTCAGATCAACAGTCTACTTGCTGAAGTCCACCAAGACACCTAGAGACCTAGAAAATGTGGCACGAATGGGGTGGTAAGTCTTTTTTTCCGAATCCTTTGAGATTATTTTTTGAACCATGTAGTCTAACCCAACCACAGGTATCTTTTTTGGCACTGCTGCTCTGACTTTCCAGTATAGTGCCAGAGAAAGTTTCACCAGAAAACTTAATAGTCAGCAAACATTATTTAGAGCTGTTTGTAGTATGCTGGCATAGGCAGCTCATGCTGTGTGAAGCTGTAGCATTACCAGAGAGGTGAATGGATGAAATCCTGCGAGGATTACATGGCTGTGAAAGCCTGTTGAGTATGGATGAGTAACTGGCTGACTTATGTAGCTTTCTGAACCTAGTTGTGTTGTTTATTTCTACCATGGTTCATTCAAGACATTGACTGTGGTCCTTGGGGATTCTTGGCAGATTCATAGCAGGAATGACAATTATTATTGTGTCACCACCAGCGTCACTCTCACTTGGGCCAAGGGATTGCCCAAGAAAATAAATACTTCAGTGTCATGTCAAGAAACAGAGGACACATTTGTTTTTTATACCTACTTCATCCAGTCAGAGCAGTGTGTTGCTGTACCAAGATGGTGCTCTTATCTCCTGCATGGTTTACACAAAAATTGGCAGAAGCAAAATACACTGACACAAGCACACAGCAGAATTTTGTTCCTGCTGCTTCCCCATCTGCAGCAGTAGCTTATCAAAAGCTGGTGATTTAAGCATCATCCCAGTGTCCTAGAACTTTTCTAGAATGTGTATGGTTTAATTAGGGGTTGAAAACAAAGCAATGGTAAGTAATCAAAGAGAAGAGCAGACTCATCTTCAGGAAATGTAATTTCAAAGACAAGGTACCATACTTTTACAGAAACACAGATTCCTCTATCAGGACATATTCAAGAATTTTTCAAAATTTTTTAAAAATGTTTTTATTTCTGAGAGTGAGAGACAGCGTGAGCAAGGGAGGGTCAGAGAGAGAGGGAGATACAGAATCCTAAATAGGCTCCAGGCTCTGAGCTAGCTGTCAGCACAGAGCCTGACATGGGGCTCAAACCCACGGACCATGAGATCATGACCTGAGCCAAAGTTGAATGCTTAACTGACTAAGCCACCCAGGCACCCCGAATTTTATAAAGTTTTTCATAAGGAATATCTCAACTGAAATTTCCTCAGAAGGTTTTATTTATTTATTTTTATGTTGTTGTTATTTTTTAAATGTTTATTTTGAGCGAGAGAGAGAGGGAGAGGGAGACAGAGGATCCAAAGCAGGCTCTGTGCTACAGGAGAGAATCTCATGCAGGGCTCGAACTCAGGAACTGAAATCATGACCTGAGCCAAAGTTGGACGCTTAACTGACTGAGCCGCCCAGGTGCCCCCCATTTGTTTTTAATAAACTTATGTATGCCTGTTATCAATGTAAGGTAAACTTTGGGATAAATTCTCTACATAATTTACAACTTGACCTTAACCAAGTTTTGGTTTAGAATTTTTACTTTAAATATATTTAAATATTATTGTTAAGGCCACTCTCTGGGTAGAATTTTTGATTCAGTAATCAGATTGTGTCACTTATTTTACAGTTTTTCTCAAAGATACTTATTAACATGATTACATTTAAGATCACTGATCCAGTCTGGAGTAGTTGGTCTTGCAGCTCCGACATGGCCCACCAGAGAGGAGACAGCTACTGGGCCTCAGGTATATGACAAGAGATTTTATAGTCTGATGGAGCTCCATGTAGCTGGCATCTGCCACGATGGGGGCAGTTTTGAATATAATATGTTGGGGAAAATTTGTGCATCAATTTCTAAATTTGTGGGCATACTAAACCCAGTTTTTAGTCCTCCCAGTATTTTTTGGTTATACCTACCTTCCAGGTCTTGGTCATTTGCTCAATAGGAGGGCTAGGAACCATTGTGCTTAGAAGCCATTCTCTTCTTTCATTTCCTAATGCCACTGGCTATCTCATAATGGGACCAGGACTTGGCACACTCTCCATTTTACTTCCTTAATGAAAGCCATGGTAGTTTAAGCATCTAGATACAACGCAACCAGATCCATAAAGGCTACAACTCCTCATACCATTTCTGGGCTCCACAACAGCACAGTGCTGGTGGGGTATGAAATCTGGCTCCTACCGGGGCTTTTCAGACTGGCTAATGAACAACATGTAGGCATGTTCTACTTATCACACCATGGGACAAACTTCACTGGAGGGAGGGAAGGAATGGTATTTTTCAACTGCCTTTGTTGTATCTCTAGTTTCTCATTCATAGACTCATTCTGAGACAAGGTGGTTTGTTTCACATGTTCTGTCTGGAAGATTTATCATGGGATCCAACAACTGGCTCTACTTTAAATTTTTTCTATCTTTTTAAGTTTCTTGTGTAGAATTTAGTGATTTGTCACTTATGTATGACACTCAGTACTCAGCACAAGTGCACTTTTAATCCCCATAACCTATTTGAGCCAACCCTCCACCCACTTCCCCTCCAGTAACCATTAGTTTGTTCTCTATAGTTAAGCATTTGTTTCTTGGCTTGCCTCTCTTTCTTCCTCTCACTATGTTCATTTGTTTTGTTTCTTAAATTCCACATATGAGTGAAATCATATGGTATTTGTTTTCTTTGAATTATGTCCTTAGCGTAATACTCTCTGGCTCCATCCATGTCATTGCAAATGGCAAGATTTCACTCTTTTCGATGGCTGAAAACTATTCCATTGTATACATGCCACATCTTCTTTATCCATTCATCAGTCAATGGACATTTGGGCTCTTTCATTAATTTGGCTATTGTTGATAGTGCTACCGTAAACATCTGGGTGCATGTATCCATTTGAATCAGTATTTTTGTATCCTTCGGATAAATACCTAGTAGTGCAATTGTTGGATCATAGGGTGGTTATATTTTTAACCTGGCTCTACCTTATTATGAAATTGTTGTGAGTTTGGTAACATATGTCCTTTTATATGCTTTCCTTCCTTCTCTGGTTCTCATCACTCTTGCTGTGCTAGGACTACACCTTCCATCTAATGAGAGTTTGAACCAACTCCCATTTCCCCATGGCAGAAGAACAGTTTAAAACCTGGTAATTATGTTTCCAAATGCGAGGTAGTGAAAAATAAGAGGAATTTCAGAATGTGTGTCAACCAAGTCAGTGCTTAATGACCCTAATAAGGCCCATTTTTATAGCCTGTATAAAAAACCCTGAAAGTCTTGAAATCTTTGGCCCTCTGCTCTTCTGCCCATGGAGGTTTCTGTTCTTGAGATGCCTTAAGAACACCTGATTAAGATTTGAAATGATTAGTATTTAGTCTCTTTTTCCATCAGACATTGCCCCTTAAGTGGGCTGCATCTGACAATTCAGCCAGGTTCTGGAAATTATTGTCTTAGGATGTACAGAAATAATTACTACAATTTACCAGGAGCCCAGGAAGACATGAGAGCAAGCTCTATAAATGTGAATCTGACGGTAGCATCAAGGTTGGAGGAAGGTGTTGAAGGATCTCTCATTTATTCTAGAAGTCTCATCCGTTTTTACCCCACTAATAAATTCAGTAGAGTTTAGTGTCCAGTCTATCCTGATTCTGCTAACTTCTCACTGTTGAAGCTTTATTAGATAGTGGTCAAAATGATAGGGATCTTCTTCCTTAAATACTGTTTGAATGAGAGATTAGACTACATTGAGAATTGTATTTGTTCCCTCTCAGTTTCCCAGGTTACTGAGTTTCTTTACAGAAGGCAAAGGTCCCAGGGGGGAATATGAGGAAGGGAAGGAACAGAACATAAGAGGTAGCAGGAAGAAAGGTATAGCATTGCCAGCTAGATGAGCACTACAACTTTCTGTCTGCTTATAAGCACAATTTACATTTATTTCTTTATTTCAAGTTGAGACTCAGGCTGAAAGGGCAATCATAGTGTGGAACTGGGGATGGACCCAAATCAACCATGTGAAGCCAGTCTTTCTGTGAATTTGATTAATCTGGTTTGTTTGCATCATTTATATTACACCCCACCCCCCCAGACCAGAAGCTGTTTGTCTTGGAAACCAGCTATGGTTGTGGTACTAGCTAGTAAGATGTAAGATATGTGTAGTAGATGCTGTGATGTAGCATCCAAATCCCCCACAGGAACAAAATATGCATTACCCTAGCTTCTGGGACTGTTTGTGATAGTCCTCAGTTGTCAGCTCCATTGAGATCACCTTAGCTGAAGACAGATACCTTCCTGAAGGTTATCCCCTTTTCCTGGCATGGTTTGCACCAACGGATGAGCAATATAGAGGTGTTAAAGGCTTGGGTCTCTCTCCAATTCAGGAAAGTTTTGCACTATCATCCAAGGTTTAGAAAGCCATACAGCTTCAGCTGAGACTTTCTTGTAATAGGATCGCTGATTGACTTCTACCTATGCCAAAACTGTTTTTTTCTTTTACCTTTTTTTTTTTTTTTTTTTTTTTTGGACAGGACTTTATCCCATGAGCACTTTCTAATAAGTGTGTTCCATGCTTATCTTTGTTACAGGTTGGATTCCCTGGGAAGCTGATTATAAGGTGACACATAACTTCTGCACCTAGTTTATTTTTTATTTTTTTTATTTAAAAAATTTTTTTAAAAATGTTTTATTTATTTCTAGGAGAGAGAGAGAGAGACAGCGTGAGCAGGGGAGGGTCAGAGAGAGAGGGAGTCACAGACTCTGAAACAGGCTCCAGGCTCTGAGCTGGCAGTCAGCACAGAGCCCGACGCGGGGCTCGAACCCACGAACCGCGAGATCATGACCTAAGCGAAAGTCGGACGCTTAACCGACTAAGCCACCCAGGCGCCCCTCTGCACCTAGTTTAGAGGGCTGGGATTCCAGATGTTTTTAGGATCACGATCTTTTACAAGACACCAGATCATTCAGAGTGAATCTACTTATCTCAGGGAAGCTAGTGGGAGTATGGGATAGTTGTCCTTCCGCTATGGCTGTAGTCCCCCTTAGGCTAAGGGAAACAGACTGCCTCTCATTTCATTGGAATGGAACTGATATATTTCTCAAGTCATTCATTCTCAAATACTTCTCACAAAAAACTATTTTCTACTTCAGCTTTTAAAGCTAATTTACACCTCTGTGGCCCACCTCTGATATTCTGTAAGTTTCAACCAACACGAGGCAGGAAGAAAATCAAACTTCATACCAACTATAATAAGAGCACAGGCTGAGATCCTTTTGGCCTCAAACCAGCCTTTATTGCATGAAGTTCTCATGGTGGCAAATAGACACAGAGACAACATGTTGCTCTCCTAGTTTGAATTTCTACCCTGAGAAAAACTCTAAGGGGTATGGCTATGAATGGTTGAATTGAATTTTGCCCTTGACCCAGATTTTGGGACTGTTGTGCCTTTAAGCCCAATTCTAAATCTTGAATATTTTCTCTTGGCCAAGCAGAGTTCATCATCTTTGAGGTCCTATTCCATCTGTGAATATTTCATCTCAGGATCATGAGAATAGACTAGAGTCATTTCAGTCACCCTTGTGAGGGTGAATCAACTTTGAGGTCTGGAAGGTCTTTGACTATATGGGGACCCAAACCTCCACGCAGGTCTCTTTGGATTACATGGGCTGTTTCTGTGAGTCCCTCCCGTGGCTTTCCACTCTTGTTGTCAATAGTCTGTACCTGTGGCTCTCATTCAGAGAACTGCCATCTGCTAGTGCTCCGAATGCAGACAGACACAGGAAGTCAGAAAGACCTGGGGGTTTACTCCCTCATGACCCTGAAGGACATGGCTTCATCAGTTCCTCAGTGGTGGTCCTATTTTGAAGCAAGAGACCTAAATTCTCAAAGTCCCTGCAATCATCTGTGTTCCTTGACTTGGCTTCTTTCCTCTCCCTGACCTGCTACCTCACTTCTTCACTGGCTTCTCTTGGGGCATTTTCTTAATAAGCCATGAGCACACAATGCTTGTCTCAGGGTCTGCTTCTAGGAAACTCAGGGAAAGTTCTGGGTTCTTTATGACTAAAAACACAAAAACATTTTTGACAAAAAAATTTCTTCACATATATTATGAGATTCAGTAGGGTCACATGTCTGTTGGTAACTTAGAAACTTAAAATCTATTAGGACAAATCCAGAATGGGGACAAATTTACTTCAACGCTCCTGAGGTTTGTATACTCTAAACTGACTGTGACTAAACCAAAATTCATAATCATAAAAAACAGTAACTTTGGGATCTAAAATAGTGACTCTGGGATCTGTTCACTGAAATCTGGTATTAGACTCCTTATGAGGTTTTACAATTTAGAGTCTCTTTAAAAATATCATAAGGTAAATCTGGAGATGTTCCAGAAAAGAAGAAATATGGTTTATTAATTTTAGATGTAAATTAAGAGTTATTGGGATGCTATAGAGTTGGCCACCTTTTTCTTTGTTGTGTCTATGTCTCTGGATTTGGAGGCAGTGCCACACTGGGGAGCGTGAGGACTGGCTTCCTCAGTGGCTGCATAGGGTCACGGTTATGCAGCCTGGGAGAGAGGTAGAGCTGGCTTCCTGGGGGATGGACCTATACTGCGAGGAAGTAGACACCTGGGCAAATAGAGCTCTGTGCAAAGACTGCTTAAAAATGCATTTCCTCCACACAAACTTTGCAGAGAAATTTGGATCATGTCTTTTAAGACAGCTGGTAATTCTGCATGGCACACTGCAAAGGGGTGGCCAGCACAGTAACCTGTCCCACTGAGTCTTTGCTTACCTCACTTTTCCTCATTTTTATTGTCCTGGCCTTTCACCTTCCATAAGATGTCATCTGTTAAAGATTAATCTCTGAGTCCAGCTCTGCTTCTAGAGGATGTAGGCTGACAGTTATTGATTATTTCTTTAGAGGCAATCAAAAGACACTAAAAAAATGGAATTCTAAGGAAATTGCTAAGAAAAAAATGAGTGAGTCCAGAATTTTATACTCAGATTATTTAAGTATGAAGACAGGGTAGATCATTTCAGAAATATGACTTAGTTTACCTGCATGTTTCTCATATTCTGAAGGATATGTAAGGATATTTTTATTTCTCAGTTTCTAGGAACAGAAGTGAAGGAAAAAATAATAAACTTACTGTTTAAATATCTGTTGGATAATATGGTTGTAAAGGATAATACAGTCATTACAAAACAATTCCTGAAATAACAGGTCTAAGTAATTTCTTCTAAATTAGTCTAAATAATTTCTTCCAAATTATTTAGATGAAGGAAGAAAAATAATTAAGACCCTTTAAATAAAATGACAGAGAAATTGAAGTAAAAGGATGTATAAAAATTTCAGACAAATAAATGAAAACTAAGCAAATATTTTATTTCATTCAATATTAATACTATCACTAGGATATAAATATTAAAGAACACTAAGAGGTAAATTAGATATTGGTAAGAGATCTGTCTTACCAACACATCAAAAATGTATGTTGAGAACATGCAAAAATATGTTTAGAATATTTTAGAAATGGAAAATTGATAAAACCAATTATACTATAATTTTAACATCTTTCTCTTAGCAAAACAGAAGTTCAAAGTAGACCAAAAATGAAAATATAAATGACTTGAGCAATTAACTACCTTGGGTTATAAAATGTGACTCAGGAAAGTCAACAGTTCCTCTCACTGCCACCCCTCCAAAAAAAAGTAGAAATTACAATGTCACATTCTAAGTCCATGGCAGTAAATTAGTAGTTAACAAAGTAGCAAAAAAATATTCCTGAAATTAATTACTCTTACACTTAGGCTAATTATGTTTTCTTAAATCCACTCAGAAATTAACAAAATGAAAACATGTTTTTAAAGATGCAGTTAAAGCAGTACTAAGAAGTAACTTTTATAAAATCCTATTCATTTATAAGAAAACAAAACAGATGGAAAATAAATTGAATATTTAACTCAATCTAGGGGCAGAATTAACCCAAAGAAAGTGAATTAAGAATTCCTAAAGACAAAAGCAGACGTTTCCAAGGTTGAAGGGTCGGGGGAAACAAATACATGACCAATAAAACCATGAAAGCTGCTTCTTTTAAAACGAGTACAGCTGAATTTTGGTTTATGCAATAGTGTTTTTAAACATTTAAAAAACACAAATACTTGGTGCCTGGGTGGCTCAGTCGGTTAAGCGGGTGGCTCAGTCGGTCAAGCAGCTGACTTAGGCTCAGGTCATGATCTTGCAGTCTGTGGGTTCCAGTCCTGTGTTCGGCTCTGTGCTGGTCCCTCAGAGTCTGGAGCCTGCTTCCGATTCTGTGTCTCCCTCCCTCTCTGTCCTTCCCCTGTCTGCATTCTGTCTTTGTCTCTCTCTCTCTCAAAAATAATAAAAAACATTAAAATTGTTTTTAAAAACATAAATATTACACGAATCTGGTTTTGTAGTAAACAAACTTAAGAAGTCTATGACCATGGTAAATAAAAGAAAGAAGGAAAGATCAGTTAAGGCACATTCCTCTGGGGAAAACAACGTTTTGTCAATGAGTTTGGAAATACGGATGGAATGGATAATTCTTAGGATAATATAAAAATATTTTAAATTGACTCAAGAAAAGATTAAAAGTCCCTGGCAGAAATACTAGATTGAGTAACGGGTTAATATCACACCTGGTTCAAGCCTACTTGACAGTTGGATTCTCTTTGGAAACTACAAAGTTGAAGTCACTGTAGACTCTGTGGTCATTCTTGTGCTCTTAGTCCCCCAATTTGGGCACCTATCCTGGACTGCTGGAGAGATAAGCTTGCACACAGACCTTAGTCCTACATGACTTGAGTGGCAGAAAATGCTGTTGGAAACAGAAGGTGTGACTTTTATATGTCAAGTTGTCCCACACACCTTGGCTTTCATTCAGGGCAGTCATATACACCTCATGTATGTGAGGGGAAAAAGGAAACTGTGAGCTCTTGGTCCTCTGCATGAGGTACAAATGCTGCATTTTCTGAGTTGCATCCCTTTGTAGAGCTAAATAAACACAGTATTAGACTAAAACTATTGTGTCTCCTGAGTATTATTGCAGATTAGAATCTGTAATAACCACTGACATTATTGGTAATGATCTACCTCTAAAAAAATCATGAGGTTTAGATGATTTTAGTAACCAGTTTTAAAGTAACTTCAAGGAACAGACTGCCCTCCTCCCCTATTACTTAAGTAGTTTTCAAGCATAGAGTAAAATGCAAAGTTTCTCAATTCATTTAATAGGTCTAGCATAATCTTTTTACCTAAACGAGACAAGTTGAGCACATAAAAAAAAAATGTAGGCCAATTTTTGATGAGAGACAGAGAAATCCTAAATAACTCATAATGCTAAATCCTAAATAATATTAGTAAATATTGCTAATCTTTCAAAAGAAAAAATATGTAATCTATTTGACCAGCAGTTGTACTCCTAGGAATTAATTCTGTAGAAGTATTTGTACATGTATGTACACATAGAAAAATGGTTTTAACTAATTATAGCATTGTAAGTATGATGAACCTAAATGCCCATCAACAGGCCATAGTTAAATGATTTACGTTATATCCATTATATGGGAGTTTTAGAGTTTTTAAAGAGCTTCACAGAGTTTTGAGAATTAAATGGGAATGTGTATGTGTATATGCCTACACATATACATAGACATACATGTAAACACATATTAATTTATTTGTATTTAGACCACAAGGTATAGTTAAAGGCTCAAGTTTCCATCCAGACTACACAGCCTTGTGCAGATCTTCTAACTCTTCTAATCCTAAAGTTGTTTAACTCACAAGTATTTCATGAAAAGTGATGGAGAGTATTCTATTCACATATTTTTGAACTATAATAAACTCTCAAGATGTTAAAGATCAGAATACTCAGAGGTAGTAAAACTTATGATTTTAAATGATGGCAATTTTCCAGGATTCCCTTAGATCAGATTAATACCCAGGTAAAAGGAATAGTGCTCATGTCAGTGATACCAAAGAGAAAAGTGACTAGCAGCTTAGGAAGTACTAGAAGTTTAGCCAGTGTATCACACTGCCTTTATAGACCATCTTCAGATATCAAATTAATTTGCTTTTCACTTTCACCAAATGCTTCTTATTATAAAGGAATAATGGATGTAAGTCTGATCTAGATGAATAATGATATATTCCAAGACCATTTTCTGCAGCTATCTTTTGTATGATTGTGGTTTCCTTGGGGCCCAGTAAGCCATCTTTTCTTTAAACAGCAATAGGGCAATATAATTGGTTTCCCTGCAGGAATAACTAAAAAACATCAGTATTTATAGCCTCAAATTAAACTCTGGTCAGTTTGTCAAAACATAATGATAGAATAAACTACCAGTCATACAATAGAACACGAAAGTTTTGTGCTGTAAAAAGTCCATTAGTAAAGTCCATTTTTGAGGGGTGGGGCAGTTAGATAGTGTCTTCAATTGTAAAAGAGTGTTTTCAAATACCCTCCATACTATGATGGATTTATTAAGTGTAGAAGTCATTGCTTGTAACTGGTACAAGTCTGAGCCTCTGACAATGATGTGACACAACTACGAAGTGAATGTCGAGTATAAAGTCTTACCCCTTACATTGGCATTTAAAGAATAAAAATGGTTTGTTAAACCTTGAAGGAAACACTGGAAGGACTGGCAAATTTCAGCATATGATTGATTCTGTGATTGAACAGGCTCAGTATTTAACTTAGTCTTGTCCTCATCTGATCTGAAATAGCTGAGTGGACAGAGGTCATCTCTTCTAACACTCTGATTTTAAAGAGTGAGAAAGAAGAAAAGAGGTTAAACTTGAGGTTACCTACTTCTGTCTATAGTGAGCTAACAAGGTTTAGATCAAGGTTTCCTGATTCCTATCCCATTTCTCTTTATGCTGGACACGCCTATCCCCAGTTCCACTTTAACCACATATGTTACGGGTTAAATTGCATCTTCCCCACAAGTAGTATGTTCAATTTCTTTCTTTTTTAAAAAATATTTTTAATGTTTCTTTATTTTTGAGAGAGAGACAGAGATAGAGTGCAAGCTGGGGATGGGCAGAGAGAGAGGGAGACACAGAATCAGAAGCTGGCTCCAGGCTCTGAGCTGTCAACACAGAGCCTGATGTGGGGCTCAAACTCATAAACTGTGAGATCATGACCTGAGCCAAAGTTGGATGCTTAACTGACTGAGTCACCAGGCGCCCCAGATATGTTCAATCTCTAACCCCTTGTACGTATGAATATGATCTTATTTGGGAACAGTCATTGCAAATGCAATTAGTTAAGAGGAGGTCATACTATTGTAGAGTGGGCCCTTAAAGAAGAAGGACATTTGGACACAAGCACAGAGGGAAGACAGCCATGTGAAGAAAGAGGCAGAGATTAGAGTTCTGTTGCCACAAGCCAAGGAATGCATGATGTTCCCAGAAGCTGAACCAGGCAAGGAAGGAAGCCCCCCTTAGAGGCTCTGCAAGGAAGGGGCATGCCTTACCAACACCTTCATGTCAGGCTTATGGCCTCCACAATGGCAAGAGTTTCTTTTCTCTTGCTTTAAGTTTGTGGCACTTTGTTGCAGCAGCCCTAGGAAACTAATACAACATCTAAACATTGATTTTTGTGGCCTTGTATGAAGGTGCCATATACATGCTGTAGCGGTGGCCAGATTTTAGCTCTATAAGCAGCAGATGACGTAGGGTTCATGTTGGGTTTATTTGGTTAAAACAGACGGTATGATGCTTAATTAACTGAGCCTCTGAAATCTTCATGTTAGAAACCTTTAGCATCTTAACAATGTGAATGCATACTTTTAAGTGCTTCTGTAATGAATTCTAATAGATTATAATAAAATGTAGATACAGCTTGATGCATATACATATTGGCTCAATGTTTGAAAGGCCTGATTACTCCAGATTGTCTGACAATCATGCATTACACTATTATTCACACTCTGAGAGCTGCCAACAAGGAAGTAGCTCTTGTATAATTATCATGACTCTTCTCAGAGTTAAATGTCTCCCACTCTGTTTTAATAGCATTATAACAAAATGATTTTGAAAGATATACTTCTATATGACTGGCCAGGTGGGCTTTTATATAGTGAAGCAAACTGAAGTGTAACCCAAAATATCTGATGAGTGTCTCTAGTGCCTGTGTGTTCGGAATAGGATGGGGAAGAGGTCTGACCCTGGCCTTCTCTGGAGTATGTGACTTAACATGGGTAATAAGTTTAACATTAGAATAATTCCTACTTAGTTACAGGGGTGACAAGTGCTACAAAGATAACATAAGTTGGGGGTTACATGTAAGCGGGAAAACTTGAGTTATTTGTTGGAGAGAGATAGAAAGGCATCTGAGAAATTGATAGAGTGGTTCTGGAGAATTAGTAGGAAGCTCACAGCTGTCATCCAAATCATCAGTAAATCCTGAGCTCTGCCTTCAGAATGTATCTCTAATCCAACTATGTCATTACCTGCAAGGCTGTGCTGAACACCCCAATGGCCATCCCAGCACTATCAGCATCTAGACTGTTTCAGTATCTTCCTAACTCATCTCTTGCTTTCATCCTTGTCTTCTTACAGTCTATTCTTATCACAACAACCAGAGTCATTCTTTAAGAACATGATTCAGATCATAGTCACCTCTACAAAAACCCCAGTGACTTCCCAGACTGAAGTAACATCTAAAACTCTTACAGTGGTTAGTGGTCAATAAGCCACTTTTCTGACTTGTCGTCTTCTGTCCTCTGCCTCTCCCACTATGCTCCAGCCACCCTGGCCTCCTTGCCTTACTCTGGATGCCACTCAGAGTCTTTATTCTTGCTGTCTGTTCTCTCCACCCGGAATGCTCTCACCAGGATAGCTGCTCAGCTTCTTCATGCGTTTCGCATCTGTCACTTGTGACCTTTTTAGCAAAATCTTCTCTGATCATCCAGTATAAAATGACAACACTCTCCTTTTCATTAGTTACTCCCTGTCCTTCACTCCGTCTTACTTCTTTCTGTAGAATCTAGTGTCCTCTGACAAGCCTTCACTTACTTTGTTGCAGGATGAAAGGGGTGATGGAGAAGATCCTAAACAGGCAGTTGTACAGCATGGAAAGGAACTCTACTTGTTGAAGGAACTGAACGAGGCCATTGTGAAGAAAGAGAACTGAGCTGAGGGAAAATGGCAAAGGCAAAAGAAGGGTAGGCAGGACCTGGTCGGCCACAGAGGGCAGATTAGGATAAGTGCCCAAATCCTCCAAGAGAAACGGGTAGCCATTGAAAGTTTTTAATGGCAGAGTAATGATACAGATACATATCACAAAGACCACTTTGTGGGGAGAATGGTTGAGAAATGACAGGTTTGGAGCAGCCCACTCCAGTGATAGGAGATGATGTGTCCTAGTTGGTAAGGTGGGCAGAGGAGTGAAGAGACAGGGACCATGGATAAGGTTTGAGACATTTGGAGAAACTGTAAAGACATCGTCTAAGGGAGAATGGGTGGCTGGTGCTGCCCCTGGCTGAGCCCAGGAATCTGGAGACAGAGTAGATTTCTGGAAATTGCCCCTTGAGCTGGTAGAGCAGACCATGAATTCTATTTTAGACATGCTGTCTTTATACCAGAAACTTAGCATGCAGCCTGTACATGGTATCTGAACCTGTGGAAAAGATCTTCTAAAGAGATGTGTGAGAAGCAAATAGATGAGAGCCTAGGTCTGACCTCTGAGACACTGCAACTTGTAACAGAGATCAGGTGGAAAGGCAAAATCCCCAGAAGATGTCCCCCCACCCCGCCTTTAGAGATTCATTCTAATCAATTTTTGACGGATGAAGAAACAGATGCCAAGAGCAATGAGGCAACTTGCTTGATCTCATGGGTAGTTGGGCAGTGAGTTTAAGTACACTGTATCTGAATCAGGGTAAGGTAGAAAAAATAAACAAGTCAAAATAAGAGGTTTTTAAAATTGGAGCAACATCCTTCGTTCATATTACCACTATCACTTTAGATGAAGGGTCTCGGACATGTTCTTATCTTCTTCCATCTGAAATCTCTATCTACCCCCTTTTAAAAATATCTAGGGAAGATACTTTCATTTATCTCTTTTTAAGAAATCACCCTTTCACCCTAATCACACTAAAAAATTCCCGAGTGAAAAAGCTTCTTTTAATTTTTAAATACCTAATATCCGTCTGTTTGTTATCTAGTATCTATTTATTTATGTGATTTCTTCTTTTCTTAGGGATGTATGAAGCTCATGTACATGCAACTCAACATAGTCCATATACAATATATCACTGATAGACATGTATTTAAATAGAATGTGCAGAATGTGACAGAAGTGCATTTGAAAAAGTTTAATCCTAGAGACTTTTTAATGTGTTCTGGGGGAGCCGTAATTCTCACTGTTCTGGAAAAGAACAGATTCACGTCATTAGCATTCTGCTCCTCACAGTAGGGGAAAGTTTTGCAATAAGTTATGCTCATCAGCACTCCCATAGACCGTTATGAACAGGGCTCACTAAGCCCTTGAAAGCTGCTTCTACCAACTTTAAAAAGGATGCAGGAATCAGTTGAGACGAATTTCCAGCCACAAATGTAGATCCCATAAAGGACCCACCAGATCAATGTTAGTAGACCCCCTAAATCTCCTCAAAAGAATCTTGTTATCTCTGTTCTTTAGAGGTATCACAAGATGGTAAGTTAGTACTTCAATGCCCTTTACAAAGAGTCTAAGTCCCTCACTCTTTCCCACAAACATTTTAGTCAAAATGTACTCGAGCTCCAATTGCTTGGTGAAAAATAGGTTACGGCTAGTCATGTTTAGCATTCTTCTTTCTTCCCCTTTGGGATAGAATCTGCCTTCAGACTATTTTTCACAGAGAATAAGGATTAGTGCCTCTTTATCAATGTTGTCCATATCCCCACTCAATATACTTTATTATCGCTGCTAGAAGGTGCTTCTCAAAGACTGAGTTGTAGAGCTGTAAAAAAAAAAAATCAAGCTCCCCAAAGCCAGGGAAAATTGAAATGTCACTCTACAAGGAGTTTAGGAGGGAGACTAAGCATTTACTTCAATACAGACTATCCATTCTATGGCCTAGTTTAGAAACTTTCAAAATCAATTTTAAATCTTTTCTTTATGGCTCTCACATTCCTTCAGTATCATCTCTTCTTTATTATGAAATTGCCTCAGCCAGACTACACAGGCTGGGGCAGGCTGGGCTGAGGGAGGACAGGAGAGACACCAGTGATGGATCGCTGGTCCGGGCACCATCCCTCCTGCTCTCCACGGCCCCACACACCAGCCTGGCTGCTGGCCTCAGCGCATGCCCCAGATGCATTAAGCCTGCCTACTGTTTGGCAGACATTTCCCTTTGTTTGTGCTCCTTGTGCTGCTCTAATAACCCTCCTCAAGGCCAAATTAGATTTATATGGAAGGGGAAGTCAGCTAGAGGCTTCGGAATGACTATGCTAATTAGAAACCAAAATATAAACAGCAACTCCACATGGATGTATTAAATAGGCCAGCATTCTCCACAGCAAATCAAATTAAGAGAAATCCCATTATCTCGCTCAGGGCCTCTGTATTTTTTTCCTGACCGCCTGTTTTCACATTTGAAGAGAACGAGGATACGAATATATTTCATTATAGGTCTGGTTCTAAACTGTAACCTCTTTCTCCCCTACCCCAAATTACATCGCTACCAAGGCATTATTGACAATCAAACCAAACTCATTTTTTAAAAATCCACTGTAAGTTTATGTATCACCCTCTGAATATTTTAGATTTCAATGAAGTCACAAATATTTTATTTATCCTCAATAGCATAGCTTCAGTGTAAACTAGTTACCACAAAGTATTCTAAACAGCTCTCTGAAAAGCCCATGTATCCTGTGAGAGATTATGTTGATGAATACCTGCTACAGGAAATGAATATTCCATCCATTAATCTCTAACCTGGTGCAGTCATACTGAATCTACAAGGGAATGTAAAACAAAAGTAGCCTGTTTCTTTCTTTAAAATGAGCCAGTAGTGGTCAGGGAGTTTTGGCGAAATTAATATTGGGAGTGACAAAGAAGCTGGGAGGCTTTTGTAGTCAAAAAGTCGCTGACCTCGTCACAGAGGAGGAATTGGGAATGGAAGATTTGCTCAGAGATTGGGGTAAGAGAGGGCAGGTCTCTGAGAATCATCCTTAAATGCTTAGAGCAGGTCTGCCAAAGCTGCATGGGGTGGAGAATCATGGCCCCTTTCTTTCAGCTTCTTATAAAAAGAATCTTTTCACTACTAGCATTTCATTAGCACTATATGATAGGTGCTCAAAATGATAGAACAGTGAGCAAGCTGTCAGTCCTTCAGGGAGGAGGAGGAACTGCTGGAAGACAAGCCCCAAGAAAACCAGTAGGATGGAGAGACTGGGGCTTCAAGTCTGCCAGAAAAACTATAGTGCTCATTGACAGAGGCCTTGGGGGAACAATCGTGAAAGGACACTTTCCACCTGACTCCTGGACCAGCAGCATCAGGTGCTATCAACTCTCTTCCAGCTAACTGTAAGGACCCTCCATTCCTTTGCCTTTCTTTTGAAAAGGAGTCACACCCCAAATTTACAAGTAGGGGAAAACCAATCTATTGCAACCAGAAAGGAATTGAAGAGTTGTGGTAGAGAAAACAGTGGAAAGGACACGCAGTCTGGCAGCAGACGAGAATTCTGGCTTTTAGGACTGAGTAATGGACATCCCTTGATTTCCATCACACATGCACACCATCCTTTTATGTTTTTCTATAACTCTTCTCCAGGGCTATTTCTTTTTACATAAATGTTAAGCCTACTGGTTTTTCTAGGAAGGCTGAGAAGAATAAGTGGGGGAGAAGAATTTCCGATTACATTATGATGCACATTATTTATGGAAAATAAGGGTCTCTAAGATAAGAACTCTCCATTCATCTTCTATCTACAATTCCGTGAAGGACATAGCATTGAGCTTCTTTGTGTCTTCTTGTGACAAGGGCTCTCTGATCAAACTTGAGTCAGGCTCCTCTAAGCCCTCTTCTTAACCAGCCCTTGACCTTGGCTCACTGCTGTCTTTGGCCTGACCTGATACACCTAGTGAAGCAAGAATTGTGCTAAGCCAATTCAAAGAGAGTCCTCTGATTCTTCGTTATCTGATCAACCTCCCCATTTCCCACCATTCCCGGTCATATCTGATCACGTGGCCTGCCTTCAGCAAAAATCCTATACCCTTGATGTTTCCTCTTGGTAATTTTCCAACCACCAACCCCCCAATTCAGTTCCTTGGGTATAAATTCTCAGCTATTTATACTGTATTCCACGTTGGGTCTGATCCCTCTCCCCCGACTGCAAGAGTCTTAACACCTATTGCAGCAGTCTTGAATAAAGTCTTCCTTACCATTTTAAGTGTCAGAATAATTTTTTTTAACACTTGGCAAAAATAGAGGAAGGAATGTCCCCTTTTGATAAAAACATTTGAATAATAGAATATCTGCTCAGCATCTTGCTTAAACCAAGTTCTCTCTATGTGTACATATATACTTATACACACATACATACACCAATCAGAAAATTGCTAAAGGAATCTCTAAAGGAGTAATTTTAAATAGTTTTCACTAGCCATTACTACCTTCAGGGTAAAAAATATGAAGGCTTAGCAAGTGTATGAAATCTTCTTGCAGAGGCCTTTCTTTCCAAACTCATTACTTGCCAGTCAAATGTCCTTCTATCTACTCCACCTTTAGTCTAAAGATTTAGGACCTACAAACAGGCCTTATTAAAAAGAAAACTCTATATAGGTGCTACCTAACATGGGAACCACTAGTCCAAAATGGCTATTTAAATTGAAATAATAATAATAAAGGGGCACCTGGGTGGCTCAGTTGGTTGAGCATCTGACTTTGGCTCAGGTCATGATCTCACAGCTTGTGAGTTCAAGCCTCGCGTTAGGCTCTGTGGTGACAGCTCAGAACCTGGAGTCTGCTTCAGAGTCTGTGTCTCCCTCTTTATCTCTCTGCCCCTCTCCCACCCACTCTGTCTCTCTCTGAAAAATAAATAAAAACATTAAACTTTTTTAAAATAATAATAATCAAATACGAGTGTCTGGGTGGCTCAGTCAGTTAAGCATTGACTCTTGATTTTAGCTCAGGTCATGATCTCACCTTTCATGAGCTCAAGCCCCATGTCAGTCTCTGTGCTTAAAGAGTGGAGCTTGCTTGGGATTCTCTCTCTCTCTCTCTCTCTCTCTTTCTCTCTCTCTCTTCTTTTCTCTCTGCCCCTCCCTCATTCTCCCTTTCTCAAAATAAACATTTAAATAATAATAATGTTAAAAAGTCCTCAGTCACAGTAGCCATGTTCAATATACACATGTGGCTAGTGGCTACCATGTCTGACAGCACAGATAAGATTTCCATTATCCATCATTATTAAAAAATTCTATTGGATAGAGGTATTCTAGGTAATTCAGACTTGCTGGAACAAAAGGCATAGATAATTCTCATAGCCAGGCTTACAACAACATAGAGAGTGTAGAGACTATTTCGTACTAACTAGTAGTCATTTACTTATTTTTAAGTAGTCATTTACTTATTTTTAAGTGTTAAGTGTGGCACACTGTGATTCCTTTCCTGGTTCTCCTGGGCCAGATTAATTAAAAATCTATTTCTATAGTTTATAACTTGTTCATTTTTTTATGGCCATAAATCTGAAATTTAAGCAACTAAATTCCATTTCCAAATCTATAGGAAGAAGTAGATGGAGTGAAGGGTCTTTCTCCGTAGCATGAGTGTAACGTGACTGGTAAGTTTGGGAAAGCCAGACCTTCAAGAAGATACAAATCCTTAGCTCTTTAACCTATTATCTGGTGTCCTCAGATATTGCTAGAATTACAGATGTCCATTTTATAGAACCCTAAGCGAGCTTAGAAGTTAAAAATATCTATGTCTTAGGGTTTGTGAGCATTTGGCTCAGTATATCACTTAAGACAGGGCTTGGTCCATGGTAAGTATTTAAATGGTGACTATTATTTAATCTGGGTCTTGCACCCTTAATTTTAAAATGTTTTGTTGGGATACCAGAAGGGAGATCAAGATAATATTTTATACAAAATACTTTTTTGTATTTGTTGTAAAAAATGAGGTTGTAAAACCTCATTTTGGCACCACACAAGAATTTATTGTTATTGTCATGGAAAAACAGAGGTATATATCTACCTTGAAATTAAACCAGGCTTTATTTTAAAACTTGTATCCAAGTTAGATGCAAAGAATAATACATTATGGTTGGAAGGATTTGTGTCAAAAAGAAAAAATCGAGGAATAGCTCAAAATTATTCTTTGAGCCTTAAAAAGGAGGTAACTTAATATCCTTAACATATTAGACACAGAATCATTGAATAAGGTTTCAGTGATGCAATAGATGTTCCTTCTTTCAATTTTATCAGTCTGCAAAATTCATGAGGTTAATAAGTATTAAAAATCTCATTACTGTACCATATCAGATAGGGATGTAGCTCAAGGGTGTAATAAACTAGTTCTATTGTTGAAACTCCATCAAAAAGCAAGAGTGAACTTACCCAGCATTATAAAAACCTCTATATCTCTCTGCATACAACTTAATGTAATGAAAAATATTACATATGAGGTGTCTGAAAGCTCACAATTCAAATCCTGAAACTCATTGACTTCACATATAAAGTTATAGCAAGTAGCTATTAGAGTCTGAAAGAGAGTCACTATCAGCAAAGTGCAATTGGTCTAGCAGTATATATAACGGGCAGTTATAGCAACAGCCGTATTTTGCTTTATTGAAAATCTTGTGTGACTTTGCTCAAACAGTGCTAGTTCCAAGTACTTTGAACAATGTAACTGTTACCCCTCTTTCCTACAGAGGTTATAAGTCAATATTGATAGGGCTTAATAGCTGCCTATTCCCTTTCAGGAAGTAGGGAAGAAGTTTCTCTGGCATTCACCTTTATTGACTCTACTGATTTTCCATCCTATACATGTCTGACTCCAACTCTCTCAGCTCACTCTGGGAGCCCATATCATTCTAAGCTAACAATCACCTATCTACACTATTGCCCTGCTCAAATATCACCCTGTTTTAATATATAACAAGACAAATTACCATTAGAAATTCATTTTGAGGGCCTTAATTATAAAGGAAATTGAATGGGTGAAGCTCCTACATGAAAATTTAGCTACTTTGCTGGAAGATGAGATATTTGCTCACCAGCCCTTATTCTAAATATAAGCTCTTATTTCTAAGTATAAGGCAGAGAAGGTAGGTCGGAAGATATATGGCTTCCCTACCCATATCTTTTTGTCTGCTGAAGAATTCTTAGTTTTTCCTGGAGCAGATAGTGCTCCATCTGTGATCTCAAGGAGGCTAGGCTCTTATCCTGGCTAACAAATCATGATTTGTCTAAACTACTCATGGATATCTATTTCCTCAGATTGATGTAAGTGGAAGAGAAGAGGAGGGCAGGGAACATGACTTAGTTTTGGCAAATAGGGGAACATTGTCCTTTTTATTCAGATAGAGAAGCCTGGTCTTCAGCAAAGCCTTTGGAGGAATAGCCTTTTGCTCCTTCTTCGTTCTTTGTGCCTGGAAGTCAATTGAGATGCATGAGGTCATCTTGCTATCACAAATTGAAAAGCTTGTGAACAGAACTTCAACATTTTAAAAATGTAAGACTAAAGGTCCTGAGACCATGGCACCAAGGTTGAGCCTACTTCTAGGATTAGTGTTATATGAGAAAGATAACCAGCTGAGAGGCACTTTAAAATGGAAGGTGTGTGTGTGTGTGTGTGTGTGTGTGTGTGTGTTTTAGCAAAAAACATTCCTGGGTAATAGAGTAGCAGATGAGCATTAGCATTCTCAGGCCACATTTTATTTCCCAGTGCCAGCACAATAGTTTTGATACTAGAATCCAGTGCTACCCACCATCATTGTGTGTGAGTAGACAGCACTCAAACTTTGTTAAATCATTGTATTAGTCAGCGTGGGCTGCTGTAACAAATCACATGGACTGGGTAGCTTAAACAACAGAGATTTATTTTCCCACAGCTCTGGAGGCTGGAAGTCACATTAGCATGGTCATGTTCTGGTGATGGTTCTCTTCCTGGCTTGCAGATAGCTCCGTGTGTGTGTGTGTGTGTGTGTGTGTGTGTGTGTGTGTGTGTG
>NW_027530019.1:7968072-8038267 GCF_008692635.1 Crocuta crocuta | reverse complement strand
TTTTTTTTTTTTTTTTTTTTTTTTTTTTTTTTTTTTTTTTAAATAAGAGCACTAATCTCATCATGAGAACCCCTCTTTCATGGACTCATCTAAAGTAAAATCTTCTCCCAAATGTCTCCTCACCATATCTTATTGGACATTAAGGCTTCAATATATGCATTTGAGAGGAGCATACTTCAGTCCAGAGCAATATGCATCTATACTATTTTTATTTCTCAGGCTCTCAGAGGTATTCATGAGGTATATATGAAGAAATTCTTCTGTGCATTCTCAAAATGATAAGGCTGTTTCCTGTGCTGGCTTCACAGGCTTGTTGGGACTTATGTTAAGAGGATACCTGCTCATGCTTTTACCAGGTTTGCACTTAACCCAGAGCATCATCATACTATGTTGTTTCCTTACGAAACTCAGTCACCCATCTTATTTTCTTGTCTTTAACATGTTCCATTTGTTTCCTTCATTTCTACTCTTCTACCTTGTTTCTAGCCACCTTCTTTAAGAGTAATAGCTATGGGTTTCATGGTGCACAGCAAATGTGAAAACAATGCAACTTTATTTTTAGAACTGACTTTAGCCTATTGAGTTCTCCACTAAATGTGAGTTGTAAAATATTCTAAACACTTGAAAACTCAAACAAGTCCTCAAATTAGTCATTTAAAAAAGGATAAATACAGGGTTTTACATTCCTTCTATTCATTCCTTGGGGCTTCTGACAGTGATGACAAGGGTACTGTGAAAAATAAAAAACTTCTTAGCAGTGTTTGGGGACACCGCACAGGCGAAGCTGCCTGTGCCTTGGTTTGGTTTGTGGTACACCTCTGCCTTCTAGAGCTTTTTCCTGTATAACTGCAGTGGTATCCTTCCTGATCTCACTGACTGTTTTTGAAATGTACATCCATTGATTTACTATTCAAGCAATACAGAAGGATATAAAAATAGGAATATCAAGTTTCATTCCCAAGTTCCAATCCTACTATTGAGAAGCAACGACTTAAAACTAATTCTGTGGTTTGCATCATAACTTTAAAGCTGACAAGGAGTAAAAGAATGAGTGTTTAGACAGGATTTATTGTCTGCTGGGAAAGATGAAGAATTTACTAAATTTACTCAACCCCTTATCTCTTTTACCAAATCTGTTAATTATAGTTACAGAAAAGATTGTAAATGTCAACGTTTGATTTAAAAATAAATTAAAACTAAGTCTTCCATGCTCTGGTTTATGGATTCAACTCATAGATAATGAACAGCATTTATCATATTATGTAAATGTTCTTTTAAAACCAATTAATCTGAATGGATCCTTACAGAAGTAGACAGTCCTAGATCATTGAAACATAGCTCTTTGAAGGAGACTTTTTCATGTATTAAGGTCTAATATAGTCTATTAATTTCCTTTTATCTAAATGTTCTGATTCCTCCTAACTATCCTTTCCCTCAGACCTACAGTTGGAATGTTTCCCTCCGTTGCTAGACTCAGAGAATATTGCATATCCTTTTTTCCCCTCTGCCCTGTCTCTACTTTGAGAAGAATTAAATGAAGAGACTATTCATACAATATTTCATTAGTGTCAGCTGGTTCCTATGAGGACCCTGACTTTTAAGTCTATACACAGCCAAACTATTATTCATGTGCAAAGGTGTAAATCTAAGATTTAACTTAGAAATGTGATGTAATGGATGCAAACCCACAACAAAAACAAAAAATGATGGATAGATGCCGTTGCCAAAATATCTGCAGGATTGTTACTTACCAAAGAATTTCTTTCTGAAAGCTGGTATAATTTAGAAATCCTAATGATGATAAAGTTCTCAATGTATGTCTAGGTATGAACCACATTTTGTTCATCCTATTCAGTACTTGGGGAATCCTTTCAATCAAAATGTCTTAAAATTAATCATTAATCAAAAAATACATTCACGGACAATTCTCCAAAGAGGACATCCAGATGG
This sequence comes from Crocuta crocuta, assembly GCF_008692635.1. Classification (NCBI taxonomy): domain Eukaryota; kingdom Metazoa; phylum Chordata; class Mammalia; order Carnivora; family Hyaenidae; genus Crocuta; species Crocuta crocuta. The sequence continues at coordinate 8,036,317 of NW_027530019.1, read as the reverse complement.
CCAACACACACATGAAACGATGCTCAGCATCCCTCCTCATCAGGGAAATACAAATAAAAACCACACTGAGATATCACCTCATGCCAGTCAGAGTGGCTAAAATGAGCAAATTAGAAGACTCTAGATACTAGCGAGGATGTGGAGAAATGGCACCCTCCTACACGGTTGGTGGGAATGTAAACTGGTGAAGCCCCTCTGGAAAACCGTGTGGAGGTTCCTCAAAACATTAACAATAGAACTCTCCTATGACCTGGCAATAGCACTGCTAGGAATTTACCCAAGGGATACAGGAGTGCTGATGCATAGGGGTACATGTACCTCAATGTGCATAGCAGCACTGTCAACTATAGCCAAAACATGGAAAGAGCCTAAGTGTCCATCAACAGATGAATGGATCAAGAAGAAGTGGTTTATCTATACCATGGAATACTACATGGCAATGAGAAAGAATGAAATCTGGCCATGTGTAGCAATGTGGATGGAACTTGAGGGTGTTAGGATGAATGAAGTAAGCCAGGCAGAGGAGGACAGATACCATATGTTTGCACGTATAGGAGGATTAGGAGGAACTTAATGGAGGACCATGGGGGAGAAGAAGGGGAGAAATACTGGGGGAGAGGGAGAGAGGCAAACTTGAATGAGAGACTCTTGAATGCTGAGAACAAACTGAGGACTGATGGGGGTGGGGGAGAGGGGGGGTGATGGGCATGGAGGAGGGCACTTGGGATGAGCACTGGGTGTTATATGGAAACCAACTTGACAATAAACTATAAAAGAAAATACATTCATGGAGTTAAAAAGTCAAATAGTGCTAAGGGGCATAAGAAGAAACAATGATTCTTTTCTCTCCCTATATCCCCCCATCCACCAGTGCTCCCTGGAGGAAGCCACTTTTGTAAAAAAAATTTTTTAATTAAAAAAAATTTTTTAATGTTTTATTTATTTCTGAGAGAGACAGAAGGAGAGAGAGAACATGAGCAGGGGAGTGTCAGAAATAGAGGGAGACACAGAATCTGAAGCAGGCTCCAGGCTCTGAGTTAGCTGTCAGCACAGAGCCTGACGAAAGGCTCTGCACTCCCCAACTGTGAGATCATGACCTGAGCTGGAGTCGGACGCTTAACCGACTGAGCCACCCAGGGGCCCCGAACACTTTCAAGTCTTAGTTGTTTTATGTGGAATTTACCTATGCATTGATAATGCGTATTGCCTTTTATTTATTTATCAGTTGGGATATTGTATCTTCTTATGGATGCTGGTGATTTAGTCCAACCTTCTACTCCTGGCCTTAGTCTAACTACTCCCAAGATCTTCTCAAAGTAGTTATCGTAGCTTTTGGCTAAATCGGGCTAGCATTTACAGAATTACTACAGAAATATTGCTCTCTGCTGAGCCAGGTAATATACTATAATTAAGATTCTTTTCTTAAACAATGTTTAATTTTCTATGTATCTGTTTTCTAAAAATTCAGGTGAGCTATTAAATACCAACTGATTTTTCTAAATGACAGCATACAAATCCATCAGTTCCCTTTATTTCCTACATAGCTTTTTCTGGCAGACTTTGTGCCCTAGCACCAATTGGGATTGATTATGCTCTGGGCATGACTTATTACTTATCTGGGACTTTCTCTGCCCTTCAAAGTTTGAGCTCCCATTTCCAGAATCATCTATCTTACTGTTTCTGTTGTCGTCGTCACTGTTTATAGCCTTGATTTGATAGAATTCATCCTCCAATAGCATCTGAGAAAAGGTATATATAGTTCTAGGTCTGAAAATGTTTTCTTCAACCTAGATTTCTCTGCCTATACAAACCCCATCAGGTTTGAGAGTAAAACAATATTTTTTTCCTTTAAGTTTTTACAAAAATTTTAAAGTTTATTTATTTATTTTTTTGGAGTGGGCACAAGAGGGGGAGGGGCAGAGGGGGAGGGAAAGAGAGAATCCCAAGCAGGCTTCATGCTGTCAGCACAGAGCCTGATGCGGGGCTTGAACTCACAGAATTGTAAGATCATGATCTGAACTGAAACTGAGAGTTAGATCCTTATCTGACTGAGCCACCCAGGTACCCCTTCCTCTGAGTTTTGAAGGGGCATAGTATTATATCTATTGCCTTCAGCTACCTAATGTTAATGTTGAGATTTATGAAGAAATTCTGATTCCTATTTTTTTTTTTTTTGTGACTTATTTCTTTCCTCTAGAAAATTTTAGGGTCATGTTGTCTCTGTTGTTTAGTGATATAACTTTCTCTATATTTTTTTGTATTTTGTAGGCTTTTAAGTGATCTTAAAAGGATAGGTGACTTTGTTCAGTTTTTGCTCTTACTGATATTAGAACTAACATCTTCAGGATGGAATATCAATAGAATTGACCTGTGTATATAGTCAATACCATACTCATGTCTCAAGCAAACATATGTCCTCAACCACATATATATGTATAAACTTGTGAAGTTCAAAAGCATGAAGTTTGCAATGTACCTCATATGTGGTATTAAATTTATTATTTTTCCTTAACAGTGACAAACACAATGGTCCATCATGCTCAAATTGAAAAGTATCTTTTTTGTTTCCATTTTTAATTTTAATTCTAATTAGTTAACATTTAGTATAGTATTAGTTTCAGGAGTAGAATTTAGTGATTCATCACTTACATTTAACATCCAGTGCTCATCCCAAGTGCCCTCCTTCAAGTTGGTAAGTGAAAAATTTTCAATATGGTTAATAATAGGACAATTTTTAGGACAGTAAGTTTTATGATGGAGTTTATTCTTAGCTAAATTCTTAGTTTATTACACATACCATTATACATTTAGCATACAAATATATATTTACATATATAAAATAAGCTTAACACTGAGTGACTAAAAAAATGTGCCCTGTTAATCAGATTCACTGAAGTTGGAGAAGCACTTTCATTCCATACACTTTCACAAGTACTTTCTTCAGATTTCTTACATTTTTATCTCCTGACTCAGAAAAGAATCTTAAAGATTCACTAACATCCTTGTCTTGTTCTAATCGCTCCTCTAGGCATCAATTTCTTCATTGGTATGTTGAAAGGATGCAAATTTACATCAGAAGAGATAGGTCCACAAGTGTGAGAGATACATGTTCTCCGACACATATTTAATGCCTCTGAGCATTAAATACTCCATTAATACTTTTGTTTACTTATGAAGGGACATAAATATCATCATGAGTGAATGTCTACTGCAGCTCCCAGGGTTGGCGTGGCAAGTACATATTGTCTTCTGCATCTGGGGAACACCACTTCATATGGGAAACAAGCCTGATTTTGTTTCCTACCTCAGCGAGAACAAAGTTCTGCATCAGGTCTTCGCTTCTATAGAAAATGGTTACTACAATGATTGCTTCTATTCTACATATTTGTTGGACCAAATTTCTCACAGATTTTCTTACCTATGGATTCAGGAACTGAAGTAAAAGCTTACCTGGTTGCCAGAGAGAACTCCCAGGGCATGATCAGCTTTCAACATAATGCTTTTGTCAAAGGAAAACAGGCGGGAAAGTGACAAATGCAGATACAAATGCTGTCTGGATGAAACATAGCATGCCTTTCTTAAGATGGAAAGGACATCTGCTAGGCCTATTTGTATGTGCTCTCCTTCACTTCAAGGCTCAGAGTAAAAAAAAAACAGATTGGGGACCTTTGGGAAGTGGGGTTCTGACTCTAAGAATCCCTACTGGCCATCCTATACAGAGTTAATGACTCATATGGATGGAGGCAGTGACCAGCCTCTGTTTCATCTTTCCATTGTCTGCCAGAGTAGCATATAATCTATTCTCGGCATCTGCAACCAGAGGCAAAACACGCCAATTATTTTTATTGATCTAAAACCTTCATAGGTAGGACACCTTGCCAGGGCAGCATATGGAAATTCAGATAAGGAAATGATTGCAGAGACCTGGAAAAGGCTTACTATTTGGAAAAGAGCGTGTAGGCCTTGAAAAAAAAAGGAACAACCACTTGGTATTCCAGAGCTTGAGAGCGCCAAAGACGAATTATGCAGTCACTGCAATGGAAATTGATTACTAAGCCTTCGATGAGTCACATGCCTTAGGAATTAAGTACTCCAATCTATTATTGTCAGTATCCTGATGGGTCAACCAGGCTGTGAATGGGAATTTGCATTAAATTGATTTGAGTGTTTTTTCTTGAACTAACATCACTCAATCAAGGGACACATTCAGACAGAGCTAGATAAGTCTGACTGAATTTGATTTGGAAAAGCAGAGTAGCAAGGGATTAGCAGGCAGAATTTAAAAGCACTGTAAATTTGGCACTATGGGCTGGGCTAGGAGAAGTGGTGAGCTGTCTCTGTGCCACAATTAGGGTGTACAGTCAAAGCAATTTTTTTTGGAGTTTTTTAGCATGTTATTTGACATAGTCGTGGATTACAAGAATCATCATCAGGTAATACATTGGACTTGGAGGATTTTAGATCTGAAATTTAAGGATGACTTAAAAAAATTAAAACAAAACAAAAACAAAACAGGGCACCTGGGTAGCTCAGTTGGTTAAGCATCCAACTTTGGCTCAGGTCATGATCTTGCAGTTTGTGGGTTTGAACTCCATGTAGGGCTTTGGGCTGACAGCTCAGAGCCTGAAGACTGTTTCTGTTCTGTGTCTCCCTCTCTCTCTCTGCCCCTCCCCCCACTTGCACTTTGTCTCTCTCTCTCTCTCAAAAATAAGTAAACATTTAAAAAATTAAAATAAAAAATGAAGATGACAAAGTAGGGGTGCCTGGGTAGCTCAGTTGGTTGAGCGTCTGATTCTTGATTTTGACTCAGATCATGATCCAAGGGTTGTGGGATCCAGCCCCATGTTGGGCTCCACGCTCAGCGTGGATTCTGCTTGGGATTCTCTCTCTCTCTCTCTCTCTCTCTCTCTCTCTTTGTGTGTGTGTGTGTGTGTGTACGTGCATCTTCCCCTCTGGTCTTCTCCCCCACTTGCTCATGCACTCTCTGTCTCAATAAATAAATAAATAAATAGAAATGACAAAGTGTTTGCCATCTGAACCAAGATTGAGTCTATATCTGATTTACATTTGTTGGGTATCTTTTGACCTCAGATAGGTCACTTACTTTATGTGTAAAGAAGCTTTTATGTAAAGAGAATAAGTAGACCAGATGACCTCAGGTCTAGTCGTGTCCAGTGTTGTACGATTCCATGAACAGAAAAATAGCAGGTACCAAATTTCACTCAGACATATGTTGCTCTTTGTGGGCTAGAGGCTGGGACTGTACCATGCACCTGTCCTGGCACATAGCTAATGGCTTATGGAAGGCATGAGTCTTCAGGGGCTTTGGTGGGTTGGAAAGTTTTGAGATGGACTTGTGATAAGTACTGAGAGTTAGAAGTGTCTGACTGTTGAGTGAATAAATACCTACAGCTCAGGAAGGAGCTTGATGCTTAAATGATTCTGACTCAGTCACAAATTATGAACAACCTAAATGAGTTCCCTTTTATCTGCCATCAGGCATTCATGTACACACACTAATAAGGATCCAGATATTTGTGTTGAATGGTGGGGACAAGACATTAGAAACTTGTCAGATAGTCCTTTACAGTAGAGAGAACTATGAATTCTCAGAAAACTTATAGTATCCTTACATTTTCAGCGGTTCCACCTAAAAAGCACCAAGGGAAAATTTTATTCCTTCATTTAGAAAACACATCTCACTTTGAAGTATTGTAGTATTGTTCTTACATGGTTGAAAGATACTTAGAAGGACCATAATTCACTAATATTCACCTGTACTAACCACTAACCACTAAATTTGGTAAAGATGTGGGGTTACTGGTTTATTGATCAAGCAGGACTTGCGGGAGTAATAGCTGACCTCTTATCAGTGTTGAGAATCTTTTCCATTTCTGTCTTGTCTGTTCCCAGGGTTGCCATGGTAACATTATCAGAGTGTCCTTACAGTTGATTACTGCTTGCCAGAAGTCTAAGATGTATCTTAGAATATACGTGTCTGTGTTGCCACACCCCCCTTCCATGGCTCTTTCTGCCACTGCAAGGTATGGAAATCTGTAACACTGTGGGACTCTTGAATCACGCTGGTGTTTATAGGATATGCATCTTTGATGTTTTAGTCAATATCTTTGCTTAGTTTGATTAAAATACAGAAAGTACTTCTTAAAGATTAATACCTTGAAAGTTATTGTGTCGCTTGGAATTCATTCTTAAGCAGAAGTTGGTAAGGTTTTGAAGATAAGCCATTTGCACAAGAAGTGCTCATTGTTTGAATATGTTATTTTGGAAGATATTGTCATCAATATTTTTGCAGCATTGTGCATTGTGGTTGTTCAATCAAACTCCATTCAACTTGAACCATGGGTTCTGTTCAATTCCCGTTTGAACTAGAAATCTAGCTGTTAAAGTTGAAAACAGTACACCAAAGGTAAAATTACTGTATTATAATGCTCCAGTGAATGTATGGGGTATATGGAGTCCAAAATTGTGAAAATCTTGTAAAAGACGTAGAGAATCTACTTTTAAGGATATTAAAGTTTGTTCAGGAGATTATTTGTAAGTAGTATTAAATGTATACATTATTCTCACGTATTAAACCTCTACAAGAAGCCTGGGGAAATAAATGTAGAGAGAGCCCTATTTGTATGTGTCCAATACAGAGAAGAGATGACTCTAGATTGTCAGTGCTCAGTGGGTCTAGGAGGCAAGTTTTAGGATGTCCCAGGAGTGTAAAGAAAATTTGTACTGAAAGGGTATGAATTGAAATAAAAGCAAATAGTGCAGATGCATGAAGTGAAATACGGAAAGAGACAATAGCATGTCCACCAAACTTCTATTAAGATTGGGAGAAATTGGGCTGATATTTCATCAGCCACTAGGGGGCCTCAGTTGAATGTATGATGTATATTTAAAGGCCCTTCTCCCTCATTCTGGGCTCCCCTGACCTGACCCCAATCTTCTGACCCTGAGAGAAGATAAAGAGTTGGTCAGTGTTTGTACGGATGTCACGGTCTGACTTTCCAGTTGTATCCATAGTGACCTTCAAAGAGAAAAGAGAGAAAGAGGTGAGAACACAAGCTCATTTTTGTGGTACCTTCTGCTTAAGAAAGAGTGTTTCTGAACAGTGAAACCCTATTGGCTACCTTTAACTGAGGTGCTGCGATGTAAAAATAAATAAAATTTATAGAAGAATAAATCTTTTACCATTAACTTTATGGGAGGTAAATTTACTCAATAACCTAAAATTTGGCAAAAGTGAGTCAATACAATATTATGTTCTAGGTTCTAGAGTATGTAGGAACTCTTTCCATATTGTAGGCATTGGGCTAAGTCTTGCATAACTATTATAAAACATTAAGCTATTCAGGGATTTTCTTCCATGGTGTTTAAGCCTCTGATTACCATGTCCTTTTCTGGCGAGGGTTGTAGTACTTCCATTCATAGTAAAAAATGTACGCCTCAGTCCCATGAAGTACCCAAGTTGGTTGCCTGTGTTTGTGGCTACCCCCTCCTAATGATCAAGGTCAATTTCCCCTGCCAAGATTGTGACTCTTTGCTTCCTAATTCTTATAAACAAGGAGGTCAAAGTGCTAATAAACTAACTGTAGCCTACACTTTAATAGGGTGCTTACTCTGTCCTCTCTGAAAGTGTTAGGCCTTTGGGCACCAGGACCTTGCCATGGTCCTGGCATGGATTTTTTCATGCCATGATTTTTTCAGGAGATACAGAGCAAAGAGATATAAATTAAGACCCCCCAGTTGAGTCATTGGAAGTTAGGGTAAGTGACTGTGATTAGAACTATTGCTTGGTTGAGCTTTTAGTAATCTATTAGTTACCCCCAAAGATCTGTCTGTTTTTTGTAGGGACCAGGTGGAGAATTACATAAAGCTATGGTTGTAATCACCATCCTTGTATCCTTGAAGTATTTAAAGGTAACACTAGTATCCACTATCTCCCTCCCCAAAACGTGATATTATTTGTGATTTACTGCTTTGGTGATTGGTGGAGCAGTTTTACCATCTTTCACTTAGCCTGTGGGATTACAAGTTTCATAGTGGGGAAGGACATAACCTCAATATGGGAATTGCACCTTGTCAAACATGGTCATTCCAATCATACTTTCTGGAAATGGAGAAATGATCACCATATAGATCTTCCGATTAAGCTGACCCATTTTAAATTAGGCTTTAAGGTTGGACTTCATTTATTTATTTATTTATTTATTTATTATTTTTTTTAATAGTTTATTGTCAAATTAGTTTCCACATAACACTCAGTGCTCATCCCCACAAGTGTCCTCCTCCATGCCCATCACCCCCCTCCCCCCCACATCCATCAGTCCTCAGTTTTTGTCAGCATTCAAGAGTCTCTCATGGTTTGCCTCTCTCCCTTTCCCCCACCATTTCCGCCCTTCTTCTCCCCCTTGTTCCTCCGTCAAGTTCCTCCTAATCCTCCTATACGTGCAAACATATGATATTTGTCCTTCTCTGCCTGACTTATTTCGCTCAGCATAACACCCTCAAGGTCCATCCATGTTGCTACACATGGCCAGATTTCATTGTTTCTCATTGCCATGTAGTATTCCATGGTATAGATAAACCACATCTTCTTGATCCATTCATCTGTTGATGGACACTTAGGCTCTTTCCATGTTTTAGCTATTGTGGAGAGTGCTGCTATGAACATTGGGGTACATGTGCTCCTATGCATCAGCATTTCTGTATCCCTTGGGTAAATTCCTAGCAGTGCTATTGCTGGGTCATAGGGGAGTTCTATTGTTAGTTTCCTGAGGAACCTCCACACTGTTTTCCAGAGGGGCTGTACCAGTTTACATTCCCACCAACAGTGTAGGAGGGTGCCCGTTTCTCCACATCCTCGCCAGCATCTAGAGTTCTCTGATTTGCTCATTTTAGCCACTCTGACTGGCGTGAGGTGGTATCTCAGTGTGGTTTTGATTTGTATTTCCCTGATGAGGAGGGATGCTGAACATCGTTTCATGTGTCTGTTGGCCATCTGGATTGGACTTCATTTATTATTTGGCACTAATATGCCTCCACTTTACTGTAGGACCATCATAATGCTTTGAGTTGTCAAGTTTCATGATCAGTTCACACCCTTTTCCCAGTAATCCTCAAAATATCTAGGAATTCTCTTTTCCCCGTGTATAGATAGTTTCCTTGAGTAAGTGGCCAAAATCCTTTGGGGGGAAGGAATCATTATCATATACACTTGCTGTAGCTTTGTAGGAATCTTCATGCAGGAGACATGGCCACTTCTTCAATAAATGGATTCCAAGTCTGAAAATTGGTTCCGGACCAGAAACTGAACAATAGGTTGTATCCCTTTAATGGGGTGTCATCTCAGGCTCCATGTCATTCATCTTTGGTTTCCTTTTTGGTACAAATTGAATAGTATCCTTGTTGGCTGCCCATCTGTCTTGCTCCTGGGTTATGACATTCCATTAACTGTCACCACACTTTTCTGTGGGTTAGGTCCTTCTTATTTTTACTTCAGTCTTGCCAGTCACTGTGATCATTGTGACCCTTTGGCTTGGCTTCTGTTAACTGGGGTTTAATTATCCTCATTACCATAACTGAGTCAAGTTATAGAACAACCTTTCCAACCTTTCTACACTAATGTGTAGAGTAAAGCTACTACCTAACATTTTAATGAAGCTAGTGTCCTTCTCAATAGCACATTCCCGCTGGCCTTGGTAAATGGTGTTGTAATGGGCTTTCACATGGAGCATATGTGGTAGACCTTCGAACTGAATATAGTATAGCTATTCTAGCATACTTGCTTCCCTAAACATTTTTTTAATTGAAATTTGGTTGACAGACAATGCTATATTAGTTTCAGGTGTACAATATAGTGATTTGTCAATTGTATATATTACTCAGTGCTCACCATAACAAGGGGAATCACCATCTGCCAGCATACATTACTGCAATATTATGGACTATATTCTCTATGATGTACTTTTCATCTTTGTGACTTATTTTATGACTGGAAGTTTTTACCTCTTAATCCCTTTAGTTTTTTTACCCATCACCCCGCTCACTTCCCCTCTGAAAGCCACCAGTTTGTTATATATATTTGTGTGTCTTGTTAGTTAGTTTTGTTTTTTAATTGCACATATAAGAAAATCATATAGTATTTATCTATCTCTGATTTATTTCACTTAGTATAATACCCTCTAAGCACATCTGTGTTGTCGCAAATGGCATTCTTCTTCTTTATGGCTGAGCTCTTTTCCTCTGTGTGTGTGTGTGTGTGTGTGTGTGTGTGCGTGTACACCGTATCTTCTTTATCCATTCATCTATTGATGAATGTGTGGGTTGTTTCCACAATTTGGCTATTGTAAATAAAGCTACAATGAATATAGAGGTGATTATATCTTTTCAAATTAGTGTTTTCATTTTCATAATTACATAACCAGTAGTGGAATTACTAGATCATATGATAATTATATATATATATATTTTTTTTAATAAAAACAAAAGAATTTTATTCAAAATAAAAGTTAACAATGAATTACAAGTAATAATGAATCTATTTATAAATATATATATTGGGGTGCCTGGATGGCTCAGTTGGTTGGGCATCTGACTCTTGATTTTAGCTCAGGTCATTGTCCCAGGGCTGTAGGATTGAGCCTTGTGTTGGGTCCACATTGAGCATGGTTAGTGTAAAACATCTGGATCAATGAACATAATTATAATTAGAGAGGGTAAATCATATATCTTTGCTTTTTCCAACTAAATACACACCTGACTTGGATTCCTTGATACTGGTTAAGCAGCGGCAGGTGCTAGATCCTCGTGACAGACATGCCTGGGTTCAAAGCCTTGCTCTGCCGCTGACTAGCTCTGTGGCCTCTCACAAATTGCTTGCGAAGATTAGATATGTGTTCCAGCTCCTAGATCTATGCCTGGTACAAGAGAGAGATGATAATTATATTTTTAATTTTTTGAAGAAACTCCATATTGTTTTCCATAGTGGAACCACCCATTTGCATTCCTACCAACAGTGCATGAAGGTCCCCTTTTTTCCACATCCTTGCCAACACAGGTTATTTCTTGTATTTTTGATACTAGCCATTATGAATGCTGTGAGGCAATATCTTATTGTGGTTTTTATTTGCATTACTCTGATAAGTAGTGATGTTGAACATCTTTTTTTTTAGTTTCTATTTAAATTTCATTTAACATATCTTGTAGTATTAGTTTCAGGTGGATAGTATAGTTATAGTATAGTGATTCAACACTTCTATACAATACCCAGTGCTCATCACAAGATCTTTCTCATGTGTCTATTGGTCATCTGCCTCCTTGGGAAAAATGTCTATTCAGGTCCTGTACTCATTTTTTAAATGGATTGTGTGTGTGTGTGTGTGTGTGTGTGTGTGTTGACTTGTATGAGTTCTTTATATATTTTGGATATTGATCCCTTAATGATAACCTTGCTGGGTATTCTTGGGTGTGGGTATTTTTCTTTTAGCACTTTGAATATATCATGCCTCTCCCTTCTGAACTACATAGTATCTGCAGGAAAATCAGCTGGTAGCCTTTTAGGGTCCCTCTTGTATGTAACAATTTTCTTTTTCTGCTTTTAAGATTCTTTATAATATTTGCCATCTTAATTCTTGTCTTACTGTGGGCATCCTTGGGTTAATCTTGTTAGGAGCTCTCTCTCTGCTTCCTGGATCTGGATATCTGTTTCATTCCCAAGATTATGGTAATTTTTTGGTATTATTTATTCAAATAAGGTTTGTGCCCCCTTCTCTTTTTCTCTTGCTAGGACCCCTGTAATGCATATGTTATTATGTTTAATGATGTTTCAAATTTTCCTTAATCTATTCTCACTTTTTCTTTTTCCTATTTGCTATTTAGCTTGGTTGCTTTCCACTACCCTGTCTTCCAGATCACTGATTCATTTTTATGCATCCTCTAATCTGGCATTGATTTCCTCTAGTATACTTTTTATTTCAGTTATTGTATTGAATTTAAGCTCTGACTGGTTCTTTTTATATTTTCTATCTCTTTGTTGAATTTCTCACTGAGTTCATCCTCTTTTCTCAAGTCTTATGCATATTTTTATGATCATTGCTTTAAAGTTTTTATTGGGTATATTATTGCCATTTCATTTAGCTCTCTCCTTTTTCAATTTAGTCTTATTCTTTCTTATGGGAAATATTCCTCTGTCTCCCCATTTTGTTTAACTCTCTGTGTTTGTTTCTAGGTATTAGGTAGGTCAGCTACATTGTTTGGTCTTGAAAATAATGTCCTTGTGTAGAAGGGGTCCTCTGGTGCCCTATAGTGCAGTTACCCTGGTCACCAAAATCAGGCACTCCACTGCTGTCCTCTGTGTGGGCTGCATGTGTCCTTCTGTTGTGGCCAAGCCACAAATGCTGTGGGCATGCTGGTGTGTGGGGATGGCCTTCAGTTCAGTTGGCTGCAATGACCCACTTTGTCTGCCCTGGGCATGCTGGGCAGGTTTTGTTCCCCATGCCATTGGGAGGGCTGGCTGCAGCAGCTCTGGGCTCACTGGTGGGTGGGGTTAGTCCTTAGCCTGGTTGTCTGCAATTAACCTCTGCCATAGATGCAGGCCAACAAAAGGCAGCCTGCAGCGATCCAGTTTCAAAGTCTCATCTTTCCATTTCTACTACTGACTCTCTTAGGCTTGGTTCTCGGAAAGCAAACACTTGGATGAAGTTTGAGATACATTATATTTATTGGGAATCAGTACCTATGAAAGAGAAAGGAAAGAAGCAAGATTAGATAGAAGAAGTAAAATGCTAGGTTGATCAAACAGAGCTTTAGCTAACTTGACAGGGAGTTATGGGGCAACTATTGCCCATATGAGTTGTCACAACCCAGAGTGGAATTGCCGTCTTTTATACTTCTGCTTTACTCGGTCCCCAGCTGTGGGCACTCTATGGATGGGAATGACCTTGGAAAAGGCAGCTCTTTGCTGTTGAAGCAGACTTCAAAAGATATGACAGCTGGAAGCTATTTGCATTATTTACTGTGGTTGGTAGATGTGGAAAAGTACATGCCACATTTCAAAGAAAGACTTGCTGACAGGTTGCAAGCAGTATCTTTGAGAAGCTAAAGTCAAGGATCACATGGTAAAAGGCAATGTTGAGGAGTAGGGACTGTCTTCCTAGATGAAATATGATGGGACATTAAGATCAGTACATTTAGTTAAAATAATTAGGTCTAGTTCTGGCTTGACTCCATCCTAGCTCTACTACCATTTCCAAGACAGTACGTCCCTCCCATTTCTGTTTGAATGATTAGGTGCAAAAATGCCAGCCTGCCCAGCCCAGAGACCAAACTTACAAATGCTCCCTGGTTGTCTCACTTGAAGTGTTCTATAAAAAATAGAAAAATAGCCAATCTCTGCATGCAAATTGGGAGGAATTGTCCATTGTCAGTACTTTTTGAGTCTTGCAGTCTTACAGGGACAAAAGAAGTTGGCTTCCATGCCTTTCTTCTACTTCTCAAACTCTCACATCCAGAACCCTATACATAGTTGTTTGTTCTTGATATTTATGGGAATCTGGCCGGGCCAGAAACCATGCAGCTTTCTTTGATAACAATCGGTTCTAGGGTTATAATACTTCCTGGGGTGTATAATAAGAACATGTAGCATGGTGTGGGAAGCCTTGGTATTTCTACATGAAAAATTATATATTTTATGAAAGAAAACTTTCTGCCAAAGCTTATGTTCCAGATGGTTTCTTTTTCTGTGAAGAGGGCTATATTTATGTTTATCTGTACAGCAAATCTATAAAACTATGTACTAAACACTACTTGGTTTTTGTAAAATTTTTTTTTAAGTTTATGTAAATGCTCTCATACTGTATATCTTCTAGAATGTGCATGCTTCAGTCTCCTTTCTCCCACTTAATTTTTAACTATCAGTCCATGCTTATATATAACAGTATACAGGTATCTGTTTATGTGTATATAAATATATGTATATATATGTGTATGTGTATACATAAACACACATACATATATCTGCTGAACAATATACTATTATTAACCAAAGCCCAGTTTATTCATTTCCAAAATTTATATCACATTGATTCCCGCTTTTCACTATTATTCATTTTGATGCAATAAACCTCATTGTACATGTCTGATACACATGAAATTCTCTAGAGAATATCCCTAGAAGCATAGATGCATATACTCTTTAATCCACAAATCTGGGGGAGAAATTTGACAGTATTTCCTGAGAAGCTGTGCCAATTTATAGTTCTAAGAGCAGTCTTTAATGAAGTTTGAAAATTCCAACTTAGTTTTGTCAGTCTGATGAGTGTCTATCTTAAGGGAAATTTATTGTTAATTTCTCTGATAATCACTCTGATAATCTTTTTTGGCCATTGGCCATTTTTCTCTTGTGATTTTTTTCTCATTGTTTTTGCCCATTTTTCTATTGGCTATCTTTTCATATTAATTTCTAGGAACTCTTCAGTTACACTGAATATAATCCTTGGCTGTTTTTGCTGTAATTATGTTTCTTTGATCTATGACTTGTAAGTTTTACATTTTAAGGTAATTATATCTCTCACATAACAAAAGCAAATAATTTAAACACATTTCCTTTCTTTGCTTTGTCTAAGAAATACTCTCCTAGTGGGAGTTCATCAGAATATTTTCCTAAATTTTGTTTCAGCTTTGTAAGTTTCCTTTTGCACATCCAGATCTCATGAAAAACTCTTTCTTAAAGAAAATTGTTTTTGTTCTAGGTGGTAGGAATCTGGCATCTGTTGAGTGGCTCTTCTCTAATAATTGGTAATGCCACCTCTTCCAGGTACCATATGTTTAGGTCCTTTTCAGTGCATTATGTTCAATGCAATTGGTCTTTTTTATCACCATCCCCTGTATTCTCTTTCCACCAACACACACATTCTACAGTCAGATCAATATAATGGAATTTTTCTTTGTTGGTCAACCTTATTTCTTTGTTTCTAAGTCTTCACAAAGAGCAAAAGAACTACAAAAGCAAATTTATAAGATACAGAGATTTTAAACACCCTATAGGTTAGATTCTTTACTTATTCATAAATATTTTATTGTGTTTCCAAGGACTGATTTATTAGATTTGCTTCAAAATAATATGGTAATAGGGAAGTAAGTAGGGTATAGATGAAACAAAATTGGCTCTGAGTTAATAAATGAGGCTGCATGATGAGTACATGTGGGTTTATTAAAAATATAGGTAGGCAAAATAGTAAAAGCTCTTTTAAATTTATTGTAGAAAATTTCATTTACTTTTTATTTAATTGCATTGCAGTCAGAGGCCATGGTCTGCATATCAATTGTTTGGAAACCAAAAGTATCTTAAAATGTGTATGTGCGTATGCATGTGTGTGTGTGTATATACATGTGTGTGTATATATGTATATGTATACACACACACACACACACACACACACACACACACACATATAATCTCATGACTGTGAGATCATGACCTGAGCTGAAATCAAGAGTCAGACACTTGACCAACTAAGCAATCCAGGTGCCCCCACATGTATTTATTTAAATTAGTGTTCATTTTCTTCAGATAAATATCCAGAAGTGGAATTGCTGGATCATATGGTAGTTTTATTTATAATTATTTTGATATGTATATACATACAAATCAGATTTTATAAATATTCTATTTTTGTTAGCTGTAGGATTCTTCAAGGTACTTTTAGCAAAACAAGCCTTGTTAATGGTTAAATTTTCTCTATACTTATTCACTTATTAATTTGGAAAAATTAAAATAGAAAAATAAGAAAGAATTTAAAAACCTACAATCATAATAAAATCTACCAGTTCTTGTTTTATTGNGTTCTTGTTGCTCTGCCTCTAGTTCCTTTAGGTGAGCTGTTAGATTTTGCACTTAACGCTTTTTCTAATCCATTGAAATAGGCCTGGAGAGGAATGTACTAATCTCTTAGGACTGCCTTTGACGCATCCCAAAGTTTTGAATTGTTGTGTTTTCCTTTTCATTTGTTTCCATATATTTTTAAATTTCATCTCTAATTGCCTGATTGGCCCATTCATTCTTTAGTAGGGTGTTCTTTAACCTCCATGTTTTTGGAGGTTTTCCAGACTTCTTCCTGTAATTGATTTCAAGTTTCAAAGCATTGTGATCTGACAGTGTGCATGGTATGATCTCTATTCTTTTATATTTATTGAGGGCTGCTTTATGTCCCAGTATGTGATCTATCTTGGAGAATGTGCCATGCGCACTTGAGAAGAAAGTAAATTCCCTGGCCTCAGGATGTAAAGTTCTAAATATATCCGTCAGATCCATCTGGTCCAATGTGTCTTTCAAGTCCATTATTTCTTTAGTGATTTTCTGTCTGGTTGACCTATCCATTGCTGTAAGCGGAGTATTAAAGTCCCCTGCTATTAGCACATTCTTATCTATAAGCTTGTTTCTGTTTGTGATTAATTGTTTTAGATATTTAGGTGCTCCCATATTCGGTGCGTAGACATTTATGATTGTTAGTTCTTCCTGATGGATGGACCCTGTAATTATTATGTAGTGCCCTTCTTCATCTCTTGTGATTGTCTTTAATTTAAAGTCCAGTTTGTCTGATATAAGTATAGCTACTCCGGCTTTCTTTTGATTTCCTGTAGCATGATATATATTTCTCCATCCCCTTACTTTTAATCTGAAGGTATCTTCCCGTCTAAAATGAGTTTCTTGTAGACAGCATATAGATGGATTTTGTTTTTTAATCCATTCTGCTACCCTATGTCTTTTGATTGGAGCATTCAGCCCATTTACATTCAGTGTTATTATTGAAATATGTGGGTTTAGAGTCTTTGTATCTTTTGTATGGTTCATGTTTGTGGTGGTGTCTCTGGTATCTTTGTTCCTTGCAACCTTTCCTTCAGAGCGTCCTCGTCAGGATTTCTTGTAAGGCTGGCTTAGTGGTGACAGNTAAAAAAAAAAAAAAAAGGGAGGAGGGCAGCTCTCAAGCAGGGATGGGCGTGGCGTGATCCAGTGACTCTGGCGGGAGTTCTGCCTTGGTGGTTGTGTGGAGGAGAGTGATGGTGCTCTAGTCCCTTCTTGAACCAAGCGCTGCACCTCGCTTTTTTGGGCGTGTAAACTCCCCGTACCGGGGGCGCTGCCAAAGTTGGTTGCACTCTTCAACTCAGGCCAGTCCCAATCTCCAAATCCCAGTCCCTGCGCCCCGCTGAAATTGCCTTAGACACAACTTCCCAGGCAATCCCCTCGGGGCAATTCCAGGCCTCCAGCCTCCCTCTTGGGTCAGAATTGGAGTTAGAATTGCTCCTTCCTTCTCTGGGTCTGGCTGGAGAGCATGGGCGGGGGCTTGCCTGCCGGGTGCGCTGAGCCGGAGCCTGGTTAGAAGGCTTTCTCAGTGGATTCTGTGTCCTTTATACACAATCTCTCAGGTTTTGTAAGGTTTCCAATGGCTTCAGATCTTTTCCGTGTGATGTATGGGCGCGGGTGCATACTTCTCTGCCATCTTGCCCCCTCCTAGCAGTTCTTGTTTTATATTGAGGTTATGTTCATGGGACATACAAGTTTGTGGTACATTTTCCATCAGTAAAAATGCATTGGTAGGGACAAAATCATCATCCTGGTATTTGACAACTTAGTCTAATATGAATAATTTTTTAATGTTTATTTATTTTTGAGAGAGAGGGGAGAGAAGGAGTGGGAGAGATGCAGATAGAGAGGGAAACACAGAATCTGAAGCAGGCTCCAGGCTCTGAGCTGTCAGAACAAAGTCCAATGTGGGGCTCGAACTCACTAACCATGAGATCATGACCTAAGCTGAAGTTGGACACCCAACTGACTGAGCCACCCAGGCACCCCTGTCTTATACAAATATTTTGAATTAACAATACATTTTTACTGTTTTATAGTTGTATCTCTTCCATTAATTTATTTTCAAACTGATGCTAATAAACTAATAACCAATTAAAAACATTTTTTTTTGCATGTTTGTTTATTTTTGTAGGAGAGAGACCAGCACAAGCCGGAGAGGAGCAAAAAGAAAGGGAGACACAGAATCTGAAGCAGGCTCCAGGCTCTGAGATGTCGGCACAGAGTCCAACGTGGGGCTCCAACTCACGAACCATGAGATGATGACCTGAGCCGAAACTGTACACTCAACTGAGCCACCCAGCACCCCTCCAATACCCAATTTTTAAGGAGCCGGTAAGATTATATTTTTATTTTTATTTGGCTTGTGTATCTAATTACTTTTTTAAATCACGGTGATATTGGTATATAATGTTAATTTCTGGTATACAACACAATAATTGCATCTTTGTATATACTACAAAGTGACCACCACAGTAAATATAGTTCCCATCTGTCATCATACAGATGACCCCCTTCACTTATTTCATTCACCTCCACCCTTAAGCAACTACAAATATTTTATTTATATTTATGAGTTTTGTTTGTTCATTGAAATGTTTTATTGTTCACATTCCACATGAGTATGTCTTTTCTCTGACTTCCTTAACTTACATAATAATGTCAAGTTCCATCTATGTTGTCACAAATGGTAAGAATTCCATCTTCTTTATGGCTTAGTCATATTCCATTTATATATACACACATCCTATATCTTCCTTATTCATTCTTCTATCAATGGATACTTACGTTGTTGCCACATTGTTGTGGCTACATTACAGTAGCCATGTGGCTATTATAAATAATGCTGCAATGAATATAGGAGTGCATATATCTTTTTTTATTTGGAAAATGAAAGAACGGGGGGAGGGAGAGGGAGAGAATATTAAGCAGGCTCCGTACCTAATGTGGAGCCAGACATGGGTCTCAATCTCATAACCGTGAATTGACATCAAGAGTCCAATGCTCAACCAACTGAGCCACCCAGGTGCCACATTATCTTTTTAAATTAATGTTTTCATTTTCTTCAGATAATTACCCAGAAGTGGAATTGATGGATCATATAATAGTTTTATATTTAATTTTGGGAGGTATCTCCATACTGTTTTCCACAGTGATTATACCAATTTATATTTCCACCAAAAGTGCATATTTCCCTGCTAATTAATGATGAACATCTTTCTATTTGCCTGTTGGTCATACGTATGTCATTTTTGGAAACATGTTTAGATCTTCTCCCCATTTTTAAAATTGAGTTGTTTGAGTTTTTTATGTACTTTGGTTATGTCATCAAATCATCAAATACATGATTTGCAAGTATCTTTTCCCATTTATTAGGTTGCTTTTTCATTTTTTCAATGTTTCCTATGCTGTTAACAAGCCTTTTTATTATGTTGTGGTCCCAATTCTTTATTTTTGCTTTATTGTCTTTAATTTTGTTGCTTTTGCTTTTGGAGTCACATCCAAAAGATTCAATGCCAAGACAGATGTCAAGGAACTTACTGCCTAACGTTTCCTAAGTAGTTGTATGACCAGGTTTTACATTCAAATCTTTAATCTATTTTGAGCTAATTTTTGTGTATGGTGTAAGATAGTGATCTAATTCCCTTTTATGTGCGGCTATCCATTTTTTTCCATTACTGTTTATTGAAGAGACTATCCTTTGTCTGTTGTATATTCTTGGCTCCTTTGTCACACATTAGTTGACCATATGTGTGTTCGTTTATTTCTGGGTTCTATATTATGTTCCATTGATTTATGTGTCTGTTTTTAATGCCAGTACCATACTGTTTTGATTACTGTAGCTTTATAGTATAGCTTGAAACCAGGGAACCTAGTACCTACAACTTTGTGCCTTTCTTTTTCCCAAGATTTCTGAGGTTATCTAGAGTCTCTTCTGTTTCTATAGAAATTTTAGAATTATTTCTTCTAGTTCTATGAAAAATGCCATTGGAATTTTGATAGGGAGGCATCAAGTCTGCAAATTGCTTTGGGTTGTATGACATTTTAACAATATTAATTCTTCCAATCCATGGATTCAGAATATCTACCTATTTGTGTTGTCATCAGTCTCATAGTTTTCAGCATAGAGGTCTTTCACCTCTTAGGTTAAATTTATTCCTAGGTATTGGATTTTCTTTTGATGCTATTATTAATGGTATTGTTTTCTACATTTCTCTTTTTGATAGTTTGTTATTATTTTATAGAAATGGAACAGATTTCTGTATGGTGATTTTATGTCCTGCAACTTGACTAAATTCATTTATTAGTTCTAATAGTTTTTGTGTGGAGTCCTTAGGGGTTTTTTTTTTATATATAGTTTCAACTTATATGCAAATAGTGACCATTTTATTATTTTTTACCCAAAGTTTTGTTTTTTCATTTCTTTTTCTGGTCTAATCACTGTGGACAGTATTTCCAGTACTCTGTTATATAAAAACTGGTGTGTAGGCATCCTTCTCTTGTTTCTGATGTTAGAGAAAAAGATTTCAGTGTTTCATGGTTGAGAATGATATTAAGTGTTCAATTGTCATATATAGTCTTTATTATGTTGAGGTACATTTTCTCTATCCCACTTTGTTGAGACTTGTATCATAAATGGATGTCATATTTGGTCAAATGTTTTTTCTGCATCCATTTAGATAATCATATGATTTTTATCCTTCATTTGTTAATGTGGTGTGTCATGTTGACTAATTTAAGGATTTTGAACCATCCTTGCATTTCTATAATAAATCCAATTTGATGATGGTGTGTGATTCTTTTAATGTATTATTATATTCTCTTCTTTTGAGAGTCTCTGTAATTATCTTTTTTGTGCTTTTTTTTGTATTAAGGTCATGGTGGCCTCATAAAATGGGTTTGGAAGTATTTCCTCCTGTGAAATCTTTTGAAAGAGTTTGAGAAAGACTAGTATTAAATCTTCTTTGAATGCTTTGTGGAATTTACCTGTGAAGGCATCTGGCACTGGACTTTTTTGGAAGTGGGGTTTTAGGAAGTAAGTTTGTGTCTTTTTATGTAGTTTATTGCCAACCTGGTTTCCATATAACACCCAGTGCTCATAATCACAAGTGCCCTCCTCCATGCCCATCATAACCTTTCCCCTCCGACCCCATCGGCCCGCGGTTTGTTCTCGGCATTCAGGAGTCTCTGNAGTTTTCTATAGTTTTCATCAAACAGATCTCCTATATCTTTGGTTAGGTTAATTCCTAGTTATTTCATGGTTTTTTGTGCAATTGTGAATGGGATCCGTTTCTTGATTTCTCTTTCTGTTGCTTCATTGTTGGTGTATAAAAATGCAATCTATTTCTCTACGTTGATTTTGTACCCTGCAACTTTGCTGAATTCATGGATCAGTTGTAGTAGGCTTCTGGTGGAGTCTGCCAGGTTTTCTATGTAGAGTATCATGTCGTCTGCAAAAAGTCAAAGTTTGACTTATTTGATAATTCTGATGCCTTTTATTTCTTTTTGTTGTCTGATGGCTGATGCTGGGACTTCCAGCACTATGTTAAATAATAGTGGGGAGAGTGGACATCCCTGTCGTGTTCCTGATCTCAGGGGGAAAGCTCTCAGTTTTTCCCCATTGAGGATGATGTTAGCTGAAGGCTTCTCATAGATGGCTTTTATGATGTTTAGGTAATTTCCTTCTATCCCGACTTTCTCTAGGGTCTTTATTAAGGGATGCTGTATTTCTACATCTATTGACAGGGTCATATGTTTTTTATCTTTTCTTTTGTTGATGTGATGTATCACATTGATTGATTTGCGAATATTGAACACCAGCCCTGTAACACAGGAATGAATCCCACCTGATCATAGTGGATAATTCTTTTTATGTGTGTTGCATTAGATTTGCAAGTATCTTGTTGAGGGTTTTTGCATCTGAATTCATCAAGGATATTGGCCTGTAGTTCTCTTTTTTTGATGGGTCTTTGTCGGGCTTGGGAATCAAAATGATGCTGGCTTCATAAAATGAGTCTGGAAGTCTTCCTTCCATTTCTATTTTTTGGAATAGCTTGAGAAGAATTGATATTATATCTGTTTTAAATGTGTGGTAGAATTCCCCAGGGAAGCCATCTGGCCCAGGGCTCTTATTTGTTGGGAGATTTTTGATAACTGATTTGATTTCCTCACTAATTATGGATCTGTTCAGATTTTCTATCTCTTCCCGTGTGATTTTTGGTAGTGAGTGTGTGTTTAGGAATTTGTCCATTTCTTCTAAGTTGTCCAATTTGTTGGCATATAATTTTTCATAGTATTCCCTGAAAATTGCTTGCATTTTTGAGGGATTGGTTGTAATAAGTCTGTTTTCATTCATGATTTTGTCTATTTGAGTGCTCTCTCTTTTCTTTTTGAGAAACCTGGCTAGAGGTTTGTCGATTTTGTTTATTTTTTCAAAAAACCAACTCTTGGTTTCATTGATCTGTTCAAGTGTTTCTTTGGTTTCTATATTGTTTATTTCTGCCCTGATTTTTATTATTATCTTCTTCTACTGGGTTTGGGGTGCTATTGTTGGTCTCCATCTAGTTCCTTTAGGTGAGCAGTTAGATTTTGCAGTTGCGCTTTTTCTAATTTGTTGAAATAGGCCTGGAGTGCAATGTCCTTTCCTCTTAGGACTGCCTTTGCCATCTCCCATAGTGTTTGGATGTTGTATTTTCATTTTCATTTGTTTCCATATATTTTTATATTTCTTCTCTAATTGCCTGATTGGCCCATTCGTTCTTTAGTAGGGTGTTCTTTAACCTCCATATTCATATCATGAACACTTTCAGATCACAATGCTATGAAACTTGAAATCCATCACAGGAAGAAGTCTGGAAAACCTCCAAAAACACAGGAAGTTTTTTGATTACTGCTCCAGTCTTCTTACAATCATTCTGTTCTGATATTCCCTTTCTTAATGATTCAGTCTTAGAAGATTATATGTTCCTATAAATTTATCCATTTCTTCTAGGTTGTCCAATTTGTGGGTGTATCATTGTTCATAGTAGTCTCTTTTGATCCTTTGTATTTCTGTTGTCACTTATAACCTCTCCTCATTCATTTCTTATTTTATTTAGGCCTTCTCTTATTTTTCCTTGGTGAGTCTAGCTAAAGATTTGTCAGGTTTGTTTGTCTTTTCAAAGAACCAGATCTTAGTTTTGTTTGATCTTTTCTATTTTTTTGGTCTCTATTTATTTTTACATTGTTATTTATTATTTCTTTCTTTCTCCCAACTTTGAGTTGTGTTTGTTCTTCTTTTCTAGTTCATTTAGGTGTAAGATTTCTCTTGTGTCTTAAGATAGGGCCATATTTTTATGAACTTCCCTCTTAGAACTGCTTTTGCTGCATCCCATAAATTTTGAATGTTATATTTCCAATTTCTTTTGTCTCGATTTATTTTTTAATTTACCTTTTGATTTCTTTATTGACCCTTTTGTTGTTCAGTATCATGTTGTTTTATATCTAGATATGTGTGATTTTTTCCAGTTTTCTTTTTGTAATTGATTTCCAGCCTCTTTGAATTTTGTTTGGAAAAGATGCTTGATATGCTTTCCATCTTCCTAAATTTATTGAGAATTTACTTAACATGTGATATAATCTGAAGAATGTTACATGCACACTTGAGAAGAATGTGTTTTTTGCTGCTTTTGGATAAAATGTTTTGTATGTAGCTATTAATCTTATCTGGTCTATGTGTCTTTTAAGACCAGTATTTCTCTATTGAGTTTCTTTATGTGTGGTCTATTTATTGATGTAAATGGGGTATTAAAAATAGCCCTACTATTGTTGTATTGCTGTCAATTTTTCCTTTCATTACTATTCGTATTTGCTTTATCTATTTAGCTGCTTCTATGTTGGAGGCATATATATTTATGGATGCTATATCCTCTTGTTGGATTGATCCATTTTTCATTATGTAATGCTCTTCTCTATGTTTCATTACAATTTGTTTTAAAGTATTTTGCCTTATATAACAATACCAACTTTCTTTCAGTTTCCATTTGCATGGAGTATCTTTTTCCATTCCTTTATTTTCAGTCTGTGTGTGTCCTTAGATTTAAAATGAGTCTCTTGTAGGCAGCTTACATATGTGCCTTGCTTTTTATCCAGTCAGCCACTGTATGTCTTTGGAGAATTTATTCCTTTTACATTTAAGGTAGTTATTGACTGGGATGTACCATGTGCCATTTTGATAACTGGTTTTTGATTGCTTTTGCAGCTTCTCTCTGTTTCTTCTTATGTTGGTCTCTTCCCTTGTGGTTTGATGATTTTCTTCAGTGTATGTTTAGGTAATTTTTTCTTTTTCTTTTATGTATATTATATAGGTTCCTGCACTGTGGTGACCATGGAGTTCACATACAACAGCTTAGATATATTACAGTGTATTTTAATTTGATAGCAACTTAAATTTGGCTGCATTCTGAAAACTACATTTTACTCCACTCCTTGTATTTTTTTTTTGTTTGTTGTTGATGTCATATTCTGCATCGTTTCATTGAGTGTATCCCTTAATTAGTGTAGTTGTAGTTTATTTTACTACTTTTGCCTTAACATCTTCATCCTAGGTTTATATGTGGTTAATCCACTACTTTTACTACACACTTGCCTTTACCAGTGAGATTTTTTTACTCTCCTATGTTTCCTTGTTACTAGTTAGTGCCTTTTCTTTTCAGCTCAAAGACGTCCCTTTAACATTTTTTATAAGGCTGGTTTATTGGTAATATATAGCTTTACCTTTTGCTTCTGTGGAAAATTCTTCATCTCCTTTTCAATTGTGAATGATAATCTTGCTGGGTAGGTATCTTGGTTGCAGGTTTTTTTCCTTTTACCACTTTGAGTATATAATTTCATTCCCTTCTGGCCTGCAGATTTTCTGCTGAATAATCAGCAGTAGTCTAATCAGGGTTCCATTATACGTAGTGGGTTTTTCTCACGCTGCTTTTAAAGTATTTTCTTTTTCTCTTAATGTTTTAATCATAATATGTCTTGCTGTGGATCCCTTTCAATTGGTACATATTATTTGGGACTCTCTGTGCTTCCTGGGTCTGGATGTCTGCTTCCTTCTCCAGGTTAGGGAAAGTTCAGCCTCTATTTCTCAAATAAGTTTTCTGCCATTTTCTCTCTCCTTTTCCTGGAATCCCTCTAATATGAGTATTATTTGGCTCAAAGTCATCTTCTAGGTCCCTTAATTTACCTTAACTTTGCAAAATTCTGTTTTCTTCTTGCTGCTCTGTTTGAGTTAGGTCCATTGCTCTGTCTTCAATATCACTGGTATTCTTTGATTGTTTGTTTTATCTAGTACGTATACTGTTGAGACCCTCAGATGTATTTTTTCATTTCGAATACAGTATTCTTCACCTCTGTGACATCTATTTGGCGTTTTCTTGTATTGTTTTTTTAACCTTTGTTGAGGTTCTCATTCATTTATTATTTTCTTGAGTTTGGTGAGCAACTTTATGATTATTACTAAGAATTCTTTACCAGGTAAATTACTTATCTCCATTTCACTAAAGATTTTTCTCTTCAGAAGATTTCATTTATTATTTTGTTTGGGACACTTCACTCTGTCTTCTCATTGTTTGTCTTTTGTATCTTTATCTATGTATTTAGCATAACAGCTACCTCTCCCAGTCTTAAAGGAGTGAACATGTATAGGGGTAAGCCTTATCATTCAACCTTGCACTACCTCTTGGTTGTCTTTTAGACCTTTATGATCGTCTAAGTAATCTGATTTATTCTTGAAAAGTCCCAGTCATTCAGGCTATGGCAAGATGTCAGTGTTCCAAAGGGGAAATCTCAGTCAGCATTGATTTTCAGGCTGATTGGAAGCCAGATCCTCAAGCAACAGCTTTTAAACTATGCAAATATATATAGTCCTGTGTGGCTACTGTTATAACTCTTGCTGGTCTCCAAATCAGGCAATTGGGGGGTCTCCCTTTGGTGACAGTTGCAAAGGCCAGGGCTCCAGAGGAGCATATAAGTTCCTTCATGGGAAATACCAGAAAGTTGTAGAGGGAGTGTGCAATGATGGCATCCCCTGGCCAATGCTCTCTGAGCATGTCTCTCAGAATGAAACTCCCAGACTAGTATATGTTTTCTTTTACAGGATGATTGGGGAGTGTGTTTTTGTCTGCTGTCTGTGCCCAGGTGGTAGTCTGCCAAGAAATGTTTTTCTTTCTTTTTTTTTCTTTTGTAGTTTATTGTCCAGTTGGTTTCCATATAACACCCAGTGCTCATTCCAACAAGTGCCCTCCTCCATGCTCATCACTACCCTTCCCTTCTCCCCCACCCCCATCAACCCTCAGTTTCTTCTCAGTATTCAAGAGTCTCTCATGGTTTGCCTCCCTCACTCTCCCCAACTATTTTTCCCCTTCTCCTTCCCCATTGTCCTCCGTTAAGTTCCTCCTAATTCACCTATGAATGAAATCCACCTATTTCACCTATATGTGAAAACATGGTATCTGTCCTTCTCTGCCTGACTTACTTCGCTCAGCATAACACCCTCAAGTTCCATCCATGTTGCTACACATGGCCAGATTTCATTCTTTCTCATTGCCAAGTAGTATTCCATTGTATAGATAAACCAATCTGCTTGATCCATTCATCAGTTGATGGACACTTAGGCTCTTTCCATGTTTTGGGTATTGTTGAGAGTGCTGTTATGAACATTGGGGTACATGTGGCCCTCTGTATCAGTACTCCTGTATCCCTTGGGTAAATTCCTAGCAGTGCTATTGCTGAGCCATAGGGGAGTTCTATTGTTAATTTTTTGAGGAACCTCCACACTGTTTTCCAGAGGGGCTGCACCAGTTTACATTCCCACCAACCGTGTAGGGAAGGTGCCCATTTCTCCACATCCTCACCAGCATCTAGAGTCTCCTGATTTGCTTATTTTAGCCACTCTGACTGGCGTGAGGTGGTATCTCAGTGTGGTTTTGATCTGCATTTCCCTGATGATGAGGGATGCTAAGCATCATTTCATGTGTCTGTTGGTCATCTGGATGTCCTCTTTGGAGAAGTGTCTGTTCATGTCTTCTGTCTGTTTCTTCACTGGATTATTTGTTTTTAGGGTGTAGAGCTTGGGGAGTTCCTTATAGACTTTGGATACTTGCCCTTTATCTGATATGTCATTCGCGACTATCATTTCCCATTCGTCAGTTGCCTATTAGTTATATGGATTGTTTCTTTGCCATGCAGAAGCTTTTAATCTTGATGAGGTCCCAATAGTTCATTGTTGCTCTTGATTCCCTTGCCTTAGGGGATGTGTCAAGGAAGAAACTGCTGCGGTTGAGGTCAAGGAGGTTGTTTCTTTCTTCCTCCTCTAGGGATTTGATGGTTTCCTTTCTCACATTCAGGTCCTTTATCCATTTTGAGTTTATCTTTGTGTGTTGTGTGAGAAAATGATCTAGTTTCATTCTTCTGCATGTTGCTGTCCAGTTCTCCCAGCACCATCTGTTAAAGAAGCTGTCTTTTTTCCATTGGTTACTCTTTCCCGCTTTCTCAAAGATTAGTTGGCCACACATTTGTGGGTTCTATTCTGAGTTCTCTATTCTACTCCATTGGTCTATGTGTCTGTTTTTGTGCCAATACCGTAGTGTCTTGATGATTACAGCTTTGTAGTAGAGGCTAAAGTCTGGTATTGTGATGCTTCCCGTTTTGTTTTCTTCTTCAATATCACTTTGGCTATTCGGGGTCTTTTGTGGTACCACACAAATTTTAGGATAGTTTGTTCTAGCTCTGAGAAGAATGCTTGGGGAAATGTTGATTGAGATTGCATTGAATGTGTAGATAGCTTTGGGCAGTAGTGAGATTTTAATAATATTTATTCTTCTGATCCATGAACATAGAATATTTTTCCATATCTTTGTGTCTTCTTCAATTTCTTTCATAAGTTTTCTATAGTTTTCATCAAACAGATCTCTTATATCTTTGGTTAGGTTTATTCCTAGGTATTTTATGGTTTTTTGTGCAATTGTGAATGGGATCAGTTTCTTGATTTCTCTTTCTGTTGCTTCAGTATTGGTGTCTAAAAATGTAACCTTTTTCTGTTCATTGATTTTTTACTCTGCAACTTTGCTGAATTCATGGATCAGTTCTAGTAGGCTTCTGGTGGAGTCTCATGTCGCCTGTGAAAAGTGTAAGTTTGACTTCTTCTTTGCCAATTCTGATGTCTTTTATTTCCTTTTGTTGTTTGCTGATGCTAGGACTTCCAGCACTATGTTAAACAACAGTGGTGAGAGTGGACATCCCTGTCGTTTTCCTGATCACAGGGTGAAAGCTCTCAGTTTTTCCCCATTGCAGATGATGTTAGCTGAGCGCTTCCATAGATGGCTTTTATGACGATAAGGTAAGTTCCCTCTATCCCAACTTTCTCCAGGGTCTTTATTAAGAAGGGATGCTGTATTTTGTCAAATGCCTTTTCTGCGTCTATTGACAGGATCATATGGTTTTTATCTTTTCTTTTGTTATTGTGATGTATCACATTGATTGATTTGCGAATATTGAACACCAGCCCTGTAGCACAGGGATGAATCCCACTTGATCATGGTGGATAATTCTTTTTATGTGCTGTTGGATTCGAGTTGCAAGGATTTTGTTGAGGATTTTTGCATCTGTATTCATCAAGGATATTGGCCTGTAGTTCTCTTTTTTTGCTGGGTCTCTGTCTGGCTTGGGAATCATAGTGATGGTGGCTTCATAGAATGAGTCTGGAAGTTTTCCTTCCATTTCTATCTTTTGGAATAGCTTGAGAAGAATTGGTATTCATTTTGTTTTAAATGTGTGGTAGAATTCCTCAGGGAAGCCATCTGGCCCAGGGCTCTTATTGGTTGGGAGATTTTTGATCACTGATTCAATTTCTTCACTAGTTATGGGTCTGTTCAGATTTTTTGTCTCCTCCCGTATGAATTTTGGTAGTGAGTGTGTGTTTAGGAATTTGTCCATTTCTTCCAAGTTATCCAGTTTGTTGGCATATAATTTCTCATAGTATTCCCTGATGATTGCTTGTTTTTCTGAGGTATTTGTTGTAATAAATCTATTTTCATTCATGATTCTGTGTCTTTTTCTTTTTGAGAAGCCTGGCTAGAGGTTTATCAATTTTTTTTATCTTTTCTAAAAACCAACTCTTGGTCTCATTGATCTGTTCAACTGTTTTCTGGCATTCTATATTGTTTATTTCTGCCCTGATTTTTATTGTTTATTCAGAAGAATATTGTTTATTTCTGCCTCTTCTCCTCTTGGGTTTAGGGTGCTAATGTTGGTCTCCTTCTAGTTCCTTTAGGTGGGCTGTTAGATTTTGTACTTGTGCTTTTTCTAATTTGTTGAAATAGGTCTGGAGTGCAATGTCCTTTCCTCTTAGGAATGCCTTTGCTGCATCCCATAGAGTTTGGATTGTTGTAGTATTTTCATTTCATTTGTTTCCGTGTATTTTTAAATTTCTTCTCTAATGGCCCGATTGGCCCATTCATTCTTCAGTAGGATGTTCTTTAACCTTCTTGTTTTTGAAGGTTTTCCAGACTTTTTCCTGTGATTGATTTCAAGTTTCACAGCATTGTGATCTGAAAGTGTGCATGGTATGATCTCAATTCTTTTATACTGAGGGTTGCTTTATGAGCCAGTGTGTGATCTGTCTTAGAGATGTGCCATGTACACTTGAGAAGAAAGTGGATTCGATGGTCTCACAATGTAGAGTTCTAAATATATCTGTCAAATCCATCTGGTCCAATGTGTCATTCAAGTCCATTGTTTCTTTCGTGATTTTCTGTCTAGTTGATCTATTCATTGTTGTAAGTAGAGCATTAAAGTCACCTGCTATTAGCACATTCTTATCCAATAGATTGTATCTGTTTGTGATTAATTGTTTTATGTATGGGTGCTTCTGAATTCTGTTCATAAATATTTATAATTGTTAGCTCTTGCTGATGGATAGACCCTGCAATTATTATATAATGCCCTGCTTCATCCCTTGTTACTGCCTTTACCATAAAGTCCAGTTTGTCTAATATAAGTATAGCTACTCCAGCTTTCTTTTGACTACCAGCAGCATGATAGATACTTCTCCATCCCCTTACTTTCACTATAAAGGTGTCCTCAGGTCTAAAATGAGTCTCTTATAGAAAACAAATAGATGGATTTTGTAGTTTTTTTAAAATCCATTCTGCTACTCTATGTCTTTTGATTAGAGCATTTAGTCCATTTACATTCAGTGTTATTATTGAAAAATATGCGTTTAGAGTCACTGTCTTCTTTGTAGGATTCACGCTTGTGGTGGTGTCTCTGGTACCTTGCGTTCCTTGCAACATATCCTCTTAGAGTGCCCCTTAGGATTTCTTGTAGGGCTGGTTTAGTGTTGACGAATTCTTTCAATTTTTATTTCTTTGGGAAGACTTTCATTTCTCCTCTTTTCTAAATGACAGGCTTGCTGGATAGAGGATTCTTTGCTGCATATTTTTTTCTGTTCATCACATCGAAGATGTCCTGCCATTTCTTTCTGGTCTGCCAAGTTTCAGTAGATAGGTCTGTAACCACTTTGATCGGTCTCCCTTTGTATGTCAGGGCCCTTTTATCCCTATCTGCTCTCAGAATTCTCTTTGACCTTATGTTTTGCCAGTTGCCCTATGATATGTTGTGCAGAAGATCGATTCAAGTTACATCTAGGGAGAGTTCTCTGTGCCTCTTGGATTTCAATGTCTGTTTCCTTCCCCAAATTGGGGAAATTCTCAGCTACAATTTGTTCAAGGACTCCTTCAGTGCCTTTCCCTCTTTCTTCCTCTTCTGGAATTCCTGTGATATGGATATGGTCCATTTGATTTTATCACTCAATTGTCTAACTCTCCTTTTGTGTTCCTGTATCCTGGATCAGTTTATCTCTCTTTTTCTCAGCTTCGTCTTTTTCTATAATTGTGTCTTCTTTAAAAAAATTTTTAATGTTTTATTTCTTTCTGAGAGAGGGAGATGGCATGAATAGGGGAGGGTCAGAGAGAGAGGGAGATATAGAATCTAAAACAGGTACCAATCTCTGAGGTAGCTGTGAGCACAGAGCCCGACACGGGGCTCGAACTCATGAACCGTGAGATCATGGCCTGAGCTGATGTTGGATGCTTAACCAACTGAGCTCCCAGGCGCCCCTTATAATTGCATCTTCTAATTCATCTATTGTCCTCTCTTCCTCTTCAATCCGTGTATTGGATGCGTCCATTTTATTATGCTCCTCATGTATAGCATTTTTTAATTAGTTACAACTATTTTTAAGCTCCATAGTCTTTGTAGCTATAGCTTCTCTGATGTCTTCCTTGCTTTTTTCAAGCCCAGGGATTAATTTTGTGACTATTTTTCTAAGTTCTATTTCAATAATGTTGCTTATATCTTTTTTGAGCAGTTCTTTAGCTGTCATTTCTTCCTGGAATTTGTTTAGAGTTGAGTTCTTCTGTTTCATCATTTTGGCTAGCTTTCTGTCTCTTGTTAGTTTTAAAAGCTTGTTATGCACTCTGCACCTGCGCATACTGCTGTATTAAAGAAGGCTCATTGACTGTCCAGGGCCTCTCCATTCAGGAAGTGTTCTTTGAATGATGTCTCTTGGTCTCTCTTGTTGAGACTTCAGTTATTTTATATCCCTACTCGTAGTGGTATTTGGGACTCTCAACCGTGTGTACTTTGGCTTGTTTCTTGAGGTAGCCCTGGAAAGAAAACAGACAGACAAACACACAGGGAACAAGGGCATGCAAAAGCACAGACGAATCCAACAAACTAGCAAACCGAANTGTTCATAAATATTTATAATTGTTAGCTCTTGCTGATGGATAGACCCTGCAATTATTATATAATGCCCTGCTTCATCCCTTGTTACTGCCTTTACCATAAAGTCCAGTTTGTCTAATATAAGTATAGCTACTCCAGCTTTCTTTTGACTACCAGCAGCATGATAGATACTTCTCCATCCCCTTACTTTCACTATAAAGGTGTCCTCAGGTCTAAAATGAGTCTCTTATAGAAAACAAATAGATGGATTTTGTAGTTTTTTTAAAATCCATTCTGCTACTCTATGTCTTTTGATTAGAGCATTTAGTCCATTTACATTCAGTGTTATTATTGAAAAATATGCGTTTAGAGTCACTGTCTTCTTTGTAGGATTCACGCTTGTGGTGGTGTCTCTGGTACCTTGCGTTCCTTGCAACATATCCTCTTAGAGTGCCCCTTAGGATTTCTTGTAGGGCTGGTTTAGTGTTGACGAATTCTTTCAATTTTTATTTCTTTGGGAAGACTTTCATTTCTCCTCTTTTCTAAATGACAGGCTTGCTGGATAGAGGATTCTTTGCTGCATATTTTTTTCTGTTCATCACATCGAAGATGTCCTGCCATTTCTTTCTGGTCTGCCAAGTTTCAGTAGATAGGTCTGTAACCACTTTGATCGGTCTCCCTTTGTATGTCAGGGCCCTTTTATCCCTATCTGCTCTCAGAATTCTCTTTGACCTTATGTTTTGCCAGTTGCCCTATGATATGTTGTGCAGAAGATCGATTCAAGTTACATCTAGGGAGAGTTCTCTGTGCCTCTTGGATTTCAATGTCTGTTTCCTTCCCCAAATTGGGGAAATTCTCAGCTACAATTTGTTCAAGGACTCCTTCAGTGCCTTTCCCTCTTTCTTCCTCTTCTGGAATTCCTGTGATATGGATATGGTCCATTTGATTTTATCACTCAATTGTCTAACTCTCCTTTTGTGTTCCTGTATCCTGGATCAGTTTATCTCTCTTTTTCTCAGCTTCGTCTTTTTCTATAATTGTGTCTTCTTTAAAAAAATTTTTAATGTTTTATTTCTTTCTGAGAGAGGGAGATGGCATGAATAGGGGAGGGTCAGAGAGAGAGGGAGATATAGAATCTAAAACAGGTACCAATCTCTGAGGTAGCTGTGAGCACAGAGCCCGACACGGGGCTCGAACTCATGAACCGTGAGATCATGGCCTGAGCTGATGTTGGATGCTTAACCAACTGAGCTCCCAGGCGCCCCTTATAATTGCATCTTCTAATTCATCTATTGTCCTCTCTTCCTCTTCAATCCGTGTATTGGATGCGTCCATTTTATTATGCTCCTCATGTATAGCATTTTTTAATTAGTTACAACTATTTTTAAGCTCCATAGTCTTTGTAGCTATAGCTTCTCTGATGTCTTCCTTGCTTTTTTCAAGCCCAGGGATTAATTTTGTGACTATTTTTCTAAGTTCTATTTCAATAATGTTGCTTATATCTTTTTTGAGCAGTTCTTTAGCTGTCATTTCTTCCTGGAATTTGTTTAGAGTTGAGTTCTTCTGTTTCATCATTTTGGCTAGCTTTCTGTCTCTTGTTAGTTTTAAAAGCTTGTTATGCACTCTGCACCTGCGCATACTGCTGTATTAAAGAAGGCTCATTGACTGTCCAGGGCCTCTCCATTCAGGAAGTGTTCTTTGAATGATGTCTCTTGGTCTCTCTTGTTGAGACTTCAGTTATTTTATATCCCTACTCGTAGTGGTATTTGGGACTCTCAACCGTGTGTACTTTGGCTTGTTTCTTGAGGTAGCCCTGGAAAGAAAACAGACAGACAAACACACAGGGAACAAGGGCATGCAAAAGCACAGACAAATCCAACAAACTAGCAAACCGAAAGGGAAAAAGAAAAACATAAAAAGAAATAAAAAAGAAAAAAGAAAAAAACCTCAAAAGACAAAGGACAGTCTAAAAGCATAAAACCAGAATTCCCAGCTGCAAATAAAGAGCAGGGTGTATGCAGCACTGATGAAAGAGCACATACAAAGCGAGAAATGACAGGGGCAGGGAGAAAGCAAAATTGGACAATGACCAGGCAGAGAGACTTAGAGGCTTAATTCAGAGAAAGAGGAGAATATGGTAGGAGGTGAGGAGAAAGAAATGAAGATACTGTTACTCAGAGACTCTAACTATATAGTCTGATTATTCCTGAGAGAGAGAGAGAGAGAGAGAGAGAGAGAGAGAGAGCCGTGGAGGAGTAGAATATACATCCAGAGAATGGATTAAATATGACTGTTTAAGCAAACCAATGACCAGAGTGCCCAGTCCAGCAGAGGGGAGGGATACGAATGAGACAAGGGAAAATATATCTGAATAGAAAGAATTGATCTAGAATTAATCATGGCAGTGCATCCATGTTGGTCTTGCCCTGGGCTCCAGTAAGAAAACAGCAGCTCTCTAGCGGGGATGAGCATGGTTTGGTGTAGGCAGGTCTTAGCCTCCACTGCGTCCCATGGACCACTCCCTGAGGTCCCACCTTGGTGGTTGTGGGGAGAAAAATGGCAGTGCCCCAGTCCCTTCTCAAACCAAGCATTTCAAATCACTCTTTTGGGTCCCATCTCCCTGTGCCGCAGGAGTAGCCAAGGTGGGATGTGTTCTATGTCCCAAGCCCCGCCTCCTTTCCAGTCCACATGCTTTATTGATACCGCCCAAAATATAATCCCACAGGCCAGGCCGCTTTCCAGCCAGAGATCAAGCCCCGAGAATAGTGGAGCAGTTTCTCCTGCACCGCCTGGGACTGGGTTACCCAGCCCAAAATCAGCCCCACAGCTGGAAATAGGATTACTCTCCATCCCGAGCTGAGGTTTTTCTCTTCTCCAGGGACAGTTCTATGAGCAGTTTCAGCTGCTCTTTCTCTTCCCCTCGACTCTCCACGGCTTCCCGCGAAGGGGGTTCTCTCCCCTCCCTCCACGTCTCTGGGTCCCAGCCCATTTTTATCTTCCCCAGTTCACACTCATGCACCTATGAGGTTGTCTTCTTAGTGGACTGTGTCTCTTTTCCTTCCAAACTCCTGCTGTTCAGTGTCCTATGGCTTCAGGCCCTCTGTGTCTCAATGTGGCCCTTTTATTGTTTGTTGTGAAAAAGTTGTTCAGCTGGTTTTCAGGTCTTTTTCAGAGGGAATCTTCTGTATGCAGCTGTAGACTTGGTATGTCCACAGGAGGAGGTGAATTCAGGATCTTCCTATGCTGCCATCTTGGATGGTCCAGATCACTGATTGATCAACAAATGATGTCAAGAACAGTTTTTCCAATTGTTTCTGTCTCACTGGGTCCTGCAACACAGTCCCCAATGGCTACCAGAGCCAGGCACTCAAGGAGCATCTCCTCTGTGGGTTATGTACACTTGCTGGCTTCACTGGGGCTGTTAGGAAGCCCATGGCCAAGCTAAGCCTGCCAGCTGCCAAGGGACTATAAGATAGCTCATGGCCAGGGGAGCCGACCAGCTGAAACTGGGTCCTGGGAGAGCAGATAGGCAGGGCAAGCCCACAGGCTAATGTGACTCAACCTGCTGACTTTAGCAGAACTGCAGGAAAGCTGGGTGGTGGTGCAAGTCCTCTGGTGCTAACAAAGTAGAAGGACTGCAAAAATGGCACCTACCAGTGCCAGTACTAGTAATGTGGAGTGAGAGTTCAAAAAGGTCACCTACCAGTGCCTATGTCCCTGGGAAAGTTTCAGTAGACCTGGGCACCTTAAGCAGATACTTTCAATTTAGCCAGTGACTCTCTTCCCTGTATCATCTATGCACTTTTCAAATGGCTGCTTTTATGCTAGGTCCTGGGGTAAAGGGGTCTGTGTGTGAGCCCTTTATGATCAGATTTTCCATTTCCCACAGCACTTTGGGCTTCCTGGATTTAAGCCCATTGGCTCCATTTTGGGGACTCAGGTCTCTGCTGCAGGTCCCAAGTGTTGTGATGCCTGATGCAGGGCTTGCACCCTTCCTCGGGAAGACACTCCATATTTATGAGATCCCTCCTGATTGTGGGTTGTGTGCTAGTGGTGGAGGGTTTTGGTGACATTGCATCTCTGCCTCTCCTGTTTTTCCTAGTTTGGTCTTTTTATTCTTTGTTGGGGAGGAGATGTTCAGATAGTTTTCAGGTATTTTTCAGAGGGAATTGGTCCATATGAAGCTGTATATTTGGTGTTTCCATGGGAAGGGGTGAGTTCAGAATCTTCCTGTGCTACTGTCTTGGATGGCATCCCAGATGATCTGTCTTTTAAAGATATGTTTAATCATTACATTTGATAATTCCACTGTCTTCATCTTTTCTTAACCTTTGTCTCCTCTAACTCTTTTCTTGACTTCTTGGATTGATTGAATCCTCTATTCCACTTGTCCTTTTTCTGAGTCAGGATTTATTGATTCTATATCTAGTATTTTAGTTCTCACCTTTATGTGTTAACATGAGTATTGACTTAGAGGAAGATTGATCTGTACACTTTGTATTGGTCAGGAGGAAGATAAAGATGGAAAGTATTCTAATGGATCACCTCCTTCACTTTCCATACTATTGCCGATATTTTAGTTCTATATTGTTAGCCTCTTGCTCAAACATCACTCATGTACCACTTCCCATACTCTCAGCCTCTTTTTTTTTTTTAATGTTTTTATTTATTTCTAGGGGAGAGAGAGGGAGAGAGAGAGAGGGAGAGAGCGTGAGCAGGGGAGGGTCAGAGAGAGAGGGAGATACAGACTCTGAAATAGGCTCCAGGCTCTGAGCTGGCAGTCAGCACAGAGCCCGACGCGGGGCTCGAACCCACGAACCGCGAGACCATCACCTAAGCGAAAGTCGGACGCTTAACCGACTAAGCCACCCCGGCGCCCCTCTTTTTTTTTTTTTTTTTAATCATCTGTACTGTAACAACTAGCTTTGTGTGGACTATAATCAACTTTACACAGATGCAGTCTGACAGCATCTTACCTGTGCCACAAAGCTTTCGCCTTCTACACTAGACACTTCTTGCGGCCCTCATATATTCATCCTGGAATTATAGACAATTAACACCTTGAACGGCAAAACTTTGCTCATTTCCATTGGCCAAATGTTTAACCACTGGCTCTGCTTTCTCCCTTTATCCATAGAAGGTCCTTAGATACATTTTACTTGGCGTTTGGGGAAAACTTCATGCACTTGAGCGATCAGTCATGTGTTTATACTGGGTTTTTCTTCTATACTTTCACCCAGTCCTGTTCTCTAAGATCACCCTCTCCAATAAAGTAGTAGTATATAAGTCCCCTATCTTAGGATATGATATTTAAAGATTAGGTCCCTGAGACCTGAGATGGGGACTTTGGAATGGACAATCCTGAGAAGTCTAAGACTTTTGGAATGGCAGATGCTGTTAAAGCCCTGCCCCCTAATCTCAAACTCTAAATTGGTGGGCTTTTCCTGTGCATACTGATAGTTTATCATTCCAATACCTGTCCCTCTCTGCTTCTCTGCCTCCAGGCCTTCTCTAGTGCCTTGGGGGTTTCCTAAATACATGTGTGGAGCAGCTCAGAAATGCTGGGGTAAATGTGCTCCTATGCATCAGCATTTCTGTATGTAGCCCAATGTTCATAGCAGCACTCTCCACAATAGCTAAAACATGGAAAGAGCCTAAGTGTCCATCAACAGATGAATGGATCAAGAAGATGTGGTTTATCTATACCATGGAATACTACATGGCAATGAGAAACAATGAAATCTGGCCATGTGTAGCAACATGGATGGACCTTGAGGGTGTTATGCTGAGCGAAATAAGTCAGGCAGAGAAGGACAAATATCATATGTTTGCACGTATAGGAGGATTAGGAGGAACTTGACGGAGGAACAAGGGGGAGAAGAAGGGCGGAAATGGTGGGGGAAAGGGAGAGAAGCAAACCATGAGAGACTCTTGAATGCTGACAAAAACTGAGGACTGATGGATGTGGGGGGAGGGGGGGATGGGCATGGAGGAGGACACTTGTGGGGATGAGCACTGAGTGTTATGTGGAAACTAATTTGACAATAAACTATTAAAAAAAAAAGAAAAGAAATGCTGGGGTAAAAGGGCCCTGGGAAGATCTTTAACCAGTGAAAAATGGTAGTTGGTAGATAAATACTCCAGCTTTTCTTCCCTCTTGGCGGACAACCGCATACTCTACAAGAGTCCCTAAAGCAGGAGGGAGCCCTGGGTTCTCAGAGTGGTGGAACAGTCAGTAATGTACTCTACATCGCATTTTCTCCCCTTTCTGTCTTTTCCCTATCTCACTTTCCCCACTTTTTTATTGGGAGCAGGTACTTTATTTGGGAAGTTATCCCAGGAAACACAAGACTTTGCTTCTAATCTATGTTTAGGGAGATCCAAACTAAGGTAACTTAGATTCCTTTGTACCCACCAAGAGGGAAAAGTATTCTCTTCCTCTTTGCCAAAGGACAGCATACCCTTTTAGCCTGAAGAAAAAGAGAAGAGTCTACTTTTGCCTGGAGACCAGGCAAGGCCCTTTTGAGGTAGGTGCCTTACATGTGATGATACTTGTTATTCTCAAACACCTATTTAGGCCTCCAGGACAATAACCAGGGCTAGACCTCAGCACATTCTGAACATTGGAAGTACTATCCCTGTGTCAAGGAGGAAACAGTTCACATGCCAAAGGAATTGAAAGACCTAGCTAATGTATACTTTAGGAGCCAGGAAAGCTCAGGCAGAAGAGTATCTTGAGGGACTTAGATAAAGGAAGGAAAAAATAAAGGCTGAATGAGGGAGAATTTATGGACACAGGATGTCTCATCCATGACTTGGGAGTCAATGTATTGACAAGGACAGCTGCAGCCAATCCCAAGAGCCTGTCAGGATTGCTTCCTTAAGCTGTCCCCTGTGTGCTTTCTGAGTGGATTCCCTTGGATGTCCCGTATTGCGATATCAAAGAATCCTGAGGAGGGAAAGGAGAGGGGAATCATACAATGCAGAAAACTTGCAAAAGTTGTAGACACCTTCATGAAACTGGTACAGAGACTGGAATGAGACATGATACTAAAGAATTTGAAGGAATCTGAAGTGATGTACAAGAGATGCTCCATGTAACTGGGGATTTTCTTCCTAGGGTATTTAGTAGAGCTCTAAACCAAGAATTTGAGATTTTTATGTAAGGAACTCCTTTACTTTGTTTTTAAGTAAACTACTCTTTACAACAGTTTTAGATTTACAGAAAAATTGCAGATATTACAGAATGCTCCCATTATGTATTGTACCCAGTTTTCCCTATTATTATTTTACATTTAGTATGGTACATTTGTTAATATTAATGAACAGACTTTAATATATTATAATCAATTAAAGTCTATATTTTATTCAAATTTCCTTAGTTTTTACCTAATGTCTGTCTTCTTCCCTTCCTTTCCCTCCTTCCTTTGTTTTTTCCTTTCCTTTTCCTTTCTTGTCTTTTTTTTTGTTGCAGAATCCCATCAAGGATACAACATTGCATTTAGCTGTCATGACTCCTTAGGCTTCTCTTGGCTACGGCAATTTCTCAGAATTTCCTTGTTTTTGGTTACTTTAATAGTTTTGAGGAGTACTGGTCAGATATTCTGTACAATGGCTATCAGTTGAGAATTGTCATATGTTTAACTCACGATTAGATTGAGGCTATAGGTTTGGGGGAGGAAGATGACAAAAGTAAAGTGCCATTTTCATCACATCATCTAAAGGGCATATACTACCATCGTGATTTACCATTGTTGGTGTTGACCTTGATTACCTAGCTGAGATAGTGTTTGTCAGGTGTCTCCACTGTAAAGTTACTATTTTCTCTCCTCTTAGTCTCTTCCTTCAGGAAAACTGAATCTAAAACATTTTTCTATTTAGTGATCTTGTCATAAAACCTGATAGTTTTTTTAATTTTTAATATTTTTGAGAGAGAGAGAGAGCATGAGTGGAGGAGGGGCAGAGAGAGAAGGAAACACAGAATCCAAAGCAGGCTACCAGCTCTGACCTGTCAGCACCGAGCCTGACATGGGTCCTCAAACCCACCAACCCTGAGATCATGACCTGATAAATAGACACTTCCTAAGTGTCAGAGAACAACCTCGTGCAAAGCCATGCTTCCTTCTTGGATGGACTGCATCCAATAAATGATTGTCCCAGGAGTATAAAAGTCTGGCTGCCTTTTTCTAGCTGTGGGCAGCTCTGAGAGATAATTTTATCTTTAGATCTTCCTACAGTGTTGGCTGAGGTGTTCTATCCAGACAGCACTGACACTTGACTTCTCCCTCTGCTCAGTTCTGCTTGATTCCCCTTCATTCTGCAGCTGAGAATCCTGAGAGCACGCTCTAAGAAAACTGCCTTTCTGCTAATAATCTTCATCTGAGTCTGCCTATTGCATATTGAGTTTTCAGAAAGTAGGGAAAGAAGGAAACACAATGAACATTGTTATGTCTTCATTTTGCTTAAGTTTTTATCTTCTCTTATAAAAATGAAACCCCTTTTCTCCTCTGAAATAGGATACAGGGGGATAAAAGGGCAGCCAAAGCTGAATCTGAACCTTGAAATGCAGTGTAACCTGGAGGCCACTAGACTGAAGCCTGCAAGATCCAAATAGACATTAATGTTCACTGTGGATCTGGTATCATAGTAGAAACATCCGTGTTTTTCCCACCTCCCCTATTTAATGATTCTTAAGGGAGAACTTTCCCCATTTTACATTGAACCTAGCCATTTAGGAAGTATCTGGATTTGTTTTTTAGGGAATTTGTATGCCAAGGGTTAGAGATATGTCTGCGTAGAGGAAGTCTGAATGGCAGAGAAAAATAGGTCAATCATGCTCCCAGAAATTGATTGCACCAGCAGGCTGTGTGCTTGGAGAGTAAGGGCAGTACAGTAATATTTGAAAGCATGCCCACAGAGTGGGGGCCAGAAGTTTAGATGGGGTTAAGTGCATTCTCTACTTCCCTAACTGTACCATTGTAGATGGGAAAGAGGAGAATTAATCCTTTGTACTTTTGTATGGATGAATGGTTGAATTTACTCAAAGCTCTTTAAAAGGTCCCAGCAGGCATGTACAAAACAGAAAAAGAACATGTCAAACTGAACCTGACATATACATTGATCCCAAACTAACCTTCTGAGGTTCTGGGGGAAGAAGGGATCAGGGGTGAAACTCTTTCCCCACCCCTAACACAACCTCACTTAGGTGACCAGAGTTGAAAACAAATAAAAGCTTGTATTAGCACTAGAAGGTGAAGAAAGATTCCATAACATCTAGTGCATTTCTTGAAGTTGTTGACAGTGTGTAACCAATGGGGTGAGACTGAAGTCAAGAGTGGCCAGTGACTTGATACTGTGGGTTAACAGCAATGACTACTTAGGGAAAGGGGAGCTCAGTCTTTTAGGTCTAAACCAGTGATGCTTCTTCCTGATGGATAGGTACTAGGAAGGAGGCAAACTGTGGTTGTAACCTTAGAGTTCAGAAAAATTGGATTAAGAAAGCCAGTCACTCCTAGCACAGCAGCTTCAAACAGTGAAAGCCACACAGAACGAGCCAGTTTATATACTCACTTCCCTCAGGATGAAGTGCTAATGGAAATGTCAACTGAAAAAAATGTTGAGAAGACCTAAAATCCTGGAACATGTAAGGGCTTAGTTCTGTTATACCCAAGAAGTCTCAGGTCACTTATTATCCAAAATCAGACTTCTTCAAGGCTCTAGTCTTATTCCTCCCTTAGCCTTTAAATTCTTTCTATAAGAGTTATTGTCATGAAATAACCTACCATTTCCCAATGATTATGGGTTTAGCAGGGAAAAGGCAAAAATCAGATTGGGTGAAAGTAAAGATATGGGAAAAGAGCTAGGTCCCTAAAACACATATGAAATCAATTTGACTGGTTTGTCTAAGTGACAAGTTATAATTATGAAAGCCATAGAGCTCAAATATTTAAGTAAGTTACTAACAGTAACTAAAGGTTACAGACTATTCTGGGGTAAAAATTTATCTTTATATCTTTATGAAGAAGCCTGTTTCTTACCTAAATAATGTACTGATTTCTTAAAAAGAATGTATTAGACAATAAGGCATCCTACCCCCGTCATTCAGAAAGTCTCAGCTTAATGATGGACTACCTAAAGTGGTGAAGTATGACTCCCTAGACTAGATTAAATCCCCTCTATGAGCTCCCATTGTGCTCCAAACATCCTTTAATATCACTCCTCTCACTCTTGTAATTGGTAATTGTTCCTTATTTTTTCCTACTAAAACTGCTAAAAACCATTAAGTCAGGGACTATGTAATGTCTCTCTAGAGTCTAGAACATAGATGGTGCTTGTTCCATTTTTAAACATTGTTCTTATGATTCTTTTTATTCAAGTTTAGACCTCTGAGAAAATATGAACTTTACTGAACAGTCATAAAGAAGAGGAAAGATGGTATATAAGATGGCTACATTTATGAGAGAAGGAAATGAAGCTGCAAATTTATATATACATATACATAGATATGTATATATAATATATAAGTAAGCTTATATGTATATATAAAGTATGTAAGTTTATATATATAAGGTATATATATCTATTTAGTTTTTTAATTTAAAGAGAGAGAGAGAGAATGAGAGAGAGTGAGCGAGCAGGGGATGGACAGAGAGAAAGAGAGAGGGAGAGAGAGAATCCCAAGCAGGTTCCATGCTGTCAGCACAGAGCCCCACTTGGGGCTCGATCTCACGAACTGTGAGATTGTGACCTGAGTCAAAATCACAAGTTGGATGCTTAACCAACTGAGCCACCCAGGCACCCCAAAGCTGTAAGTTAAAAAAAAATAATTTGAAGTAGTAAAGAATGTAATGAACACTAAAGGCCATTCTTGAAGAGTTCACTTAGACTGCAGATGAAAAGAACCCGTATTAAGTTGGAGATTAATGTGGCTCAAATCTTAAGATAGTGGCATGTTGCAAAAGCACACCTCTAGATCCAAAAGTAATGAGAAGCAATTCTATTCTTTATAATTACACTTCTCCTCAAAGACCCTGAACGGAAAGCCATGGCCCACAGAAACACTTGCTGAAATCTGCTGCCCATCTTTCAGACACCTTTCCATACACACTATACGATGTATAGCAGTGAATGCTCTTCTATTCACTACCAAGGGCTTCCCCCCCACCCTTCTTCTTTGGTCTTTGATCCTTTCCTCTGGGAGAAAAGGCCCATTTCATCCCTATAAAGACATAATAAACCTTTCTATAAACTTCTCCTTGTTTTTCCTTTAGGCAAGAACACTTATAGGATTCTTTCTGTGGGTTGGAAAAAAGAAAAAAAGGAGGCAGGCTTACTCCTGGGCTATTAATTTTTATATTATCACAGATTAAAGTAGGTCTGTTTGCTTATTACTTCTGTTCCTTTGTTATGGTATCTTCCTGAACATCTGCTCTGGCCCCATATCTGTATTTCACCCAGATAATATCCTCACTGATCATTTATATGTCATGTGTCTAAGAAGTGGGTAGTTAAGAATCAGGCAAGGATATTCTTTCAGTCTATAAATCCTTTCAATACTATTGCCCCATGGCACTCTCTCCTGGGTTTCTGTAGCATTGGCACATGGCTTGCAGCTAGGCATTGAATGCAACAGCTTTTATATCC
Source organism: Crocuta crocuta (assembly GCF_008692635.1). NCBI lineage: Eukaryota > Metazoa > Chordata > Mammalia > Carnivora > Hyaenidae > Crocuta > Crocuta crocuta. Next base: position 7,993,044 of record NW_027530019.1, on the reverse strand, counting down.
AGTTCCAGCAGAGAATGATCAGGACATTGAGAAGAGCTGTTATGGATGCCTGAGCAGGCAATTTGGCCAAGCTGAAAGGAAAGTCTATATGTCTATACTCACATCCCCAACAAATAACCAATGCATCGGAGCTAATGCTAGGTCCCATTGTCCTACAACATTGGGATGGAGACATGTCATGGGGTGACTTTATCTTGCTTCAGAACTTGCCACAAGAAACATCTCTGGACTGCTGCAGAATCAGGCCTTGGCAGATTCTAGAAATCTGAATTCCTAGGCCTTGTGGTTTGCAAACACACTCTAGTGTGCAACACTAATGGATCTGTTGTATATGGACAGTGGGTCTCTCCACATGGCCACAGGGTTTATGGCTTTAAACATGGGTAACTTGTTATATAGTCTCTGAAAAGAATACAGGGGGTTAAACTGGACTGCTGGCCTTATGCTAGTAATCTTGGGTAAACAGTTTTCCCCCCCTCTGTGCCGGCACTGGTATGAAAACATGGTTCATCTGCCTCATGACAGCTTCACTTATTCAGCTGGGTTGGACAAATCAGAAATACATGACTGTTTTATTATTATTATTATTGCTGTTATCAGGCATGGACCAGTCTGAATTTGGCTCTACTCCCTCTTATCCTGCCTGCAAGTTCAGTGTCAAGGGGTCCAGGTTTTTTAAGAAGTTGAATTTTTGGTGAAATCACTACTCATTTGGGCCTTTGAATATTAAGCTGTATTCTTGGTATATTTCAGTGTTTTATTGGAGACTGATTTCTACAGTGCTGTTAGAGTGTTATAACACTTAATGAATTGACTCCTCAAACATGGCTTGGAAGGCAGTGTTTCTTCAAACACTAGGCAGCCTCGTATAGCAAAAAACTCATCAAGTCAAGCCAGGCTCAGTTTCTGATCATGGTCTCTACAACATTCCACATCTCCATGAAAGAAGTGAGTTTTAGGATCCTCACTAAAAAAACAGAGATGCTAAAAAATACAAGGTGATGGAGCTATAAAGTACATAGGAATTTACTACATGTTAGTAATAGTGCTAAGCCAGTAATTCTCCTTTCTTAGCTCATGTCTTATGACTTTCCAGTTCAAATTGTCATTCAAGGGGCACAGAAAGTACATCCCATTGATCAACCAATTCACTGGTCAATGTCCAGTTCCCTAAACCTAGAACAGACAAGTTCCTGGTATATTTTTCTCAGTGTGATGTTATCTCAAGATCCTGTACAATTGTATCACAATTTATACGACTGCCTTGACTGAGATCAATTATTACCACTTCTAAATGCCACTCCAGGCATTAAATGTACATCTCTACTACATACGTAGTTAAAAGGGCTATATGTGCTATTGGTACATTAGAAGATGACTAAGGGTAGGACATTTAATTCAAGATGTCTGAAACCTTCTTTCCTGTAGATGAATTGGCTTCTACTATCTTGATTTGTACCTTACCATTCTATTATGTTGCTTTCTAACTTGGCAAAGAAAATCCAGTGTGGCAAGCGTGGGGCCTAGACACTCTGTCCTTGATAGAGTGAGCCAGCTGTATGAGGTCAGCACTGCTTGGTTCTCTCTCTGGGTACCTAGCAGTAGAAATAACTCCAGCCTGTGAGTGGTGTGGGAACCAGCTGGGCCGTAACTTATTCCCTTGCTCTCTTAGCTTCTATGCATGATCTTACTAGGGGACCAAGGAGTGATTCATGAAGAACTGTAAAAGCCTTTAGCATTCTGAGGAGAGGTATTTTGACAGAGTCTGGCAAGAGGTGCCAGAATGAAGAGGACAGCCTCATTTCCTATGTTTGATTACTGATGATTCATCTGGTTCTTCATGGGTCTCATAAGTATAATACCAAAGCATGGTAATCACCTTCAAATTTAGTCAGTACGGCATTGCTAGAGCACAGAAAAAGCTTTTCCTGGGATGGTACCACCATTTCTGTATTTTTGCTATAATAAAAAAAATAGCAACTTCATGAGGTATAGTTGATACATAATAAGGAACCTATTTAATGCATGTAACTTAATACATTTTGATGTATGTATATGCCTGTGAAACTACCAGCATCATGACAATGACAGTAATGAACATATCTATCACTGTCAAAGGTTTTCTCCTGCCACTTTTTAAACCCCTCTCCAACTGACTTTGTTTCTCTATATTACTTTGCATTTTCTAGAATGGAATCATACAATATGTACTCTTAAAAAATATGGCCTATGTCATTTAGCATAATTATATTGAGACTGGTACATATTGTTGAGTCAATAGTTTATTCCTTTATATTCCTGAATAGTTCCTCTGCATGGAAATACCATGATTTGCCTACCCACTTCATCTCTTGATGGATATTTGGGTTGTTTCCAAGGTTTGGCTACTATAAATCTTTTTTTTAATGTTTTTATTTATTTCTAGGAGAGAGAGAGAGAGAGAGAGAGAGAGAGAGACAGTGTGAGCAGGGGAGGGTCAGAGAGAAAGGGAGACACAGACTCTGAAACAGGCTCCAGGCCCTGAGCTGGCAGTCAGCACAGAGCCCGACACGGGGCTCGAACCCACGAACCGCGAGATCATGACCTAATTAAAAGTCGGACGCTTAACCGACTAAGCCACCCAGGCGCCCCAAGGTTTGGCTACTATAAATAAAACTGATAAGAACATTGGTCATCATACTTTTATAGGGATATATGCTTCCATTTATCTTGCATGAATATCTAGGTATGGAATGGCTATATTACATAGTAAGTGTATGTTTAACTTATAAAGGAAATTGCCAGACTACTTACTAATGTGGTTGTACAATTCTACCTTCCTATGGGCAGTGTGTGAGAGAGAAATTTGCTCCATATACTGATCAACACTTGATAATGGGTCAAGACCAAGAGGATAAAAGAATGCTGCACCAGTACCCCTCCTGCTTGGACTCAATTCCAAATGCACCATTTTCATCTTAAAAGGTTGGACAAGCAAAGTGACAATCACTATAACTTAATGGCCATTACACTTCTACCAGACTGTAGTGGCACACTAGAAACTGTTTTTCAAAGGCATATAATTCTTCTTTGCAGATGATATTGCCTTGCTTCAGAGCCCCAGGGGCTTTCCAGAAGCTCTACAATGAAACATTTCTCGCCATTGATACCATCAGGTCTGGTAAATCATCCGACCAAAACAGTAAAACTGCTTGTGTCATAGCCTGGACCTGCCAAAGAGTGCATTTCTGCTCTAGGCTCCACTTAAAACTGACAGCCTTTTGTGTCACCTGGTTTATAGGCCAGACCAGTATCTCAGGAGAGAGATTTGCTAGCCCCAGAACACAAAAAGACCAACCAGCCATTGTGCTTCCTTTTTTGTGGCAAGGCATTCAAGATGCAGCATTTGTATTCTACTTGGGAGGAGTCCTGTTCACTACATCTCTAGAAGCTTAATTAAAAACAGATTCTCGGAGCTCCAGCGGCGCAATCGGTTAGCACACGGTACTTATACGACAGTGTGAGCGGAGCGATGCTGAGGTTAAAATTAACAGACTCTTGAAACTTGGAAGGACTCCTCTCTTGCCTTCCAGAGAACATGGTTCTTATCAAAGCCTTTCATACACTAGCCACCTGATACACATCCTGCCTCATCGGCATGTTTTCATGGATATAATAGGTCAATATGATATTCCTTACATATTCCAAGATGGATATGGTCCAGATCTCTTCTGACTACATTTTGATAGCAAGGAAGAGTTACACATAGCATGTAAATGCATCTACTCATCCTTTCCATGTAAATAGAATTTTCCCCCATACTATTTTTTTCTATTCTTTCCTCAAATAGAAAAAAATGCATCTACTTAATCAATGGCTGTATACAATTTCTCACTATCTGCTCTTACAAAGATACTACCTCCAACACAGCAGCCCCAATTATGGCTTCTACTTGGCTGAATTTACAGCCATTTCTAGGATTCATTTTTGCAACATGAGTCACCTCATAATCTACCATGGCAACTCAGGCATTTCTACTTTGTTCCACATGAGTCATCATTTTCTCTAGGCTTCTAAGTGCTACTTTAGCAGTGAGATTGCCCAATCCTCTAGGATGGAGAGCAGAGAAGGTTGTAAAGTCTCATGTACCCAAGTCAATGAGTTATTGCTTATTCAGTGATATATTTCATTCCTTTTGATCACGAACCCTCAAAACCCAATACTCCATGGGGCACCTGGGAGGCTCAGTCGGTTAAGTGTCCGACTTCAGCTCAGGTCATGATCTCGCGGTTTGTGGGTTCAAGCCCCACATCGGGCTCTGTGCTGAGGAATAGCTCAGAGCCTGGAGCCCGTTTCAGATTCTCTGTCTCCCTCTCTCTCTGACCCTCCCCTGCTCCTGCTGTCTCTATCTCAAAAATAAATAAAACATTTAGAAAAATAATCCAATACTCCACATACTTCTCTGGTCAGCATACGCTGACTACTTCCCAAGATTTTCTCTGGTTACAATCTCTTTCTTACCTGTTGCCCATATATCCCTAGTCAGGTTATAATGGGGCAACTCTAATTGTATGCTTCAGGAAGTTTCTGTTGAGAGCTGGGACTACCTTGTGTTAGAGAAGACAATACAGTACCTTCCTAAGGGGGCGGGGGGGAATGTGGGACTAGCTCTAAAAAGGAGAGTTGCACTAGCTATGGCGGTCTAAGGGTTTACGGAAGTCTGCAAAGCTACAGTTTATAGGGGGTATCCACCTAGATATGCCTAACTCATGTCAGATTGCTAGGTTTTCCCGACCAGGGCCATAGTCTTAAGAGACCTGCTTTGACTGAGGGTTCAACTATATTTGAAGCTCAGCAACCTTAACTTGCTTTATTCCTTGGCTATGTCCACTCTGGCACTGCAGGAGATAAAAGCCTCTTTGAAAACTGTAACAGGGACCGTTTTGCACTCAGATTTAGTCTTTAATCGTTTGTGAAGCACCCTTATTTTATGATTTCACTGTAGGGTAGAAGGTAATCTTTGAATATTTATATATCCAATTCCAAAGATATGAGGGAACAGCGCATACATGGACAGAAGCCTCTGTCATAACAACAACAAGGATATTCCACCAACCATGATATTTTCCTACATGACTCCTGGTGAAATCTTTAGTGATGGGCTGAACCTTATGTCATGGATTTTTGATGTCCCACATTCCACTCAATGTGGAGTCATCCTTACCAGTCTGGTAATGAGTGCCCTGTTCTCAAAACCCCATCTTTTCTCCTGCTTTCTTAGGCCATTCCTACTAAGAACTATATTGGTTTTGGTCCTTTGGGAAGCAAATGCTAAGTGATTAGAAGTATAAGAAAGTTATCATGAAAGATAAAGAGGAGAAAAGGAGAAATAGTCAGACAAAGACTTCATACCGTGATTAAGGTCTCATGTCTGTGAAAGGAAAAGGCAAATAAAAAGACTGGGAAAGGAAAAGCCTCAAACTATGACGCAGCTCTGAGAATGCCCTGAAGTTCCTGACTGGGCTGGCAAAGACTATAGAAAAGTTCTCTTGCCATTTGTGACAACATGAGTCAAGAGTATTATGCTACATGAAATAAGTCAGAGAAAGACAAATACCATATGGTTTCACTTATATGTAGAAACTAAACAAAAAACAAAGAAACAAATAAACAGACTGTTAAATGCAGAGAAAAACTAGTGGTTACCAGAAGAGGGGTGCGTGAAGGTGGATGGGTGAAATAGATAAAGGGGATTAAGAGGTATAAACTTGTTATAAATAAGTTATGGAGATAAAAAGTACAGCATAGGGACTACTGTAATAACATTGCATGGTGACAGTGACTACACTTATGGCGAGCACTGAGTAATGTATAGGATTGTTGAATCAATATGTTATATACCTGAAATTAATATAACATTGCATATTATACTTTAATAAAAGAATGGCATGCACACAAAATCATCCATGTTTAAGAAAAAACGTCCCCATTGTGCAGAAATGTTTTGAATTTAGTACAACTTTCATGCTCAGTCATTGCCTAGGAACTGTTCAGGAAGAGTGTGAATACTCCAGCGGATCCTAAAAGAACTCCTTGCAACTGATGCAGATTCTTTCTTGAAGAGAGGTTAGAATGAACATCCATGCTGTCATTTGGTCTGATGTACCAAACAGTACCAAGTCCTAGTGAAATAATGCTACGGTAAGAGAAAGATGACAACATAAGTGTCATTAATTTTAATTTGGAAAATTTAAGAGCAACAAAGACTCCCTAGAGCTTAAAGGGATGATTTTCTATCTACACTCTTAAGTAGATGAATGAGATGGTTACTGACCTTCTATGCCATTACACTGATTCGCAAATAAAAGAAAAATTTTAAAGTACATAATAAAATTACAAAGAAATGGATATCATGAAGGAAAATAAGAGACTTCAAGATAGATCTAGGAAACATTAAGAGAAGTTCCAGTTGGACGTAGGTGGATATGTATCATTGAGATGGAAGAAAGGATAATTTAAATAGAACAAATTTTCCATGAAACCAAGATTAAATAGTTTGAAAATGGAAAGTACTCAGTATTTTAACAGGATGGATTGATGAGAAAATATCTATTTAGATATATCTTAATAAAAAATTCTGAACTCCAAGAACAAGAGTTCAAAACGTTCCAAATAGCAAAACCAGGAGCACCTGCATGGCTTAGTCGGTCAAGCATTCAACTTTGGCTCAGGTTATGATCTCATAGTTTGTGGGTTCGAGCCCCACACTGTGGTCTGTGCTGACAGCTAGCTCAGAGCCTGGAGCCTGCTTCAGATTCTGTGTCTTCCTCTCTTTCTGCCCCTCCCCTGCTCACTCTCTGTTTCTCTCTCTCAAAAATAAACATTAAAAGAATAATAAAAAGCAAATAGCAAAACCAAACCATGAACAAAGAAAACTTAAACATGTGTCAACATTGTAGATGGAATATCACTTTGGCTTAGCTTCTAGACTGACAGAGCAATATCTTTGCCCCATATAAGACTATTGGATTCCAGTTGTTTTAACTCAGAGACAAAATGGGAAGATATGATCTGAGAATTTTGGCATGTATGGAATGTATATTTAAAAAAGCATTATTAGAAATGAATGAGCTTAATACAAATACAGTAGAAGACTGTTACATGTATCATAAGTTGAAAGAACTAAAATATAGCAAGGACATAGCAACTAAGTTTATTTTTGTAACTATTCCAATGATATGACATAACAATGTTTTCATCATCTCAATACTGTTTCTCATAATTGTCTTTTTTAGTTTTAATTTAAATTCCACTTAGTTTACATACAGCTACAGCGTAATATTAGTTTCAGCTGTATAATTTAGTGATTCACCACTTACATACAATACCCAGAGCTCATCACAACAGGTACACTCTTAATCCCCATCACCTATTTAACCCATCCACCCTCACCTTCCCTCTAGTGACCATGAGTTTGTTCTCTATAGTTAAGAGTCTATTGCCCATTATCATTTGTTTCTTAAATTCCACATGAGTGAAATCATATGGTATTCTCAGACTGACTTACTCACTTAGCATAATACTCTCTCGTTCCATCCACGTCATGGCAAATGGCAAGACTTCATTTTTTTTCACAACTGAGTAATATTTCATTGTGTATATATACCACCTCTTCTTTATTCATCAGTTGATGGACATTTGGGCTCTTTCCATAACTTGGCTATTGTTGATAATGCTGCTGTAAACATCCCAGTGCATGCATCCCTTCAAATCAGTGTTGTTGTTGTTGTTTTTAGTTTACTTACTTATTTTAAGAGAGCGAGAGAGATTGAGAGAATCCCAAGCAGGCTCCATGCTGTCAGCATAGAGCTTGATGCAGGGCTTGATCTCATAAACTGTGAGATCATGATCTGAACCAAAATCAAGAGTCAGATTCTTAACTGACTGAGCCACGCAAGCGCCCCCAAATCAATATTTTTGTATCCTTTGAGTAACTACCTAGCTGTGCAACTGCTTGATCTTAGCTCTTATTTCTAAAGGTAGCTTTGGTTATTCAGGGTCTTGTGGTTCTGTTTCTGTGAAAATGCCATTTGAATTTTGATAGGAATTGCACTGAATCTGTAGATGGCTTTAAATAGTATAAACATTTTAACAATATTTTTTTTTTACAAATAGTTTATTGTCAAATTAGTTTCCACATAATTCTAATGCAGACCATGAAATATCTTTCCATTTGTCTTTTAACATTGTCTTACAATTTTCAGTGTACAGATCTTACATCTCCTCAGTTAAATTTAACCCTATGTATTTCATTCTTTTTGATGCAATTATGAATGAGCTTTTAATTTCTGAATTATTCTTTATGACAATTAATTGCTAGTATATAGAAATGGGACTGACTTTGCATATTGATTTTTGTGTCCTGCAACTTTACTAAATTTATCTATTCTATCAGTGTTTTGTGGAGTCTTTGGGATTTTTCTATATATAATGTGATCTGCCAGTACAGACACTGGTACTTCCTTCTTTCCAATTTGGATCCTTTCTATTTTTTTCCTAATTGCTTTGGCTGGGACTTCTAATACTCTCATAAGAATGATGAGAGTGGGCATCCTTTTTCTTGTTCCTGATCTTAAAGGAGAAGATTTCAGATTTTTCACCATGAAAAATGATGTTACCTTTGGGCTTGTTATATATGTTCTTTATTATGTTAAGGCATATTTCCTCCATATTCAGCTTAAGTTTTTTTTGTCAAATGCTTTGTCAGGTGAGTTTTTCATGTGATGTTAATCCTTTATTTTGTGAATGTAGTGTATCACATTGGTTCATTTACAAATGTTGAACTATCCTTGGGATCCCACTTGATCATGGTATAGCATCCTTTTAATAGTGAAATTAATTAGTTAATATTTTGTTGAGAATTTCTTGCCTCTGTGTTCATCAGGGATATTAGACCGTGTTTTTATTTTTTTGTTGCATCCATATCTGGTTTTGATATCAGGGTAATTCTGACATCTAACATGAGTTTGGACGCTCTTTCTACTCTTCTATTTTATGGAACAGCTTGAGAAGATTTTGTGTTAATTCTTCTTGAAATGTTTGATAGAATTTACTAGTGAAGCCTTCTGGTCCTAGACTTTTGTTGGTTGGGAGGATTTCAGTTACTGATTCAATTTTCTTACTAGTCACTGGTGTGTTCAGATTTTGTATTTCATTATGATCCAGTCCTGATAGGTTGGAGTTTTCTAGGAATTTATCCATGTCTTCTAGGGTATTCAGTTTGTTAAGGTATCATGTTCATAACAGTTTGTTATTATCCTTTGTATTTCTTTGGTATCAGTTGTAACATCTCCTCTTTCATTTCTGATTGTGAATTTTGTCAATATTGTTTGTCTTTTAAAAAAACCAGCTCTGAGTTTCATTGGTCTCTTCTATTGCTGGTCTCCATTTGATATTTATTTCTGCTCTGATGCTTTTAGTTACTTCCTGCTACTAATTTAGGCTTAGTTAGTTCTTCCTTTTCTAGTTTCTAGAGGTGTAGGTTTAGGGTTTGAGAACTTTTTTGTTAATGTAGGCATTTATTATGAACTTCCCTCTTAGAACTTCTTTTGTTGCATCCCATAAGTTTTGGAATGTTGTGTATTTCCAATTTGTTTGTCTCAAGATATTTAAAAATTTTTCTTTTGAGTTCTTCTTTGACCCATTGGTTGCTCAGTAGCCTGTGGTCTAATCCATTCATTCATTCATTTATGAATTTGAGAGATTCAGATTTTTTTTCTTTTCAAGATATTATTTAATTCAAGTTAGTTAACATATAGTGTAGTACTGGTTTCAGGAATAGAATTTAGTAGAATTTAGTAGAATCACTTAAATATAACACCCAGTGCCCATCACAGTAAGTGCCCTCCTTAATACCCATCACCCCTTTAGCCTCCCCTCTCCCCGCTCCCCACTTCCCTTCCAGCAACCCTCAGTTTATTCTCTATAGTTAAAAGTCTCTTATGGTTTTCCTCCCTCTCTGTTTTTATCTTTATTTTTCCATCTCTTCCTCAATGTTCACCTGTTTTGTTTCTTAAATTCCACATGAGTGAAATCATATGGTATATGTCTTTCTCTGACTGACTTATTTCACTTAGCACAATACACTCTAGCTCCATCCATATCATTGCAAATGTCAAGATTTCATTCTTTTTGATGGCTGAAAAATATTTGTGTGTGTGTGTGTGTGTACACCACATCTTCTTTATCCATCAATTGATGGACATTTAGATTATTTCCATAATTTGGGTATTATTGATAGTTTTGCTATATTGGGGTGCATGTTTATGAGAGATTCAAATCTCAATGAAATGGTTTCTTGAAAATATGAAGTTCAAGAACGTCATTCATTTATAGGAGAAAAATCTGAATTTTTACATTTCAGATTGTAATGCCATTTACAATGGCATTTACAAGGTTATCACTGTGTCACAATTTGTAATTAATTACTTCTAGCATGACTTCAAGTTGGGAGAAAGTAGCCAACACTGCAGGATTAATTGGATAGATGTTCATCCAATTTAAACAAAACCTAACTGGCTCAATAATACTACCTTCATTCACTTTGCCTTCTACTCTATTTTAATGCACCTTTACTTCTTCCTGTAAGTAAGGTTCTACCATGAATATAGATATTTATAAAGCAGTTTCCAATTGAAGATGAACTAATGTGTAATCTGTCTTGTCTCTTGAACCAGTATCAGAGGGTCCGTGTCTTTCACCAATTCTTTCTTTTTCATAGACACAAATAGGATGAAACCCTCATTCTAGAACAGGCTTGAATAATATCATCTTTACTCATGTTATCACCTTATTTCTACATCTTATGAAAAGTCTGGGTGAAGTTGGCCTTAAAATAAACTATGACACATTCAGAGCCAGACTGGCATCTAGTTTGAATTTGCAATTCATTTTCAGTGAATTAATTAATATGCCTCTTCTTAAACTGACTTGATGAAACTAAAACAGAGGTACCATCTGTCTGTAGGATCATTTAGAGGAATAGTAATGACAATGAAGTGAGTCCATAATAATGTGGCTGACCTCAAATGAGATTACACTAATTCTTCTAAGGAAAAAATCCCCAGGCCCTACAAATATGAAGTAGGTATTTGAACATTTCGGGTATCTGGACTTAATTCAGAAGAGTTTCTTGTGCTTTAAAATCCCCCTTTACTCCAAATCACAGAGGAGTATGATTTTCCCATCTATAGGACTACCTCATCTTTAGGCAAAAACTTTAATTCTCTGGAATAGCTTCCACAAGACCACTTCTAGTATTAGTGCTACATGTCCATCTTAAGACATAGTAAGTCAACTGTACAAACAGAGAGGACCTCATAACATTTGCTATCTCCTGTTAGAATCTCATCCTCCTACCCACAGGAAGGTTTTCAAAGATGAATCATTTTCATTAAGAGCCCTCCAAGATTAAGTCAGTGGTTTTAGTATCCTTCTTTTCTTCATGGTTGATTGCCATGAAGAGTGGTGTGGGAGAGTGATGTAGGAAACACTTTAAGTTTATCCCATAAGATCAAGGAGAACAAAGTCACAATCTTTAGCCAGCAATGAGGTGGCCTTTGGTGAGGAGATGTGATGACAGCATCAGGACTGGTCCCATTTGGGAAACAGGACAGATTCTTGTCTGTAAGCAAGTCAAACCAGTGGACATTTGCCGAATTTTCCTTCCATACCTCACACCCTGTTATAGCAGCACCTCCTTTGTTAACTCTTCAGTCTGTCTCATAAGCAGTTATGGATACGTGATACAGGTCATTCTAGAATGCCGAGTGCAAGAGGCTAGAGAATCTCTAGCTATAACAGCTTCAGAGAGTATTGCTGGTGACTTGTAACCAAATGCAATAAAGCTTTTAGTCTAGTGGTATCTTTGTCAGAAACACCTTTAGGTCTCAAGCAACAGGTAGTGAGAAAGGAAAGATATTTTGACACATTCTTTTTTTTTTTTTTAATTTTTATGTATTTTGAGAGAGAGAGAGAGAGAGAGAGAGAGAGAGAGAGGAAGTAAGAGAATCCTGAGCATGTTTTGTGCTGTCAGCTCAGAGCCCTACATGAAGCTCAATCTCACCAACTGTGAGATCATGACTTGAGCTGAAATCAAAAGTCACTTGCTTAACCGACTGAGCCAGATCATTTTTTTTCTGTCTATTAAGATGTTAATGTAGTTGTTTGTCCTTAATCTTTTAATGCCATGTATTGCAATTTATCCATTTCTCAGATGTTAAATGAACCTTGCATTACTAGAATAAATTCCATTTGGTCATGGTGTATAACTCCTTGTATACATTTTTATATTCAGTTTGCTTAGAATTTTGTGTCTATATTCATGAGGAGTATCAGTGTGTAGTTTGCTTTTCTTGTGATTTTTAATTGTAGTTTTAGTATCAGTGTAATATTGGACTACTAGAATGAATTGTGTCTACTGTGCTTCTGGTTTTTTCAAAAGTTTGACATTAATTTCTTTTTAAATGTTTGGTGAAATTCACCAGTGTAGTCATCTGGGTCTCTAGACTTTTCTTTATGGAAAGTTTTTGTTTTTTGTAATTTACTTTTTATTCAAGTATAATTAACATACAGTGTTACATTAGTTTCAGGTGTATAATATAATGATTCAAAGATTCTCTACATTACTCAGTACTCATCACCATAAGTGTACTCTTATTCCCCTTGATCTATTTCACCCATCTCCCCACCCCCATTTTCCCTGGCAACAACAAGCTTGTCCTCTATATTTAAAGAGTCTGTTTTTTGTTTTTCTCTTTTTTATTTGTTTCTTAAATTGCGCATATAAGTGAAATCATATGGTACTTGTCTTTCTGACTGACTTATTTCACTAAGCATTATATCCTCTAGTCCATCCATGCTGCAAACGGGCAAGATTTCATCCTTTTTTATGGCTAATATTCCCTTGTGTGTATGTATGTGTGTATATGTATATATGTGTATACACACACACACACACACTTCTTTATCCATTTATATCTATTGGTAGACACTTGATTCCTTCCATATCTTGATCATTGTAAATAATGCTACAGTAAACATAGGGTTGATTATATCTTTTCCAATTAGGATTTTGTTTTCCTTTGGTAAATACCCACCCAGTAGTGAAATTACTAGATTACGTGGTAATTCTTTTTTAAAAATTTTTAGGAACCTACTCCATATTGTTTTCCATAGTTGACTGCACCTGTATACTGTCCCACCAAGAGTTCACAAGGATTTCTTTTTTTTCCCACATCCTCACCAACACTTGTTATTTGCTTTTGATTTTAGCCACTCTGACAAATGTGAGGTGATATCTCATTGTGGTTTTGATTTGCATTTCCCTGATGATTAGTGATGTTGAGCATGTTTTCATATGTCTGATGGCCATCTGGATGTCATCTTTGGAAGAATGTCTATCTAGGTCCTCTGCCCATTTTTCAGTTGGGTCATTTGGAGGGTGGGGGTTGGTTTTGATTTGCAGAAGTTCCTTATATACTTGGATATTTATACTTATCAAATACATCCTTTACAAATACCTGCTTGCACTTAATAGATTGTCTTTTTGTTTTCTTGATGGTTTCTTTCACTGTGCGAAAGCTTTTTAGTTTGGTGTGTTCCAAATAATATTATTTTTCTTACATTTCCCTTACTACAGGAGACATAGAAAGATGTTTCTAGAGCTGCCTATGATTTCTATTAGGAATCTTATGGTTTCAGGTCTCATTAAAGACCTAAAGACCTTTTTTAAGGTCTTTAATCCATTTTGAGTTTATTTTTGTGTATGGTGTAAGAAAGTGGTCCAGGTTTTTTTTTTTTTTTCTTTTGAATATAGCTGTTCTGAACACCATTTGTTGAAGAGACTTTTTTTCCATTGTGTATTCTTGCTTCCTATATCATAGGTTAATTGGCCATATAGTCATGGGTTTATTTCTGGATTCTCTATTCTATTCCATTGATCTAAGTGTCCATTTTTGTGCCAGTCCAATATTGTTTTGGGTACTATAGTTTTCTAGTGTACTTTGAGATCTGGGATTAGGATACCTCCAGTTTTGTTCTTTTTCAAGATTGCTTTGGCTATTCAGGGCATTTGTGGTTTGATACAAAGTTTAGCATTATTCTAGTTCTGTGAAAAATGTTGGCATTTTGATCGGGATTGCATCTGGAGATTGTTTTGGGTAGCATAGCCATTTTAACAATATTTGTTCTGTTATGTCTTACTATTTCTTTGTATCCTCCTCAATTTTTTTCATCAGTGTTTTATAATTTTCAAAGTACAGGCCTTTTACCTCAATGGTTAGGTTTATTCCTTCTATCTTATTTTTGGTGCATTTTAAAAAATTTGTTTGTTTGTTTTGTGGGGGCAAAGGGTCAGAGAGAAAGGGAGAGAGAATCTCAAGCAGGCTCTGTACTGTCAACCCAGAGCCCGAGTGGGCTCAAACTCACAAACTATGAGATCATGACCTGAGCAGAAATCAAGAGTTGGTTACATAACCAATTGCGCCACCCAGGCACAACAGTCCAATTTTAAACAGGATTGTTTTCTTAATTTCTCTGCTGATTATTGGTGTATAGAAATGCAACAGATTTCTGTACATTGATTTCGTATCCTGCAAATTTTACTGAATTTATCATTTCTAATAGTTTTGTGGTGGAATCTTTTGGGTTTTTATATATAGTATCATGTAATCTGAAAATAGTGAAAGTTTTACTTTTGCCTTACCAATTTCTATGCCTTTTCTTTTTGTTGTCTTATTGCTGTGGCTAGGACTTGCAGGTTTATGTTGAAAAGTGGCGAGAGGGGACATCCTTGCCTTGTTCCTGACTGTAGAGGAAAAGCACTGTTTTCCCTGTTTAGGATGATGTTGGCTGTGAGTTTTTTTCATATATGGCCTTTATTATGTTGAGGTATGTTGCCTCTAAACTTATATTGTTGAAGGTTTTTATTATGAATGGATGTTGTACTTTGTCAAATGCTTTTTCTGAGTCTACTGAAATGATCATCCAGTTCTTATCTTTTTTTCTTATTGATGTGATGTATTATGTCAATTGATTTGTGAAGATTGAACCATTGTTGCAGCCCAGGATTAAATCCCACTTGATTGTAGGGAATGATTTTTTAAATCTATTTTTGGATTCGGTTTGCTAGTATTTTGTTGAGGATTTTTGCATCTATTTTCATCAGGGGTATTGGCTTCTAGTTCTCTTTTCTGGTGGTGTCCACCTGGTTTTGGTATCAGGGTAAAGCTAACCTCATAGAATGACTTTAGCATTTTCCTTCTCTATGTTTTTGAATAGATGGAGAAGAATAGGTATTAACTCTTCTTTAAATATTTGGTAGAATTTGCCTCTGAAGCCATCTATTTCTTTGGGAGTTTTGTGCTTACTGATTCAATTTCTTTGCTGGTTATCATTCTGTTCAAATTTTTATTTCTTCCTGTTTCAGTTTTAGTAGTTTCTATGTATCTAGGACTTATCCATTTCTTCTGGGTTGTCCATTGTGTGGGCATATAGCTTTCCATAATATTCTCTTATAATTGTTTATATTACTGTGGTGTTATTATTTCTCCTCTCTCATGTGTGATTTTATTTATTTTAATCCATGGGGCACCGGAGTGGCTCAGTCTGTTAAACATCTGACTTTGACTCAGGCCATGATCTCATGGTTCGTGAGCTTGAGACCACTGTCATGCTCTGTGTTGACAGTTCAGAGCCTGGAATATGCTTCAGATTCTGTGACTCTCCCTCACTCATGCTGTCTCTAAATAAATATATAAACAGATAGATACTTTGTGTATTTGAATCTTTTCTCCTTTTTTCTTGGTAAGTCTAACTACAAGTTTATCAATGTTATTGAAATTTTTTAAAGAATGAGGCTCCTGGTTTCTATTGATTGGTTCTATTTTTTTTAAGTTTATCTGTTTGTTACAGAGCTTGTGCAAGCACATGAGTCTGGGAGGGGCAGAAAGAGAAGAGAGTGCAGAGCCCAGTGCGGGTCTTGAACTTACGAACTATTAAAATCATGATCTGTGCCTAAATCAAGAGTCTGATGCTTAGCTGACTAAAAAAAAGAACCAGGCACACCTGGGTGGCTTAAAGTTTTGTTTCTGTTCTAATATTTATTATTTCCTTCCTTCTGCTAGTTTAGGCTAATTTGTTGTTCTTTTTCTAGTTCCTTTATGTGTAAGGTTAGATTGAGATTTTTATTGCTTCTTGATGTAGGCCTGTATGGTTATATACTTCTCCCTTAACATGGCTTTTGCTGCATCCCAAAGGTTTAGGACATTTGTGTTTTCAGTTTTATTTGTTTCCATGTACTTTTTCATTTCTTCTTTTGTTTTCTGGTTGAATCATTCATTGTTTAGTAGTATGCTTTTTAAACTCCATGTATTTGTGGTCTTTTCAGATTTCTTTTTTTTTTTTAATTTTTAACATTTATTTATATGAGAGAGAGAGAGACAGAGTGTGAGCAGGGCAGGGGCAGAGAGAGAGGGAGACACAGAATCTGAAGCAGGCTCTAGGCTCTCAGCTGTCAGCACAGAGCCCAATGCGGGGCTAGAACCTTGAGATCATGACCTGACCCGAAGTTGGAGGCTTAACTAACTGAGCCACCCAGATACCCCCCAGATTTTTTTCCTGTGATTGATTTCTAGTTGCATAGTGCTGTGGTCAAAAAAGATGCATGGTAGGACTTCAGTCTTGAATTTCTTGATGTCTGTTTTGTGGCCTAACATGTGATCTATTCAGGAGAATGTTCCATGTGCACTTGAAAAGAATGTATATTCTGCTGTTTTAGGATGGAATGTTCTGATAATCTATTAAATTTATCTGGTCCATTCAAAGTCATTGTTTTCTTGTGGATTCTCTGTTTAGATGATCTGTCCATTGATGTGAGTGGGGTGTTAAAGACCCCTACTATTATTGCATTATTATTGATTAGTTCCTTTATGTTTGTTAT
This sequence comes from Crocuta crocuta, assembly GCF_008692635.1. Taxonomy (NCBI): domain Eukaryota; kingdom Metazoa; phylum Chordata; class Mammalia; order Carnivora; family Hyaenidae; genus Crocuta; species Crocuta crocuta. The sequence continues at coordinate 7,976,066 of NW_027530019.1, read as the reverse complement.
TAACTGTTTTGTGTGTTTGGGCTCGCCTATGCTCGTTATATAAATATTTAAAATTGTTATATCTTCTTGTTAAATAGTCCCTATTATTATTATATTGTGGTCCTTCCTTGTCCCTTGTTATAGTCTTTTTTTTAAAGGTTTAGTTTGTCCAATATAAGTATTGCTACTCCAGCTTTCATTGGACATCCATTTGCATGATGGATGTTTCTCCATCTCCTCATTTTCAATCTGTAAGTATCTTTAGGCCTAATGTGAGTCTCTTATAGGCAATACACAGATGGGTCTTTTTTTTTTTTATCCATTCTCTCACCTAGTGTCTTTTGATTGGAGCATTTAGTCCATTCACATTCAGAGTAATTATTGACAGATATGTATTTATTGCCATTTTATTACTTGTTTGTGATAGTGAAGATTTTCTCTGATCCTTTCTTGTCTTTCACATTTTGGTGATTTTTCTTCAGGGATATATTTGATCTCTTTCTATTCTTTGCATATTTTTGGTTTTTGATGTATGGTTTCCAAGAGGTTTGTATATAACCTCTTCTGCATATAGAAGTCTATATTAAATTGATAGTCATTTATATTTGAACCTATCTTTACTCCTCTCACATTTTTAGGTTTGTGTTTTTATATCTTGTATTGTTTTTTGTGCACACAAATATTCATTTTTACTACTTTTGTGTTTCACTTTTGGTCTTTCCACTCAGAGTCCCCTTTGACATTCCTTGTAGGGCTGGTTTAGTGGTCACAAACTCATTTCGTTTTTGTCTGGGAAACTCTTTATCTCTCCTTCTATTCTGAATGATAGTCTTGCTTGCTAGAGTATTCTTAAATGCAGATTTTTCCCTTTCAGGACTTGGAATATATCATGCCACTCCTTTATGGCTTGCAAAGTTTTGTTGAAAAATTTACAGCTAGGGGCCCCTGGGTGGCTTAGTCGGTTAAGCGTCCGACTTTCGCTTAGGTCATGATCTCGCGGTTCGTGGGTTCGAGCCCCGCATCGGGCTCTGTGCTGACTGCCAGCTCAGAGCCTGGAGCCTGTTTCAGAGTCTGTATCTCCCTCTCTCTCTGACCCTCCCCTGCTCACGCTGTCTCTCTCTCTCTCTCTCCTAGAAATAAACATTAAAAAAAATTAAAAAATAATTTACAGCTAGCTTTATGGGTTTTGCCTTGTAACTTGCAGACTTCTTTTGTGCTTTCAAAACTTTTTCTTTGTCACTATTTTTTCCTAATTTAATTATGTCTTGGCATGGGTCTGCTTTTGTTGATTTTGATAGGAGTTCTCTGGGCCTCCTGGCTCTGGGTATCTGTTTCCTTTCCCACATCAGGAAGTTTTCAGCTGTTGTGTCTTGAGTAAAATGTTCTGGCCCCCTTTTTCTCTTTTCCTGGGACTCTTAGAATACAAATGTTACTACATTTGATGGTGTCACTGACTTCTCTAAGTCTCTTCTTATTTTGCATAATTCTTTTTTCTCCCTTTTGTTCAGCTTGATTATTTCCATTACTCTGTCTTCTGGGTCACTAATTCATTCCTCTACTTCCATCCATCCATTCCATCAAGGGCGTTTCTCATTTGTTTATTGAGTTCTTTATCTCTGCTATGATATTCCTTATTTTTTGCTTCATTCATGTTTTCCACTCTTAAGATGAGTAATCTTATGATCATTGCTTTAAATTCTCTTGTCTTGTTTAGATTTCTGGCTGTGGTCTTGTCCTGTTCTTTCATTTGGGATGAATTTCTCCATCTTCTCATTTTGTCTGCCTCTTTGTTTGTGTGTGTTAAGAAAGTCAGCTATGTCTTGTGCTTTTAAATTAGTGACTTTATGAAGAAGAGGTCCTGGAGTGTCCTGCAGTTTGAAGTTCACCGGAACCTGGCACTACAGGAAAGTACCCTGTGTGTTTTTTATCCCCTGCTGTTGTGTCTGAGACATTTTCCTTTCAGTTTAGTCATCTGCACTGACCCTCTGCCTGTTGTGGGCTACGCTTGCTCTCTGTGGTGCTAATGGTACCCAGGCAGATCAGCTTTTAGTAGGAACTCGGGCTGGGGACTCAGTGGTGGTGTTAACAAGTTTAGGCTGGGCCATTAGTCTTATGCTGGATTCCCCCAAGCACTGTGGTGGCTGGGTGCTCAACACTAGGGCTGCTGAGGGTGCACAGCTGGGCATGGCATATGATGGCTGCAGTGCAGGCAGGGGTTGGGCGTGGTGGCTGGGCACAGTGAGGTGTCCAGGTCCGGAGTACATAGTGGCAACTGTGTACCTTTTAGCTGGCCGGGGTGGTAACAAATTTTCCATGATTCCAGGGCCAAAGCTAGCAGGCTTGGAGTGGGTGATTCTGCAGAAGACCTGGTGGGCATGGTTCACTGGTAGCAGGTTAGGTAGCAAGTATCTGTGTAGCCCTGCCTCCCGCGGGTGGCTCTGTGTTTATGCCGGGGAGGAAAATGGCACCTTCCATCTCCCTGATTTTTGAAGAACTCGCCCAAAACACTCTGAGTTAACAGTTCTGTCTCCCATTTGACCCCAGTGTTGTGTAAACTGCCCTTTTTATGTAGGCTTTCTGTGCAGGCTGCTGTCTCTTTAAGGGGTGCTAATCCAGGTATCACCTTCCCTTCTGGCTCACCCAGTGCTGAGTCAGCTGACTTTTAAAGTTCAGGACTCCAAGTCCTACTGGTTTTAAAACCTCACAAAATACAGCCCCTCTGGTTTTTATTTGTTTATTTTGAGAGAGAGGAAGAGATAACCCCAAGCAGGTTCTGAACTGACAGCGGGGCTTAATTGCATGAACCCTGAGATCACAACCTGAGCCAAAATCAAGAACTGGATGCTCACCCAGTCACCCAGACTTTCTGGTTTTTAAAGCCAAATGTTATGGGGATTATTCTTCCCCAATTGAGGATCTGTTTTGTCTTTCCTGTGTGTAACTCCATCTCTCCCGTGGGCAGCCCCCTTTTACCTTTATGACCTTCCTTGTGTTTTAGATACTGTTTCTTCACTGTATTTAGTTATTTGAATGAAATCTAGTTATAAACATGGGACAGGAAGAGCTCAGGATACTCCTACTCTGCCATCTTCCCAAGTTCCTATTTTTAGTTTTTTTGTAGGGAACATATAGATTGATCGTCCTTTTTTTTAAACCCATTTAGCCCTTCTGTCTTTTGGAGAATTTAGTCCCTATATTTAAAGTAATTACTAATAAATTTATTACTGTTTTGTTAATCATTTTCTTTTTTGTAATTCCTTCATTCTTCTTCCCTGGCTATTATCTTCTTAGGGATCTGAAGATGTGACGATTACCTGTAGTGATATGGTTACATCACTTTACCTTTTTTGTATCTTCTATAGGTTTTGCCATGTAGTTACCATAAGGCTTGTATTTAAAAAAAAAAAATCGGTGTAAGGTGATAACAACTTAATTCAAATGCATTATAAAGCTCTGTATTTTTATCCCCACCCCACGTTTTATGCTCCTGATGTACTATTTACTTTTATCCTGTGTATTCATTAACACAGTAGTTATTTCTACTACTTTTGTCCTTTTCATAGATTTATAAGTGATTGACCTACCCTCATCCATTAGATTACTTCAATTTATATGCACACACATACAGTTATACAATGAAATTTATATATTAATGTTTTCCTTTTGCTACATAGATCGCTTTTGTTTCAGCTTAAAGAATTTTCTTTATCATTTATTGGAAATCCTATCTATCAGTGATAAACTCCTTTAGATTTTGCTGGTCTGAAAAGCTATGTCTCCTTCAGTTGTGAAAGGCAACTTTAGCAGGTAGAGTGCTCTCATTGAAAGTTTTTTTTTTTTTTTTTTACTTTCAGCACTTTGAATATATTGTGCTACTTCCTTCTGGATTGCAAGGTTTCTGCAAAAATATCTGATAATCATATAGGTTATCTCTTATATGTAGCAGGTTGCTTTCTTTTGTTGCTTTTAAGATTCTTATCTTGTTTTTAACGTTTGACAATATGTGGTTTGGTGTGGATTTTTTTGGATTCCTCTCTGGATCTGGGTGATTTTCCTCCTTAAGTTAGAGACTTTCAGCCATTATTTTTTCAAGTAAGCTTTCTCCCACTTTTTTCTCTTTTTTTTTTTTGGAACCCCTTTATACAAATATTAGCCCCTTTTATGTTGTCCTATAAGTCTTTTAAGTTATGTTCACTCTTTTTCATTCCTTTTTATTGCTCTGATGAATCAGCTCCTTTGGCTTGTCTTCAAGTTCACTTCTTTATTCTGCTTCATCTCATCTAATATGACTCCCTCTATTGTATTTGTGTGATCAATTATTGTGATTTCAACTCTGTGATTTCTTTGTTTTACTGTCATATTTTCTGTCTCATGTTGAAATTCTCACTTTGTCCATGCATTGTTCTTTAGACCTCAGTGACATCATTATGACTGTAATATGTAACTTTTTATCAGGTAAATAATTGATCTCAATTTCACTAAGGACTTTTCAGAGATGATTTTATCATTTTCCTTTCTGTATTAGCTGGTTTGTTGCATTAGGTAAATGAGCCACCTGTCCTACTCTTGAAGGAATGGCCTTGTATAGGAGATGAAACTTTTTGTTTATCCCTGTCCTAGATTATTGTTGTCTCCCAAAACTTTATTATTGTCCAAGCAGCTTTCTTTGTTCTTCATGCCTCCCAGTTAGGAGGATGTGTAAGACCTATCAGTGTCTCAGAGGATAGGATATTAGTAAATACCTAGATGTATGCTGATTAGAAGCCAGACCCTTAGGCAGCAGCTTTTAAAGTATATAAATATACCTCTTTCAGTGTTTGAGTGGAGGATGGATATTTCTCTTTGCTCCTTTTGCACTGAGCTCTGGATGGGTAACTAGTTAAGAACTGTTTCTTTGTTTGCTATCATCCTGTTTAACCCATGAATCAGAGTCAGGCTATAAATGAATGTGTCTTCTGGTTGACAGCCACAAAAGTCAGTATGCCAGATGTGTGCACAAGCTCTTTCTTTAGAGGCACTCATGACCTGGGATGGAATAGAGGAAAAGCACAAAGATGGGACATTTTAGCTTCCCTCATGTCTTAGAGGGTTTCAGTCAGACCGTAGATGTGTATTTCATTGGAACCCTGCTTCTCAAGTTCTAGGTATCAAAATAAGTTAATAAGCCTCTTTCAGGGAGAGACTGGACATATCTGCCTGCTGCCCCTGTATTGTGGCCGGGGTGGGAGGGGGGAAGGGGAGCCGATAGCCAGTTAACTACTTTAGTTCTATGGAACCACTAAACATAAACTCCATGGGGCCTGGCAATCAAAGGGCTTCTCTTGGTTGACAGCCACAAAAATGGCTGCACCAGACTTGTGCATAAACTCCTTTCTGACAAATGCCAGTGATCTAAAGCAAGGCAGAGAGCATAAAGGTGGTGCCTGACAGCCTACCCTGTGTTTGCAAAGTATTGCTGTTGGGCCCCTACATGTGTATTTAATTAGAAGCTTGCTCCTCAGACCCAAGATTCTAAGATAAGCAAATAGGCCTTTTAAGTGGGAAGACTAAATGCATTTTAGCCTTCTGCCCTTGTGCTGTGCCATAGTGTGTTAGCCATGGTGAATCTGTGAGAGCCCTTTAAGAACTACTTCTCAGTTTACTATTGCCTTACTAGTTTCATGGGTGAAAACCCCCCATTGGCTTTCAAAGCTTGATGTTTTGGGAGCCCATATTTCAGTTATAGATCTTAAAGTTTGTGATACCAGATATGGAGTTCAAACGCCTAACTCCTCAAGAAAGAGCTGGAAGTTGAGAATTTCCTTCATATTGTAGGTTACCACAAAAGAAATGGGGTTTATGGGACTGTGTCTCATCCTTTCCTACCTGTACTGACCTGACATGTAAGTCCCTCAGCCACTTTTTGGGCAAATTGGAGAGAATTATTTTGAACGTAGCTATAGATTTAGTGTGTCCATGAGTTCAAGATCCTTGTGCAGTGCTTTTTAAATCTGGCTTTTTTAATGGCCACTTCTGGATCAGCATAACTTAGTCATCAGCCAATAACTGATCAGAATATTGTCTTCAATTCTTTACCTGTATGTCTTCCAACATTTTCCAGGGGATCTATGGGATAGGCATGTCTTCAACCTTATAGTATTTTATTTCTTCCTTACATACAATCTCAAGACCAGAAGTGCGAAACTTCTTTACTATACAGATCCTAAGCCCAGTCTTTTATAAGTTTCTTCGGCTTTCTATTTTTCTAGACTTTCCTCTTAATTTCCTGGCTAAGCTCTTATTTTCTGCAACTAAAATCACAATCTTAGGCAGGTGGAATATTGTCAGCAGATTATATTGTTTTGGTAATGCTCTAGGGTTAGAGATTTTCCCCCTGAGAGAAAATCAAATAGACACAATACGCTTGGAATAGAGATTTCCCAAAGATATTTAAGTTGCAACAAACTATTGGTTGTGCTATGGGGATGTTGCATGTAAAGCAGCTGCACTTGATTCCCTTGTTTTTGGGGATGTGTCAAGTAAGAAATTGCTGCGGTTGAGGTCAAGGAGGTTGTTTCCTGCTTTCTCCTCTAGGGTTTTGATGGTTTCCTGTCTCACGTTCAGGTCCTTTATACATTTTGCGTTTATTTTGGTGTATGGAGCAAATCAGAGGACTCTAGATGCTGGTGAGGATGCGCAGAAACAGGCACCCTCCNGAGGGGAAGGGGGGTGATGGGCATGGAGGAGGGCACTTGTGGGGATGAGCACTGGGTGTTATATGGAAACCAACTTGACAATAAACTATTTGTAAAAGAAAAAAAGAAACTATACATTTAAGTTTTTAAAAAATAAAGCAGCTGCAAAGAAGGTCATTAACTTTGAGGCTGTTGGGTTTCATAACTACTGCCCAACTAAGGTAGTTTCAGAGGGAAATGAGAATAACCTCAAGTTAAAAATTTATGAAGATAAAATTGAAAAAGAAGTTCACCATTTTACTGAGGTTCACAATTTCCTCTGGGATATATGATTTCAGTCCAGTCTCTGAATTAATTACCAGAGTTCAGAAATGGCTGATTTTAGTTGCTTTGCCAGTTATTTTAATAGTTTTTGTAGGAGAGTTCACGAAAGTTCTCATTCTACCATGCTAGAAGTCAATCTTCAAGTAGCTCTTTGTGCTCTGTTCTCACACAGCTTGTGGGGAAAGTGACTTACTAGCATAGATGCCTGAAGCAAGTGGATTGGATGAGCTGAAGAAGAGTCCACATGTCCCCCAGGAGCCAGACCAAGGAGGAGCCAATCCAGGTACCTGGATCCTTTGTTTTGTGAGAGCTGGAAAATAAGGGAAATTTCAAAATGCTATACAATAGTAGGTATCTCAACAACAGATTGCCAATGTTAGTTTGAGGAGTAAAAGACAGCATCTCAGTAGCTGGTTCCATTGGAGCTCTGTGAGATAACCCCTCTTTCTAAAAATGATAGCAATTGTAACTGTGGTAAACAGTTCTCAGATTTGACTATGGCTTTCTGATGAAAGGGGCCATCTTATCTCCAAGCTTTTCTTTTCTTGGAGCTTTGGAATGCCACTCAGCCCATATACAGTAGGAGCCCAAATGAAAAAGGGGTTTTAAATCCACAAAGGATAACTTATATCAATGCAAGACAGTAGTCAGTGAATAAATGGACATCTCCCATTCTCCGGAAGGGGTACTTGTGAAACTGCTTTTGTAGATGAAAGCTATAAAGAGCCTTCTGAAAGAATACATATAAGTGAGGAGAGATGGCTATGAATGCCTGCGTACCGCCCCCATATGAAGACAGTAGGTAGAATAGCCAGGGGGAGCCATACTTGTGGCTGGACAAGGATGCAGACAGACAATAATGTAGGGATGAGGGCCAGGGCAACAAAATTCTAGTGTTGACCCATACAGTACTTAACATAGTACTTCATTTTCTAAAAATTTCTACTCATAAGTAGACGTTAAAGAAGATTTATGCTTTTAAGGAAAGATAATGGAACTTGACAAAAAAAAAAAAAA